>NC_134275.1:85000586-85333920 GCF_031893055.1 Leptodactylus fuscus
TTCTGCATGACACAGGTGCACACAGCAGCATCCTCTGGGCTTCCTGTAAGACACTCGCTGCACTCGGCCGCTCTTTCTCATGGTAACTACTTCAGCGCTGGAGGGGGTCATACAAGGCCCAGACCTACACAGGTTTTGCATTTCATGAAGGCCTCCGGCCCAGAGGGTATCTGCCTTCAAATGTACATCTTATTTCCAAAAATAGTGACATTTTTTTTCTTTGCAGCAGTCGCTTCACTTACATCACAGACAGGATAACAATAGAAGATAACGCCTCTGTAGTTAACACCATTGCGCCATCATTACATCACTACTGACAGTAGATGATGTCACAGCTTATCTAGTAAATTCTCCCATAGACCTCATTGAGTCGACCCCAGACTGTTGCTGGGTATGAAGCGACTGTGCTGTAAAGCAGATCACTAAATGCTGTTACTGGAGCGGAGAAGAAGTTCAGACAAGATGGCTGCCCCCATAATCATGTATAGGAAATAAATAAAAAAATCAGTGATTCGTCAACACTGAGATCTGATCACTAGGGGTCCGACCACTGGGCTCCCAAATTTCCTGTGCAAATTGGTGATGCACCTGGATAACCAATGCTCCATCCACTTCTATGACAAACCCTAGTACTTATCTCCATCAATCCCATAGAGATGGAAGCTGGATTCTCACACTGTGACTTGGCGCCATACTGTGGTATAGGGAGAGGTAAAGCCGCGCACCGGCAGCTGAGGGTCGTCGGGACCCTTGGAAAGGTGTGGTGGAATCGGGGAGCCACGGGTATGGAAAGGGAGTAGTCACCCACAGCAGCACCGTAGGGTGGACGAAGAGACGATGCTCAATTTAATGGACTTGGTAAATTATATATATGTAATTATATTATTATTCTAATTAGATGAATTCTATTCTATATACTTATGTAGAAATGTAACAAAACTTTTATGGTTCTTAAAATGTCTTTAAGTTTCTGGGGGTTGAAAGTGAAGTTCATGATATAAATGTCAAACAAGTGTCAAAAAATATCATAGCTGGAGTGGTCTCAGTAAGTGTGAAGATATTGGGCGTTAAGGAGGAGGTGCGAGCATGGAGGAGCTAGATCAGCTCAATGGTCAGATACAGGTCCACAGGATAAGCCATCACAGTGTGATCTGTGTGGGATCTGACACCTGCGCTCCTGCACGGATCATGTTCTTGCATCCCCTTTGGGTGTCAGAAATTATAGCAGCGGTCGGGGAGATGCGATGCCCATTGTGATCTATGAAGAGAATATATGATGATGTAAGAAGAAGACGATCTCCAGGGGAAGGATCCTCAATGATAAGAGATCGCCGGTGATCAGCTGTAATTCATGGAGGATCTGTGTTTTATTTCCATACAGCGCCCCCATTGGGGGACATTAGGTATTTCACCATGTCCTTTGATTCCAATACTTGAGTACTGGGGATCTCCGGACAGCCCACTGCACAAGGAACGGGGGACTCGGGAGCCTGTTCTAGTGATCGATGGGGGTCCCAGACATCATACATTTTTACATATCTGTGACTTAGCTTATAAATGTGGTTTTTCGGTAGTCCACATCCAAGGATTACACGGAATGCCTCTTGACTTTGCCGGCGGCCGGCCGGCATCACAGGTGCTTCCATTCATTTCTATGGGTGCATGCTGTTCGGATCGGCTGATCCGAACAGTGTTCGCTCATCTCTACTCTTGATAGCAATGAATGCTGTGTAATGCTTATTTCCACCTGTGGGGGCACTGCAGGGGAGCTGACTACTGAATTCCTCTGCAGATCTAGTATCAGTCCTGCTCTATGATCATCTTATTTTCGGGGAACCCTTTTAACAAATAGAAATTTCCATTGCAGTCACCGCCTTTCAGGTCCTTAAGCTCTACCCTCATAAACTACCGTCCCATTGAAACGTTTCGTCCCGTTCAGTGATGTCCAGTTTTTGCTAATTGTTGTATTTTTAATGATTATTGTTGGTTCCTTTTTTCTAAAAATACAGAAACTATTTGCATTTCATCTACTGATGTGATATTACTAGAGTCACAAGTGACCGCTTTAGATTTAGAAGCAGGACCCTAATAGGATCGGTTTTGGGGACAGATCATATTCTAATTTGTAGGGATTGATTCGGCAAAGTGAGGACAGCAGACAACAGAAAGGTCATGTCAGGTCACGCGGCATCCATAGAAATCACTGAAAGCAATGGTCTAGGGCTGCACAGTGACTTTGGTCTCCATGCACCTCCATCACTATTGCAACCCCTGAAGGACCAATGACTTTGACCTCTAGTTGCTGAAGGAGTCAAACATTACTTGACTTTTTTGTGATGGTCGTGGAATTCTTGGGGTCGTAGTGCGAGTCCGTGCACTAAGATTAGTGATCGAGCCGCAGGGCAAACCAGCAATCTCTGGCATGACCAAATCACCATTGGATTTCCATTTTCACAACACTTATCCTTTCTTCCCTTTATATTTGTGTGACCCTTGTTCCATTCAGTTCTATGAGAATGACGGCGCCCTGTACTCAGTTATCTGTGAAAGTCCCATAGAAGTCAATGGAGCGCACACAATAGTGCTTCATCCTGACAAGGAACTTAGGGATTTCTATTCTCATTATCGCTGGGGGTCCCAGTAGTCAAACACCCAACAGAAGGGCTGTGGAGTCAGAGTCGGGAAAAAAGTCACCAACTCCTGCATCAAAGTAAAATGATGATGATTATTATTATATCCATAGTGCAATGGACATTCCCCATGACCTGACAACATGTCCGTCTCCTGTGCTGGAAGGGTGAAGGCCAACCAGATCTAATCTGATCTAGTTTATGGCCATATTTGAGGATCACTATGATCTGTAGCCCATGGGCCAATGGAGGGGACGGCACCTAAACATATAATATTACTATAAGAGTTTACAGGTCTCGGAGATCCTGAGCTTAGACCTCTTGGGTTGTATAAAACAAGTGGTCTGACGTCTGACTTTGGCTAGTGTTAACTTTCTTGTAATATTGAGACTTTTTGCACATTATTGCATGACGTAATTCAATGTTACTACAACAGGGCGACTCTGTGCAATACTTTCCATGGAACCCAAGAGAGACTCCCTCCTACATTAGGGGTTCCCCTGTCGCAGTGTATAGATAGTTGTGGTGTCTCTTGTTCCACGTTGTCATCTTTATACTCTGCAGATGACATTTAGGCCTTGCTTTTATTCTACAATTGATAGCGGTGTGCTCATTTGTCGATCACACCCTGAGATAATGTAGCAATACTCACATATCACCGGCTCTATCACTATTGCACTATTATGCATATTAGGAGTCAACTGAAGCTCCAGGACCCCAATGCTGAATCTGGGACCTTTACCAGAATCTGTCACCTTGACCTGCTAAATGCAGATAGACCCGGTCCAGGCCTGAGACTCAACGCCTTGGACAACTCACACCGGCCAGCTGCTCTCTCTTAGATCAGTTCTGATGAAGGTCCAACCACCGAAACGTTAGAAGAATTATTGATCTACTGCTCTTCTTGTATGCCGATTTTCCTATGTCCATGGCACAACGATTGTAAAAACGAACTTGTACAGTCTGACCTTGGGGTGAATTTGCTCCATGTCCACTTCTGGGAGGATTTCTTAAATGTTTCCCATTTGTGAATAATTTTTCCCACTGTAGAATAATGGACTTCAAATAGTTTGTAAATGTCCTTCTTACTCCTCGTAGGTTCATGGGCAGCAACAGTCTCTTCTCTAAAATCGTTTCTGATATCTTTCCTCCTTAGCATTTTGTTAAACACTGAAAGCTCCAAACCAGTCAAAACCACTGAGGTCATACAGGGAGTGACACTGTGATTTTCTTATGTATTTTTTACTTATTGTATATATAAATTAAATCTTTACTTACATATATGCAATAATATATATATATATATATATATATATATATATATATATATATATCAACAATTTCCAAGAATTTAATTTTTCATAAATTTATCTGAGCCTACACAGCAGCAGAAAACCGCAGTGTAATGACAAAGTGTTATACCCCAGGGCTAGGGTGATATGCTGGTTCTGGTGACAGTAACCTATCTATCTGCAGGGCTGGGGTGATATGCTGGGTCTGGTGACAGTAACCTATCTATCTGCAGGGCTGGGGTGATATGCTGGTTCTGGTGACAGTAACCTATCTATCTGCAGGGCTGGGTGATATGCTGGTTCTGGTGACAGTAACCTATCTATCTGCAGGGCTGGGGTGATATGCTGGTTCTGGTGACAGTAACCTATCTATCTGCAGGGCTGGGGTGATATGCTGGGTCTGGTGACAGTAACCTATCTATCTGCAGGGCTGGGGTGATATGCTGGGTCTGGTGACAGTAACCTATCTATCTGCAGGGCTGGGGTGATATGCTGGTTCTGGTGACAGTAACCTATCTATCTGCAGGGCTGGGTGATATGCTGGTTCTGGTGACAGTAACCTATCTATCTGCAGGGCTGGGGTGATATGCTGGTTCTGGTGACAGTAACCTATCTATCTGCAGGGCTGGGGTGATATGCTGGGTCTGGTGACAGTAACCTATCTACCTGCAGGGCTGGGGTGATATGCTGGGTCTGGTGACAGTAACCTATCTATCTGCAGGGCTGGGTGATATGCTGGTTCTGGTGACAGTAACCTATCTATCTGCAGGGCTGGGGTGATATGCTGGTTCTGGTGACAGTAACCTATCTATCTGCAGGGCTGGGGTGATATGCTGGGTCTGGTGACAGTATCCTATCTACCTGCAGGGCTGGGGTGATATGCTGGGTCTGGTGACAGTAACCTATCTATCTGCAGGGCTGGGGTGATATGCTGGTTCTGGTGACAGTAACCTATCTATCTGCAGGGCTGGGGTGATATGCTGGGTCTGGTGATACTAACCTATCTATCTGCAGGGCTGGGGTGATATGCTGGTTCTGGTGACAGTAACCTATCTATCTGCAGGGCTGGGGTGATATGCTGGTTCTGGTGACAGTAACCTATCTATCTGCAGGGCTGGGGTGATATGCTAGGTCTGGTGACAGTAACCTATCTATCTGCAGGGCTGGGGTGATATGCTAGGTCTGGTGACAGTAACCTATCTATCTGCAGGACTGGGGTGATATGCTAGGTCTGGTGACAGTAACCTATCTATCTGCAGGACTGGGGTGATATGCTGGGTCTGGTGACAGTAACCTATCTATCTGCAGGGCTGGGGTGATATGCTGGTTCTGGTGACAGTAACCTATCTATCTGCAGGGCTGGGGTGATATGCTGGGTCTGGTGACAGTAACCTATCTATCTGCAGGGCTGGGGTGATATGCTGGTTCTGGTGACAGTAACCTATCTATCTGCAGGGCTGGGGTGATATGCTGGTTCTGGTGACAGTAACCTATCTATCTGCAGGGCTGGGGTGATATACTGGTTCTGGTGACAGTAACCTATCTATCTGCAGGGCTGGGGTGATATGCTGGGTCTGGTGACAGTAACCTATCTATCTGCACGGCTGGGGTGATATGCTGGTTCTGGTGACAGTAACCTATCTATCTGCAGGGCTGGGGTGATATGCTGGTTCTGGTGACAGTAACCTATCTATCTGCAGGGCTGGGGTGATATGCTGGTTCTGGTGACAGTAACCTATCTATCTGCAGGGCTGGGGTGATATGCTGGTTCTGGTGACAGTAACCTATCTATCTGCAGGGCTGGGGTGATATGCTGGTTCTGGTGACAGTAACCTATCTATCTGCAGGGCTGGGGTGATATGCTGGTTCTGGTGACAGTAACCTATCTATCTGCAGGGCTGGGGTGATATGCTGGGTCTGGGTCCTTACGTAATAGAGTTTGGTAATTTTTGTGACCGTGTAGTTCAGGTCTATGATGGTTTGGATAATACTTTATCGGTTTAGTGAATCTGTGATCCGTGGTTGGATGAATGTATGACATAAGAAGGTTGTAGTAGTCTTAGCCTCAGTTTTGGTCCTCATGTTTGTCCCTATGTATTACGCTGGTTCTGTATTTGGCGCTGTGCAGAGTATTGCCCCGGTGCTCAGATATTTGGACGTTCTTCGCCCCATCAGAGTATAACAGTCTTACTGATTCTTGTTCCTTTCTGCGTCTCGCATGGCCTGCACCTCTTGCACAAGCTTTCCCATACTTGTGGTTAGTTGTTGTCTTCAGTTCATGTTATAAAAATGTCACAAACAAACAACGGAAATGTCAGTAAACACGAGACTGGTTATATCTACAGTGAGGCCATCATGAGACGTCTCCTAGAGGGGCTTCTGTATCACACCAAACCTCCCAAATGCCAAAACCAACACGTCTGTGATATCTGCCACCAAGACGTTCCCTGCTGTGCCTATGAGTTCTATACATTGAGTTGAGCCTCCTTGGATCAGACTTATTTTTCCAGTACATTGGCTGGATAAGATTGAGATCTGGAAAATTTGGAGCCGAATCATTGCCTTGAACTCTGGTCATGTCCCGTATACCACTTATGGATGGTTTTTGCATTGTGGCAGGAGCATTATCCTTGATGGCACCACTGCCCGTGCGGGGACTTGGCCTGTCCAATGTTGATGTAGCTGATATGTGTCATGGTATGGACGCGTTCACCATTGCTGATTGTCTCTGTTCTTCTGGTCTGTTTCAGGACCATAGGGACACTATGCAGAGGGAGGCCACAATGGGGCTTGTTGGGTGTCCATTATTTCTGTCCTGGTGTCTCACACCGTTGGCTGGTGTGTTATGTTGGCCAACCATAGAAAAATGGGAACCATCACAAAGGTCTGAATCCCTCCTGACCTGTATATGTTTGCAGTGTGACCGGCACTGCTGGTGCTGACGGGGTTTTGCATGGGTGTAACCGTGTCTTGATATTAATAGTCTGGCGAGCTGTCAGTATATAGCTTGCGGTGTGCAGAATATTTACATCTGTGTGGTTTTCGCAGCTCGTGGCCCCGTATGTCTATACAGTCCTATGGAAAAGTTTGGGCACCCCTATTAATCTTAATCATTTTTAGTTCTAAATATTTTGGTGTTTGCAACAGCCATTTCAGTTTGATATATCTAATAACTGATGGACACAGTAATATTTCAGGATTGAAATGAGGTTTATTGTACTAACAGAAAATGCGCAATATGCATTAAACCAAAATTTGACCGGTGCAAAAATATGGGCACCTCAACAGAAAAGTGACATTAATATTTAGTAGATTCTCCTTTTGCAAAGATAACAGCCTCTAGTCGCTTCCTGTAGCTTTTAATCAGTTCCTGGATCCTGGATGAAGGTATTTTGGACCATTTCTTTCTACAAAACAATTCAAGTTCAGTTAAGTTTGATGGTCGCCGAGCATGGACAGTCTGCTCTCAAATGATCTGAAAACAAAGATTGTTCAACATAGTTGTTCAGGGGAAGGATACAAAACGTTGTCTCAGAGATTTAACCTGTCAGTTTCCACTGTGAGGAACATAGTAAGGACATGGAAGAGCACAGGGACAGTTCTTGTTAAGCCCAGAAGTGGCAGGCCAAGAAAAATATCAGAAAGGCAGAGAAGAAGAATGGTGAGAACAGTCAAGGACAATCCACAGACACCTCCAAAGAGCTGCAGCATCATCTTGCTGCAGATGGTGTCACTGTGCATCGGTCAACTATACAGCGCACTTTGCACAAATAGAAGCTGTATGGGAGAGTGATGAGAAAGAAGCCGTTTCTGCACGTACGCCACAAACAGAGTTGCCTGAGGCATGAAAAAGCACATTTGGACAAGGCAGCTTCATTTTGGAAACAAAGATTGAGTTGTTTGGTTATAAAAAAAGGCGTTATGCATGGCGTCCAAAAAGAAACAGCATTCCAAGAAAAACACATGCTACCCACTGTAAGATTTGGTGGAGGTTCCATCATGCTTTGGGGCTGTGTGGCCAATGCCGGCATCGGGAATCTTGTTAAAGTTGAGGGTCGCATGGATTCCACTCAGTATCAGCAGATTCTTGAGAATAATGTTCAAGAATCAGTGACGAAGTTGAAGTTACGCCGGGGATGGATATTTCAGCAAGACAATGATCCAAAACACCGAAGCTCCAAATCCTCAGGCATTCATGCAGAGGAACAATTACAATGTTCTGGAATGGCCATCCCAGTCCCCAGACCTGAATATCATTGAACATCTGTGGGATGATTGGAAGCGGGCTGTCCATGCTCGGCCACCATCTAACTTAACTGAACTTGAATTGTTTGTCCAAAATACCTTTATCCAGGATCCAGGAACTGATTAAAAGCTACAGGAAGCGACTAGAGGCTGTTATCTTTGCAAAAGGAGGATCTACTAAATATTAATGTCACTTTTCTGTTGAGGTGCCCATACTTTTGCACCGGTCAAATTTTGGTTTAATGCATATTGCACATTTTCTGTTAGTACAATAAACCTCATTTCAATCCTGAAATATTACTGTGTCCATCAGTTATTAGATATATCAAACTGAAATGGCTGTTATAAACACCAAAATATTTAGAACTAAAAATGATTAAGATTAATAGGGGTGCCCAAACTTTTTCATAGGACTGTATGTCAGGCTTAGCTTGTCTTATTGTAATCGCAATGAATTTGAGAACATGGAATTAATGGTGCTATAGGTCACTACTCTGTAACTCAATGTCCGATCTATTAAAGCGGTTTTGAAACATGGTTATCCAAATATTAGCAAGACCAGGGGCACTCACCTAAAATCCCTGGCAATGCAGGGGGTACAAGGGTTTTTGTAAATGTGCCGTTGTAGTCTAGGACAGTGGTTCTCAACCTGTTGTATGTGTACCCCAGGAGGTATCACACTGTCCCCAGGGGTACACCAATATATAGCCCCAGGAGGTATGTCACACTGTCCCCAGGGGTACACCAATATATAGCCCCAGGAGGTATGTCACACTGTCCCCAGGGGTACACCAATATATAGCCCCAGGAGGTATGTCACACTGTCCCCAGGGGTACACCAATATATAGCCCCAGGAGGTATGTCACACTGTCCCCAGGGGTACACCAATATATAGCCCCAGTGGGTATGTCACACTGTCCCCAGGGGTACACCAATATATAGCCCCAGGAGGTATGTCACACTGTCCCCAGGGGTACACCAATATATAGCCCCAGGAGGTATCACACTGTCCTCAGGGGTACACCAATATATAGCCCCAGGAGGTATGTCACACTGTCCCCAGGGGTACAACAATATATAGCCCCAGGGGGTATGGCATACTGTCCCCACGGGTACACCCATGTACAGCCCCAGGAGGTATGTCACACTGTCCCCAGGGATACACCAATATATAGCCCCAGGAGGTATGTCACACTGTCCTCAGGGGTACACCAATATATAGCCCCAGGAGGTATGTCACACTGTCCCCCAGGGGTACACCAATATATAGCCCCAGGAGGTATGTCACACTGTCCTCAGGGGTACACCAATATATAGCCCCAGGAGGTATGTCACACTGTCCCCAGGGGTACACCAATATATAGCCCCAGGAGGTATGTCACACTGTCCCCAGGGGTACACCAATATATAGCCCCAGGAGGTATGTCACACTGTCCCCAGGGGTACACCAATATATAGCCCCAGTGGGTATGTCACACTGTCCCCAGGGGTACACCAATATATAGCCCCAGGAGGTATGTCACACTGTCCCCAGGGGTACACCAATATATAGCCCCAGGAGGTATCACACTGTCCTCAGGGGTACACCAATATATAGCCCCAGGAGGTATGTCACACTGTCCCCAGGGGTACAACAATATATAGCCCCAGGGGGTATGGCATACTGTCCCCACGGGTACACCCATGTACAGCCCCAGGAGGTATGTCACACTGTCCTCAGGGGTACACCAATATATAGCCCCAGGAGGTATGTCACATTGTCCCCAGGGGTACACCAATATATAGCCCCAGGAGGTATGTCACACTGTCCTCAGGGGTACACCAATATATAGCCCCAGGAGGTATGTCACACTGCCCCCAGGGGCACACCAATATATAGCCCCAGGAGGTATGTCACACTGTCCCCAGGGGTACACCAATATATAGCCCCAGGAGGTATGTCACACTGTCCCCAGGGGTACACCAATATATAGCCCCAGGAGGTATGTCACACTGTCCCCAGGGGTACACCAATATATAGCCCTAGGAGGTATGTCACACTGTCCTCAGGGGTACAACAATATATAGCCCCAGGAGGTATGTCACACTGTCCCCAGAGGTACACCAATATACATCCCCAGGAGGTATGTCACACTGTCCTCAGGGGTACACCAATATATAGCCCCAGGAGGTATGTCACACTGTCCTCAGGGGTACACCAATATATAGCCCCAGGAGGTATGTCACACTGTCCCCAGAGGTACACCAATATATAGCCCCAGGGGGTATGTCACACTGCCCCCAGGGGTACACCAATATATAGCCCCAGGAGGTATGTCACACTGTCCTCAGGGGTACACCAATATATAGCCCCAGGAGGTATGTCACACTGTCCCCAGGGGTACACCAACATATAGCCCCAGGAGGTATGTCACACTGTCCTCAGGGGTACACCAATATATAGCCCCAGGAGGTATGTCACACTGTCCTCAGGGGTACACCAATATATAGCCCCAGGAGGTATCACACTGTCCCCAGGGGTACACCAATATATAACCCCAGGAGGTATGTCACACTGTCCCCAGGGGTACACCAATATATAGCCCCAGGAGGTATGTCACACTGTCCCCAGGGGTACACAAATATATAGCCCCAGGAGGTATCACACTGTCCTCAGGGGTACACCAATATATAGCCCCAGGAGGTATGTCACACTGCCCCCAGAGGTACAACAATATATAGCCCCAGGAGGTATATCACACTGCCCCCAGGGGTACACCAATATACATCCCCAGGAGGTATGTCACACTGCCCTCAGGGGTACACCAATATATAGCCCCAGGAGGTATGTCACACTGCCCCCACGGGTACACCAATATATAGCCCTAGGAGGTATGTCACACTGTCCCCACGGGTACACCAATATATAGCCCTAGGAGGTATGTCACACTGTCCCCAGGGGTACACCAATATATAGCCCCAGGAGGTATGTCACACTGCCCCCAGAGGTACAACAATATATAGCCCCAGGAGGTATGTCACACTGTCCCCAGGGGTACACCAATATATAGCCCCAGGAGGTATGTCACACTGCCCCCAGGGGTACACCAATATACATCCCCAGGAGGTATGTCACACTGCCCTCAGGGGTACACCAATATACAGCCCCAGGAGGTATGTCACACTGTCCCCACGGGTACACCAATATATAGCCCTAGGGGGTATGTCACATTGTCCCCAGGGGTACACCAATATATAGCCCCAGGAGGTATGTCACACTGTCCTCAGGGGTACACCAATATATAGCCCCAGGAGGTATGTCACACTGTCCCCAGGGGTACACCAATATATAGCCCCAGGAGGTATGTCACACTGTCCCCAGGGGTACACCAATATATAGCCCCAGGAGGTATGTCACACTGTCCCCAGGGGTACACCAATATATAGCCCCAGGAGGTATGTCACACTGTCCCCAGGGGTACACCAATATATAGCCCCAGGGGGTATGTCACACTGTCCCCACAGGTACACCAATATATAGCCCTAGGAGGTATGTCACACTGTCCCCAGGGGTACACCAATATATAGCCCTAGGGGGTATGTCACATTGTCCCCAGGGGTACACCAATATATAGCCCCAGGAGGTAGGTCACACTGTCCCCAGGGGTACACCAATATATAGCCCCAGGAGGTATGTCACACTGTCCCCACGGGTACACCAATATATAGCCCCAGGAGGTATGTCACACTGTCCCCACAGGTACACCAATATATAGCCCCAGGGGGTATGTCACACTGTCCCCACAGGTACACCAATATATAGCCCCAGGAGGTATGTCACACTGTCCCCACAGGTACACCAATATATAGCCCCAGGGGGTATGTCACACTGTCCCCACGGGTACACCAATATATAGCCCCAGGAGGTATGTCACACTGTCCCCAGGGGTACACCAATATATAGCCCCAGGAGGTATGTCACACTGTCCCCAGGGGTACACCAATATATAGCCCTAGGAGGTATGTCACACTGTCCTCAGGGGTACACCAATATATAGCCCCAGGAGGTATGTCACACTGTCCCCAGGGGTACAACAATATATAGCCCTAGGAGGTATGTCACACTGTCCCCAGGGGTACACCAATATACAGCCCCAGGAGGTATGTCACACTGTCCTCAGGGATACACCAATATATAGCCCCAGGAGGTATGTCACACTGTCCCCAGGGGTACACCAATATATAGCCCCAGGAGGTATGTCACACTGTCCTCAGGGGTACACCAATATATAACCCCAGGAGGTATGTCACACTGTCCCCAGAGGTACAACAATATATAGCCCCAGGAGGTATCACACTGTCCCCAGGGGTACACCAATATATAGCCCCAGGAGGTATGTCACATTGTCCCCAGGGGTACACCAATATATAGCCCCAGGGGGTATGTCACACTGTCCCCACAGGTACACCAATATATAGCCCCAGGGGGTATGTCACACTGTCCCCACAGGTACACCAATATATAGCCCCAGGGGGTATGTCACACTGTCCCCACGGGTACACCAATATATAGCCCCAGGAGGTATGTCACACTGTCCCCAGGGGTACACCAATATATAGCCCTAGGAGGTATGTCACACTGTCCCCACAGGTACACCAATATATAACCCCAGGAGGTATGTCACACTGTCCCCACAGGTACACCAATATATAGCCCTAGGAGGTATGTCACACTGTCCCCACAGGTACACCAATATATAGCCCCAGGAGGTATGTCACACTGTCCCCACAGGTACACCAATATATAGCCCCAGGAGGTATGTCACACTGTCCCCAGGGGTACACCAATATATAGCCCTAGGAGGTATGTCACACTGTCCCCAGGGGTACACCAATATATAGCCCTAGGAGGTATGTCACACTGTCCCCACAGGTACACCAATATATAGCCCCAGGAGGTATGTCACACTGTCCCCAGGGGTACACCAATATATATCCCCAGGAGGTATGTCACACTGTCCCCAGGGGTACACCAATATATAGCCCCAGGAGGTATGTAACACTGTCCCCACGGGTACACCAATATATAGCCCCAGGAGGTATGTCACACTGTCCCCAGGGGTACACCAATATATAGCCCCAGGAGGTATGTCACACTGTCCCCAGGGGTACACCAATATATAGCCCCAGGAGGTATGTCACACTGTCCCCCAGGGGTACACCAATATATAACCCCAGGAGGTATGTCACACTGTCCCCAGGGGTACACCAATATATAGCCCCAGGAGGTATGTCACACTGTCCCCAGGGGTACACCAATATATAGCCCCAGGAGGTATGTCACACTGTCCCCAGGGGTACACCAATATATAGCCCTAGGGGGTATGTCACACTGTCCTCAGGGGTACACCAATATATAGCCCCAGGAGGTATGTCACATTGTCCCCAGGGGTACACCAATATATAGCCCCAGGAGGTATGTCACACTGTCCCCAGGGGTACACCAATATATAGCCCCAGGGGGTATGTCACACTGTCCCCACGGGTACACCAATATATAGCCCTAGGGGGTATGTCACACTGTCCCCACAGGTACACCAATATATAGCCCCAGGGGGTATGTCACATTGTCCCCAGGGGTACACCAATATATAGCCCCAGGAGGTATGTCACACTGTCCCCAGGGGTACACCAATATATAGCCCTAGGAGGTATGTCACACTGTCCCCAGGGGTACACCAATATATAGCCCCAGGAGGTATGTCACACTTCCCCCAGAGGTACAACAATATATAGCCCCAGGAGGTATGTCACACTGTCCTCAGGGGTACACCAATATATAGCCCCAGGAGGTATGTCACACTGCCCCCAGGGGTACACCAATATACATCCCCAGGAGGTATGTCACACTGCCCTCAGGGGTACACCAATATACAGCCCCAGGAGGTATGTCACACTGTCCCCAGGGGTACACCAATATATAGCCCCAGGAGGTATGTCACACTGTCCCCAGGGGTACACCAATATATAGCCCCAGGAGGTATGTCACATTGTCCCCAGGGGTACACCAATATATAGCCCCAAGGGGTATGTCACACTGTCCCCAGAGGTACACCAATATATAGCCCCAGGAGGTATGTCACACTGTCCCCAGGGGTACACCAATATATAGCCCCAGGAGGTATGTCACACTGTCCCCAGGGGTACACCAATATATAGCCCCAAGGGGTATGTCACACTGTCCCCAGAGGTACACCAATATATAGCCCCAGGAGGTATGTCACACTGTCCCCAGGGGTACACCAATATATAGCCCCAGGAGGTATGTCACACTGCCCCCACGGGTACACCAATATATAGCCCTAGGAGGTATGTCACACTGTCCCCACGGGTACACCAATATATAGCCCTAGGAGGTATGTCACACTGTCCCCAGGGGTACACCAATATATAGCCCCAGGAGGTATGTCACACTGTCCTCAGGGGTACACCAATATATAGCCCCAGGAGGTATGTCACACTGTCCCCAGGGGTACACCAATATATAGCCCCAGGAGGTATGTCACACTGTCCCCAGGGGTACACCAATATATAGCCCCAGGAGGTATGTCACATTGTCCCCAGGGGTACACCAATATATAGCCCCAGGAGGTATGTCACACTGTCCCCAGGGGTACACCAATATATAGCCCCAGGAGGTATGTCACACTGTCCCCAGGGGTACACCAATATATAGCCCCAGGAGGTATGTCACACTGTCCCCAGGGGTACACCAATATATAGCCCCAGGAGGTATGTCACACTGTCCCCAGGGGTACACCAATATATAGCCCCAGGAGGTATGTCACACTGTCCCCCAGGGGTACACCAATATATAACCCCAGGAGGTATGTCACACTGTCCCCAGGGGTACACCAATATATAGCCCCAGGAGGTATGTCACACTGTCCCCAGGGGTACACCAATATATAGCCCCAGGAGGTATGTCACACTGTCCCCAGGGGTACACCAATATATAGCCCTAGGGGGTATGTCACACTGTCCTCAGGGGTACACCAATATATAGCCCCAGGAGGTATGTCACATTGTCCCCAGGGGTACACCAATATATAGCCCCAGGAGGTATGTCACACTGTCCCCAGGGGTACACCAATATATAGCCCCAGGGGGTATGTCACACTGTCCCCACGGGTACACCAATATATAGCCCTAGGGGGTATGTCACACTGTCCCCACAGGTACACCAATATATAGCCCCAGGGGGTATGTCACATTGTCCCCAGGGGTACACCAATATATAGCCCCAGGAGGTATGTCACACTGTCCCCAGGGGTACACCAATATATAGCCCCAGGGGGTATGTCACACTGTCCCCACAGGTACACCAATATATAGCCCTAGGAGGTATGTCACACTGTCCCCACGGGTACACCAATATATAGCCCCAGGAGGTATGTCACACTGTCTCCACGGGTACACCAATATATAGCCCCAGGAGGTATGTCACACTGTCCCCAGGGGTACACCAATATATAGCCCCAGGAGGTATGTCACACTGTCCCCAGGGGTACACCAATATATAGCCCTAGGGGGTACGTCACACTGTCCTCAGGGGTACACCAATATATAGACCCAGGAGGTATGTCACACTGTCCCCACAGGTACACCAATATATAGCCCCAGGAGGTATGTCACACTGTCCCCAGGGGTACACCAATATATAGCCCCAGGAGGTATGTCACACTGTCCCCAGGGGTACACCAATATATAGCCCCAGGAGGTATGTCACACTGTCCCCAGGGGTACACCAATATATAGCCCTAGGAGGTATGTCACACTGTCCCCAGGGGTACACCAATATATAGCCCCAGGAGGTATGTCACACTGTCCCCACGGGTACACCAATATATAGCCCCAGGAGGTATGTCACACTGTCCCCAGGGGTACACCAATATATAGCCCCAGGGGGTATGTCACACTGTCCCCAGGGGTACACCAATATATAGCCCTAGGAGGTATGTCACACTGTCCCCACGGGTACACCAATATATAGCCCCAGGAGGTATGTCACACTGTCCCCAGGGGTACACCAATATATAGCCCCAGGGGGTATGTCACACTGTCCCCAGGGGTACACCAATATATAGCCCCAGGAGGTATGTCACACTGTCCACAGAGGTACAACAATATATAGCCCCAGGAGGTATCACACTGTCCCCAGGGGTACACCAATATACAGCCCCAGGAGGTATGTCACACTGTCCCCACGGGTACACCAATATATAGCCCCAGGAGGTATGTCACACTGTCCACAGAGGTACAACAATTTATAGCCCCAGGAGGTATCACACTGTCCCCAGGGGTACACCAATATACAGCCCCAGGAGGTATGTCACACTGTCCCCACGGGTACACCAATATATAGCCCCAGGAGGTATGTCACACTGTCCCCAGGGGTACACCAATATATAGCCCCAGGGGGTATGTCACACTGTCCCCAGGGGTACACCAATATATAGCCCCAGGAGGTATGTCACACTGTCCTCAGAGGTACAACAATATATAGCCCCAGGAGGTATCACACTGTCCCCAGGGGTACACCAATATATAGCCCCAGGAGGTATGTCACACTGTCCCCAGGGGTACACCAATATATAGCCCCAGGAGGTATGTCACACTGTCCCCAGGGGTACACCAATATATAGCCCCAGGAGGTATGTCACACTGTCCCCACGGGTACACCAATATATAGCCCCAGGAGGTATGTCACACTGTCCCCAGGGGTACACCAATATATAGCCCCAGGAGGTATGTCACACTTTCCCCAGAGGTACACCAATATATAGCCCTAGGAGGTATGTCACACTGTCCCCAGGGGTACACCAATATATAGCCCCAGGAGGTATGTCACACTGCCCCCACGGGTACACCAATATATAGCCCTAGGAGGTATGTCACACTGTCCCCAGGGGTACACCAATATATAGCCCCAGGAGGTATGTCACACTGCCCCCAGAGGTACAACAATATATAGCCCCAGGAGGTATGTCACACTGTCCTCAGGGGTACACCAATATATAGCCCCAGGAGGTATGTCACACTGCCCCCAGGGGTACACCAATATACATCCCCAGGAGGTATGTCACACTGCCCTCAGGGGTACACCAATATACAGCCCCAGGAGGTATGTCACACTGTCCCCAGGGGTACACCAATATATAGCCCCAGGAGGTATGTCACACTGTCCCCAGGGGTACACCAATATATAGCCCCAGGAGGTATGTCACATTGTCCCCAGGGGTACACCAATATATAGCCCCAAGGGGTATGTCACACTGTCCCCAGAGGTACACCAATATATAGCCCCAGGAGGTATGTCACACTGTCCCCAGGGGTACACCAATATATAGCCCCAGGAGGTATGTCACACTGTCCCCAGGGGTACACCAATATATAACCCCAGGAGGTATGTCACACTGTCCCCAGGGGTACACCAATATATAGCCCCAGGAGGTATGTCACACTGTCCCCACGGGTACACCAATATATAGCCCCAGGAGGTATGTCACACTGTCCCCAGGGGTACACCAATATATAGCCCCAGGAGGTATGTCACACTGTCCCCAGGGGTACACCAATATATAGCCCCAGGAGGTATGTCACACTGTCCCCACGGGTACACCAATATATAGCCCCAGGAGGTATGTCACACTGTCCCCAGGGGTACACCAATATATAGCCCCAGGGGGTATGTCACACTGTCCCCAGGGGTACACCAATATATAGCCCCAGGAGGTATGTCACACTGTCCCCAGGGGTACACCAATATATAGCCCCAAGGGGTATGTCACACTGTCCCCAGAGGTACACCAATATATAGCCCCAGGAGGTATGTCACACTGTCCCCAGGGGTACACCAATATATAGCCCCAGGAGGTATGTCACACTGTCCCCAGGGGTACACCAATATATAACCCCAGGAGGTATGTCACACTTCCCCCAGAGGTACAACAATATATAGCCCCAGGAGGTATGTCACACTGTCCTCAGGGGTACACCAATATATAGCCCCAGGAGGTATGTCACACTGCCCCCAGGGGTACACCAATATACATCCCCAGGAGGTATGTCACACTGCCCTCAGGGGTACACCAATATACAGCCCCAGGAGGTATGTCACACTGTCCCCAGGGGTACACCAATATATAGCCCCAGGAGGTATGTCACACTGTCCCCAGGGGTACACCAATATATAGCCCCAGGAGGTATGTCACATTGTCCCCAGGGGTACACCAATATATAGCCCCAAGGGGTATGTCACACTGTCCCCAGAGGTACACCAATATATAGCCCCAGGAGGTATGTCACACTGTCCCAAGGGGTACACCAATATATAGCCCCAGGAGGTATGTCACACTGTCCCCAGGGGTACACCAATATATAGCCCCAAGGGGTATGTCACACTGTCCCCAGAGGTACACCAATATATAGCCCCAGGAGGTATGTCACACTGTCCCCAGGGGTACACCAATATATAGCCCCAGGAGGTATGTCACACTGCCCCCACGGGTACACCAATATATAGCCCTAGGAGGTATGTCACACTGTCCCCACGGGTACACCAATATATAGCCCTAGGAGGTATGTCACACTGTCCCCAGGGGTACACCAATATATAGCCCCAGGAGGTATGTCACACTGTCCTCAGGGGTACACCAATATATAGCCCCAGGAGGTATGTCACACTGTCCCCAGGGGTACACCAATATATAGCCCCAGGAGGTATGTCACACTGTCCCCAGGGGTACACCAATATATAGCCCCAGGAGGTATGTCACATTGTCCCCAGGGGTACACCAATATATAGCCCCAGGAGGTATGTCACACTGTCCCCAGGGGTACACCAATATATAGCCCCAGGAGGTATGTCACACTGTCCCCAGGGGTACACCAATATATAGCCCCAGGAGGTATGTCACACTGTCCCCAGGGGTACACCAATATATAGCCCCAGGAGGTATGTCACACTGTCCCCAGGGGTACACCAATATATAGCCCCAGGAGGTATGTCACACTGTCCCCCAGGGGTACACCAATATATAACCCCAGGAGGTATGTCACACTGTCCCCAGGGGTACACCAATATATAGCCCCAGGAGGTATGTCACACTGTCCCCAGGGGTACACCAATATATAGCCCCAGGAGGTATGTCACACTGTCCCCAGGGGTACACCAATATATAGCCCTAGGGGGTATGTCACACTGTCCTCAGGGGTACAACAATATATAGCCCCAGGAGGTATGTCACATTGTCCCCAGGGGTACACCAATATATAGCCCCAGGAGGTATGTCACACTGTCCCCAGGGGTACACCAATATATAGCCCCAGGGGGTATGTCACACTGTCCCCACGGGTACACCAATATATAGCCCTAGGGGGTATGTCACACTGTCCCCACAGGTACACCAATATATAGCCCCAGGGGGTATGTCACATTGTCCCCAGGGGTACACCAATATATAGCCCCAGGAGGTATGTCACACTGTCCCCAGGGGTACACCAATATATAGCCCCAGGGGGTATGTCACACTGTCCCCACAGGTACACCAATATATAGCCCTAGGAGGTATGTCACACTGTCCCCACGGGTACACCAATATATAGCCCCAGGAGGTATGTCACACTGTCTCCACGGGTACACCAATATATAGCCCCAGGAGGTATGTCACACTGTCCCCAGGGGTACACCAATATATAGCCCCAGGGGGTATGTCACACTGTCCCCACAGGTACACCAATATATAGCCCCAGGAGGTATGTCACACTGTCCCCAGGGGTACACCAATATATAGCCCCAGGAGGTATGTCACACTGTCCCCAGGGGTACACCAATATATAGCCCCAGGAGGTATGTCACACTGTCCCCAGGGGTACACCAATATATAGCCCCAGGAGGTATGTCACACTGTCCCCAGGGGTACACCAATATATAGCCCCAGGAGGTATGTCACACTGTCCCCAGGGGTACACCAATATATAGCCCCAGGAGGTATGTCACACTGTCCCCACGGGTACACCAATATATAGCCCCAGGAGGTATGTCACACTGTCCCCAGGGGTACACCAATATATAGCCCCAGGAGGTATGTCACACTTTCCCCAGAGGTACACCAATATATAGCCCTAGGAGGTATGTCACACTGTCCCCAGGGGTACACCAATATATAGCCCCAGGAGGTATGTCACACTGCCCCCACGGGTACACCAATATATAGCCCTAGGAGGTATGTCACACTGTCCCCACGGGTACACCAATATATAGCCCTAGGAGGTATGTCACACTGTCCCCAGGGGTACACCAATATATAGCCCCAGGGGGTATGTCACACTGTCCCCAGGGGTACACCAATATATAGCCCCAGGAGGTATGTCACACTGTCCCCAGGGGTACACCAATATATAGCCCCAGGAGGTATGTCACACTGTCCCCAGGGGTACACCAATATATAGCCCCAGGAGGTATGTCACACTGTCCCCACGGGTACACCAATATATAGCCCCAGGAGGTATGTCACACTGTCCCCAGGGGTACACCAATATATAGCCCCAGGGGGTATGTCACACTGTCCCCAGGGGTACACCAATATATAGCCCCAGGAGGTATGTCACACTGTCCCCAGGGGTACACCAATATATAGCCCCAGGAGGTATGTCACACTGTCCCCAGGGGTACACCAATATATAGCCCCAGGAGGTATGTCACACTGTCCCCACGGGTACACCAATATATAGCCCCAGGAGGTATGTCACACTGTCCCCAGGGGTACACCAATATATAGCCCCAGGAGGTATGTCACACTTTCCCCAGAGGTACACCAATATATAGCCCTAGGAGGTATGTCACACTGTCCCCAGGGGTACACCAATATATAGCCCCAGGAGGTATGTCACACTGCCCCCACGGGTACACCAATATATAGCCCTAGGAGGTATGTCACACTGTCCCCAGGGGTACACCAATATATAGCCCCAGGAGGTATGTCACACTGTCCCCAGGGGTACACCAATATATAGCCCCAGGAGGTATGTCACACTGTCCCCAGGGGTACACCAATATATAGCCCTAGGGGGTATGTCACACTGTCCTCAGGGGTACACCAATATATAGCCCCAGGAGGTATGTCACATTGTCCCCAGGGGTACACCAATATATAGCCCCAGGAGGTATGTCACACTGTCCCCAGGGGTACACCAATATATAGCCCCAGGGGGTATGTCACACTGTCCCCACGGGTACACCAATATATAGCCCTAGGGGGTATGTCACACTGTCCCCACAGGTACACCAATATATAGCCCCAGGGGGTATGTCACATTGTCCCCAGGGGTACACCAATATATAGCCCCAGGAGGTATGTCACACTGTCCCCAGGGGTACACCAATATATAGCCCTAGGAGGTATGTCACACTGTCCCCACGGGTACACCAATATATAGCCCTAGGAGGTATGTCACACTGTCCCCAGGGGTACACCAATATATAGCCCCAGGAGGTATGTCACACTGCCCCCAGAGGTACAACAATATATAGCCCCAGGAGGTATGTCACACTGTCCTCAGGGGTACACCAATATATAGCCCCAGGAGGTATGTCACACTGCCCCCAGAGGTACAACAATATATAGCCCTAGGAGGTATGTCACACTGTCCCCAGGGGTACACCAATATATAGCCCCAGGAGGTATGTCACACTGCCCCCAGAGGTACAACAATATATAGCCCCAGGAGGTATGTCACACTGTCCTCAGGGGTACACCAATATATAGCCCCAGGAGGTATGTCACACTGCCCCCAGGGGTACACCAATATACATCCCCAGGAGGTATGTCACACTGCCCTCAGGGGTACACTAATATACAGCCCCAGGAGGTATGTCACACTGTCCCCAGGGGTACACCAATATATAGCCCCAGGAGGTATGTCACACTGTCCCCAGGGGTACACCAATATATAGCCCCAGGAGGTATGTCACATTGTCCCCAGGGGTACACCAATATATAGCCCCAAGGGGTATGTCACACTGTCCCCAGAGGTACACCAATATATAGCCCCAGGAGGTATGTCACACTGTCCCCAGGGGTACACCAATATATAGCCCCAGGAGGTATGTCACACTGTCCCCAGGGGTACACCAATATATAACCCCAGGAGGTATGTCACACTGTCCCCAGGGGTACACCAATATATAGCCCCAGGAGGTATGTCACACTGTCCCCACGGGTACACCAATATATAGCCCCAGGAGGTATGTCACACTGTCCCCAGGGGTACACCAATATATAGCCCCAGGAGGTATGTCACACTGTCCCCAGGGGTACACCAATATATAGCCCCAGGAGGTATGTCACACTGTCCCCACGGGTACACCAATATATAGCCCCAGGAGGTATGTCACACTGTCCCCAGGGGTACACCAATATATAGCCCCAGGGGGTATGTCACACTGTCCCCAGGGGTACACCAATATATAGCCCCAGGAGGTATGTCACATTGTCCCCAGGGGTACACCAATATATAGCCCCAGGAGGTATGTCACACTGTCCCCAGGGGTACACCAATATATAGCCCCAGGAGGTATGTCACACTGTCCCCAGGGGTACACCAATATATAGCCCCAGGAGGTATGTCACACTGTCCCCAGGGGTACACCAATATATAGCCCCAGGAGGTATGTCACACTGTCCCCCAGGGGTACACCAATATATAACCCCAGGAGGTATGTCACACTGTCCCCAGGGGTACACCAATATATAGCCCCAGGAGGTATGTCACACTGTCCCCAGGGGTACACCAATATATAGCCCCAGGAGGTATGTCACACTGTCCCCAGGGGTACACCAATATATAGCCCTAGGGGGTATGTCACACTGTCCTCAGGGGTACACCAATATATAGCCCCAGGAGGTATGTCACATTGTCCCCAGGGGTACACCAATATATAGCCCCAGGAGGTATGTCACACTGTCCCCAGGGGTACACCAATATATAGCCCCAGGGGGTATGTCACACTGTCCCCACGGGTACACCAATATATAGCCCTAGGGGGTATGTCACACTGTCCCCACAGGTACACCAATATATAGCCCCAGGGGGTATGTCACATTGTCCCCAGGGGTACACCAATATATAGCCCCAGGAGGTATGTCACACTGTCCCCAGGGGTACACCAATATATAGCCCTAGGAGGTATGTCACACTGTCCCCACGGGTACACCAATATATAGCCCTAGGAGGTATGTCACACTGTCCCCAGGGGTACACCAATATATAGCCCCAGGAGGTATGTCACACTGCCCCCAGAGGTACAACAATATATAGCCCCAGGAGGTATGTCACACTGTCCTCAGGGGTACACCAATATATAGCCCCAGGAGGTATGTCACACTGCCCCCAGGGGTACACCAATATATAACCCCAGGAGGTATGTCACACTGCCCTCAGGGGTACACCAATATACAGCCCCAGGAGGTATGTCACACTGTCCCCAGGGGTACACCAATATATAGCCCCAGGAGGTATGTCACACTGTCCCCAGGGGTACACCAATATATAGCCCCAGGAGGTATGTCACATTGTCCCCAGGGGTACACCAATATATAGCCCCAAGGGGTATGTCACACTGTCCCCAGAGGTACACCAATATATAGCCCCAGGAGGTATGTCACACTGTCCCCAGGGGTACACCAATATATAGCCCCAGGAGGTATGTCACACTGTCCCCAGGGGTACACCAATATATAGCCCCAAGGGGTATGTCACACTGTCCCCAGAGGTACACCAATATATAGCCCCAGGAGGTATGTCACACTGTCCCCAGGGGTACACCAATATATAGCCCCAGGAGGTATGTCACACTGCCCCCACGGGTACACCAATATATAGCCCTAGGAGGTATGTCACACTGTCCCCACGGGTACACCAATATATAGCCCTAGGAGGTATGTCACACTGTCCCCAGGGGTACACCAATATATAGCCCCAGGAGGTATGTCACACTGTCCTCAGGGGTACACCAATATATAGCCCCAGGAGGTATGTCACACTGTCCCCAGGGGTACACCAATATATAGCCCCAGGAGGTATGTCACACTGTCCCCAGGGGTACACCAATATATAGCCCCAGGAGGTATGTCACATTGTCCCCAGGGGTACACCAATATATAGCCCCAGGAGGTATGTCACACTGTCCCCAGGGGTACACCAATATATAGCCCCAGGAGGTATGTCACACTGTCCCCAGGGGTACACCAATATATAGCCCCAGGAGGTATGTCACACTGTCCCCAGGGGTACACCAATATATAGCCCCAGGAGGTATGTCACACTGTCCCCAGGGGTACACCAATATATAGCCCCAGGAGGTATGTCACACTGTCCCCCAGGGGTACACCAATATATAACCCCAGGAGGTATGTCACACTGTCCCCAGGGGTACACCAATATATAGCCCCAGGAGGTATGTCACACTGTCCCCAGGGGTACACCAATATATAGCCCCAGGAGGTATGTCACACTGTCCCCAGGGGTACACCAATATATAGCCCTAGGGGGTATGTCACACTGTCCTCAGGGGTACACCAATATATAGCCCCAGGAGGTATGTCACATTGTCCCCAGGGGTACACCAATATATAGCCCCAGGAGGTATGTCACACTGTCCCCAGGGGTACACCAATATATAGCCCCAGGGGGTATGTCACACTGTCCCCACGGGTACACCAATATATAGCCCCAGGAGGTATGTCACACTGTCCCCACAGGTACACCAATATATAGCCCCAGGAGGTATGTCACACTGTCTCCACGGGTACACCAATATATAGCCCCAGGAGGTATGTCACACTGTCCCCAGGGGTACACCAATATATAGCCCCAGGGGGTATGTCACACTGTCCCCACAGGTACACCAATATATAGCCCCAGGAGGTATGTCACACTGTCCCCAGGGGTACACCAATATATAGCCCCAGGAGGTATGTCACACTGTCCCCAGGGGTACACCAATATATAGCCCCAGGAGGTATGTCACACTGTCCCCAGGGGTACACCAATATATAGCCCTAGGAGGTATGTCACACTGTCCCCAGGGGTACACCAATATATAGCCCTAGGAGGTATGTCACACTGTCCCCACGGGTACACCAATATATAGCCCTAGGAGGTATGTCACACTGTCCCCAGGGGTACACCAATATATAGCCCCAGGAGGTATGTCACACTGCCCCCAGAGGTACAACAATATATAGCCCCAGGAGGTATGTCACACTGTCCTCAGGGGTACACCAATATATAGCCCCAGGAGGTATGTCACACTGCCCCCAGGGGTACACCAATATACATCCCCAGGAGGTATGTCACACTGCCCTCAGGGGTACACCAATATACAGCCCCAGGAGGTATGTCACACTGTCCCCAGGGGTACACCAATATATAGCCCCAGGAGGTATGTCACACTGTCCCCAGGGGTACACCAATATATAGCCCCAGGAGGTATGTCACATTGTCCCCAGGGGTACACCAATATATAGCCCCAAGGGGTATGTCACACTGTCCCCAGAGGTACACCAATATATAGCCCCAGGAGGTATGTCACACTGTCCCCAGGGGTACACCAATATATAGCCCCAGGAGGTATGTCACACTGTACCCAGGGGTACACCAATATATAGCCCCAAGGGGTATGTCACACTGTCCCCAGAGGTACACCAATATATAGCCCCAGGAGGTATGTCACACTGTCCTCAGGGGTACACCAATATATAGCCCCAGGAGGTATGTCACACTGTCCCCAGAGGTACACCAATATATAGCCCCAGGAGGTATGTCACACTGTCCTCAGGGGTACACCAATATATAGCCCTAGGAGGTATGTCACACTGTCCTCAGGGGTACACCAATATATAGCCCCAGGAGGTATGTCACACTGTCCCCAGAGGTACACCAATATATAGCCCTAGGAGGTATGTCACACTGCCCCCAGGGGTACACCAATATATAGCCCCAGGAGGTATGTCACACTGCCCCCAGGGGTACACCAATATATAGCCCCAGGAGGTATGTCACACTGTCCCCAGGGGTACACCAATATATAGCCCCAGGGGGTATGTCACACTGTCCCCAGAGGTACACCAATATATAGCCCTAGGAGGTATGTCACACTGCCCCCAGGGGTACACCAATATATAGCCCCAGGAGGTATGTCACACTGCCCCCAGGGGTACACCAATATATAGCCCCAGGAGGTATGTCACACTGCCCCCAGGGGTACACCAATATATAGCCCCAGGGGGTAGGTCACACTGTCCCCACGGGTACACCAATATATAGCCCCAGGAGGTATGTCACACTGTCCCCAGAGGTACACCAATATATAGCCCCAGGGGGTATGTCACACTGTCCCCACAGGTACACCAATATATAGCCCCAGGAGGTATGTCACACTGTCCCCAGAGGTACACCAATATATAGCCCTAGGAGGTATGTCACACTGTCCTCAGGGGTACACCAATATATAGCCCCAGGAGGTATGTCACACTGTCCCCCAGGGGTACACCAATATATAGCCCCAGGAGGTATGTCACACTGTCCTCAGGGGTACACCAATATATAGCCCCAGGAGGTATGTCACACTGTCCCCAGGGGTACACCAATATATAGCCCCAGGAGGTATGTCACACTGTCCCCCAGGGGTACACCAATATATAACCCCAGGAGGTATGTCACACTGTCCCCAGGGGTACACCAATATATAGCCCCAGGAGGTATGTCACACTGTCCTCAGGGGTACACCAATATATAGCCCCAGGAGGTATGTCACACTGCCCCCAGGGGTACACCAATATATAGCCCCAGGAGGTATGTCACACTGTCCTCAGGGGTACACCAATATATAGCCCCAGGAGGTATGTCACACTGTCCCCCAGGGGTACACCAATATATAGCCCCAGGAGGTATGTCACACTGTCCCCAGGGGTACAACAATATATAGCCCCAGGAGGTACGTCACACTGTCCCCAGGGATACACCAATATATAACCCCAGGAGGTATGTCACACTGTCCCCAGGGGTACACCAATATATAGCCCCAGGAGGTATCACACTGTCCCCAGGGGTACACCAATATATAGCCCCAGGAGGTATGTCACACTGTCCTCTGGGGTACACCAATATATAGCCCCAGGAGGTATGTCACACTGTCCTCAGGGGTACATCCATGCGTAGCCCCAGGTGCCATGCTTACGTTAGAAGCACAATGAAGCGTCAGTCAGTCCTTATGGAGCCGTCCATTGCAGTTACTGGCACCCCAGAATTGGGCGGTGAGCTGCGTACATCCCTCATGGCCCCTGTGGCCACATGCAGACCCCTGTCCTGGGCGAGAGGATCCTCCATACAGTGCGGCTCATAATACAGACATCACTGGGGGTGAGGACTAGTATGTCATACATGGGGACTATTATGTTACATTTGGGGATACTTTGGGGGCCATTACAGAACTATATGTCATTTATAAGTGATGTCTACTTTGGGGGGATCGGTTAAGACATCTCACTAGGGGGTCCTTCACTTGAAGAGGTTAAGAACCATTGGTCTAGGTGGACTATCATCAGAATATTATTATTAGGATTATTTTATGTTACTTCATTATTCTATTAATGTTTTTTTTTTCTTGTGCAGGCGAGGAACAAGGTGGGAGGAGAATTGGCCGCAGTGAAGATTGTGAAGGAGGAATCTGGTAAAATATAATAATATGTGATTATGTAATATACAACAATCTACATATGTAATGTACTGTATATAATCCCTGTACTGTGACATCACTGTGTGTATTATCTCTGTACTGTGACATCATTGTGTGTATTATCCTGTACTGTGACATCATTGTGTGTATTATCCTGTACTGTGACATCACTGTGTGTATTATCCTTGTACTGTGACATCACTGTGTGTATTATCCTGTACTGTGACATCACTGTGTGTATTATCCTTGTACTGTGACATCACTGTGTGTATTATCCCTGTACTGTGACATCACTGTGTGTATTATCCTGTACTGTGACATCACTGTGTGTATTATCCTGTACTGTGACATCACTGTGTGTATTATCCTGTACTGTGACATCACTGTGTGTATTATCCTGTACTGTGACATCACTGTGTGTATTATTGTGGTCGGGTTATCTTCTCATACATGTAGTGTCCTCCTGATAACCAGCCATGATGTCCTTATTGTGGTCGGTTATCTTCTCATACATGTAGTGTCCTCCTGATAACCAGCCATGATGTCCTTATTGTGGTCAGGTTATCTTCTCATACATGTAGTGTCCTCCTGATAACCAGCCATGATGTCCTTATTGTGGTCAGGTTATCTTCTCATACATGTAGTCCCCTCCTGATAACCAGCCATGATATCCTTATTGTGGTCAGGTTATCTTCTCATACATGTAGTGTCCTCTCCTGATAACCAGCCATGATGTCCTTATTGTGGTCGGGTTATCTTCTCATACATGTAGTGTCCTCCTGATAACCAGCCATGATGTCCTTATAGTGGTCAGGTTATCTTCTCATACATGTAGTGTCCTCCTGATAACCAGCCATGATGTCCTTATTGTGGTCGGGTTATCTTCTCATACATGTAGTGTCCTCCTGATAACCAGCCATGATGTCCTTATTGTGGTCAGGTTATCTTCTCATACATGTAGCGTCCTCCTGATAACCAGTCATGATGTCCTTATTGTGGTCAGGTTATCTTCTCATACATGTAGTGTCCCCTCCTGATAACCAGCCATGATGTCCTTATTGTGGTCAGGTTATCTTCTCATACATGTAGTGTCCTCCTTATAACCAGCCATGATGTCCTTATTGTGGTCGGGTTATCTTCTCATACATGTAGTGTCCTCCTGATAACCAGCCATGATGTCCTTATTGTGGTCAGGTTATCTTCTCATACATGTAGTGTCCTCCTGATAACCAGCCATGATGTCCTTATTGTGGTCAGGTTATCTTCTCATACATGTGTCCTCCTGATAACCAGCCATGATGTCCTTATTGTGGTCAGGTTATCTTCTCATACATGTAGTGTCCTCTCCTGATAACCAGCCATGATGTCCTTATTGTGGTCAGGTTATCTTCTCATACATGTAGTGTCCTCCTTATAACCAGCCATGATGTCCTTATTGTGGTCGGGTTATCTTCTCATACATGTAGTGTCCTCCTGATAACCAGCCATGATGTCCTTATTGTGGTCGGGTTATCTTCTCATACATGTAGTGTCCTCCTGATAACCAGCCATGATGTCCTTATTGTGGTCAGGTTATCTTCTCATACATGTAGTGTCCTCCTTATAACCAGCCATGATGTCCTTATTGTGGTTGGGTTATCTTCTCATACATGTAGTGTCCTCCTGATAACCAGCCATGATGTCCTTATTGTGGCCAGGTTATCTTCTCATACATGTAGTGTCCTCCTGATAACCAGCCATGATGTCCTTATTGTGGTCGGGTTATCTTCTCATACATGTAGTGTCCTCCTGATAACCAGCCATGATGTCCTTATTGTGGTCAGGTTATCTTCTCATACATGTAGTGTCCTCCTGATAACCAGCCATGATGTCCTTATTGTGGTCGGGTTATCTTCTCATACATGTAGTGTCCTCCTGATAACCAGCCATGATGTCCTTATTGTGGTCGGGTTATCTTCTCATACATGTAGTATGCCTCCTGGTCACCACATGTGATCTATTCCTTAGTAGTTCAGGTAAACTCAAGAAACAAAAACAAGATCTTTGCCAACACTCAAGAAAACTAAATCCATGTAGCGTTGAGCTGTCTCTCCTCTTACATGACGTTGTTATCTTCTTTCACCATGCCCTCGCCCACCTCTCCATATTCTTGACATGTGGATGTCTCTATGTTGCCGCTATCTCGGTATTGGCCGCCGTCTTGTGGTTCTTTCCACGGTAAACAGACTTTCTGAGGCTTTCTATAAAGGTCAGGTTGTTCTCAGTTTTTGTTGTGCTGCTGCAGAGCTGGTCGGTGACTCTTAACAACATATCTCATTTAAAGGGATGAGGTTATGAAAAAATAGGTAATTTTCTGGCGACACATTCCCTTTAAGCCCGGTGCTTGCTCTTGACCTTGTTCTTTGTGCTGCCCATTAGCTGCCGTCCACAGAATACAGATGTCATTTCTGACAGTATTAGGGATGGCCACAAACAACCTCTGTGACGGGTACAGATGAAAGGGGATGTCTATACATAGGAGGACCTGAAAGACAGTCAGATGATAGAGAGCAGGGAGCAGAGGGTGCGGCACTCAAGTACTTAACACTACTGACTCCTAGTTTTTGTGTCTTCATTAGAATAGGAGAAATAACCCTGAGTAAGTTCTTGTGGTTCTTTTACGACTTCCTTATCAATGTTTTCTCCTGGGCCACACGCCCTGCAGCAGGCAGCGCCGACAGACCGCCACACACCTAACCGGTGCATACAGCACATGCTGGTGCTTGAGAAGAGACTTATCACTATTCATCTCTGTTCACACTTGTGCACTGTGCTCAGATAGCATCTACATGGCACTGGCACTCACCTTATTCTACAAGATCGCTCAGTAGGTCGAATCTCGCCCGGGTGAACATTATGCATGCTCTGGTGTAACACTGTATTGCCGTTTTTCAGGTTTGCTTAGAGTGGACCTTTCAGCACCTTCACCATCTCCATCTCTTTGCATAGGTGCCCCTCCACTGGTGCAGTTGGAATTTTTTCTCTAGCCCCCACCATTTCTGAGCAATTCATGATCCATAGATGGTGTTGGTCAGACCCCAAACTACGCAGAGAACCAAACACCAGGACAGACTTTGTTACAAGCTAAACAAAGCTTAAAGTGAATTCCACAAGTAGTCATTACCACTGACTAGTCCGGATATGAGGGCGCCATGCCTCATGTTTTGCCCCTTAGGGTCTCCTCCCCTCTGTGTTTCCTTGGTCCATGAGAGGTCTCTTGCAGCTGATCACATGCAGGCTAGAGAAACCATAGCACCGGTGGCTTCAATTGTAGAACATGACGTCCACTTGAGCCAAACGTGTTGTGTCCCTCACTTTGCAGCATTGGGGGCTTTAAATGACTCTTCTCGGGGGAACTCTTTAAAGAGAACCTTTCACCAACAATATAAGTACAGGTTGGATACAGGATCTTTAGCTAGTGGCCATTTTTGACCTTGCAGAGGAATTGATCAGATAGATGAATCCATCTTCTTGGTGGTACATGTCTCCGGACAAGGAATCCCCTAAACATTTGCTATTTTCTCTACTTATTCTGCAGATGAAGATTTCTCTATAATCCAAAAAGAGGTGATCATGCTGAAGAGCTGCGCTCACAAAAACATTGTGGCGTACTATGGAAGCTACATGAGGTGAGGATCTAATGAGACTAGACATGGTCTCCACCACAAGAAGGGACAACTCTTGGTATCCATCATGCCATAGGTATTAGTGCAATTGAAAAAAATGGATCCCACATTTTGGACCTCCCCATTAACGAGAGTTGAGAGCCCCATTGAAGTCTATGTCCACATTTGGACAACTCTTTCACCTTCATTGGTTGAACCAATTATCTACAGCAGCCACAAGGAGTCTGAGATAGTTTGAGAGACGTCCCCAGTTTCATTATTGGTTCAGTCTCTTTCTCTCCCTGTATATATAAAACCCCCGGTGAAGAAAATATGATCAGGTAATGGTCATGTGTATACTGAGGTAAATGAGTATCCGTCATATAACACCCCTAAGTCACATTCTCAGGTGGGTTTTTTGCCACCCTGGTCCATTACAATGTCTACCATCTCTACAACACTCATCATTGGTGTTAATGGCCACAAGTTATAATATGGACAGTAGAAAGGTTTCTTTAGGTTCCTCCATATATAAAATAAAGAGCCAAATTACTGATATCTGATATTTCTTGGTGGCTAATTTCAGGGCAAACAAGTTGTGGATCTGTATGGAGTTCTGTGGAGGAGGCTCTCTGCAAGACATATATCAAGGTAGGAAGATGTCATAATGTGATTCTGGTGACAGTGTGTGTCACCAGAATCCAGCATATCAACTCAGATAGATAGGTTAGGTTAGGAAAACACTGTTCGATTCAGTTGACAATAACCTATCTATCTGCAGGACTGGGGTGATATGCTGGGTCTGGTGACAGTAACCTATCTATCTGCAGGGCTGGGGTGATATGCTGGTTCTGGTGACAGTAACCTATCTATCTGCAGGGCTGGGGTGATATGCTGGGTCTGGTGACAGTAACCTATCTATCTGCAGGGCTGGGGGGATATGCTGGTTCTGGTGACAGTAACCTATCTATCTGCAGGACTGGGGTGATATGCTGGGTCTGGTGACAGTAAACTATCTATCTGCAGGGCTGGGGGGATATGCTGGTTCTGGTGACAGTAACCTATCTATCTGCAGGGCTGAGGTGATATGCTGGTTCTGGTGACAGTAACCTATCTATCTGCAGGGCTGGGATGATATACTGGTTCTGGTGACAGTAACCTATCTATCTGCAGGGCTGGGGTGATATGCTGGTTCTGGTGACAGTAACCTATCTATCTGCAGGGCTGGGGTGATATGCTGGTTCTGGTGACAGTAACCTATCTATCTGCAGGGCTGGGGTGATATGCTGGGTCTGGTGATACTAACCTATCTATCTGCAGGGCTGGGGTGATATGCTGGTTCTGGTGACAGTAACCTATCTATCTGCAGGGCTGGGGTGATATGCTGGTTCTGGTGACAGTAACCTATCTATCTGCAGGGCTGGGGTGATATACTGGTTCTGGTGACAGTAACCTATCTATCTGCAGGGCTGGGGTGATATGCTGGGTCTGGTGATACTAACCTATCTATCTGCAGGGCTGGGTTGATATGCTGGGTCTGGTGACAGTAACCTATCTATCTGCAGGGCTGGGATGATATGCTGGTTCTGGTGACAGTAACCTATCTATCTGCAGGGCTGGGGTGATATGCTGGATCTGGTGTCAGTAACCTATCTATCTGCAGGGCTGGGGTGATATGCTTGGTCTGGTGACAGTAACCTATCTATCTGTAGGGCTGGGGTGATATGCTGGTTCTGGTGACAGTAACCTATCTATCTGCAGGGCTGGGGTGATATGCTGGTTCTGCTGACAGTAACCTATCTATCTGCAGGGCTGGGGTGATATGCTGGTTCTGGTGACAGTAACCTATCTATCTGCAGGGCTGGGGTGATATGCTGGGTCTGGTGACAGTAACCTATCTATCTGCAGGGCTGGGGGGATATGCTGGTTCTGGTGACAGTAACCTATCTATCTGCAGGACTGGGGTGATATGCTGGTTCTGGTGACAGTAACCTATCTATCTGCAGGGCTGAGGTGATATGCTGGGTCTGGTGACAGTAACCTATCTATCTGCAGGGCTGGGGTGATATGCTGGATCTGGTGACACTAACCTATCTATCTGCAGGGCTGGGGTGATATGCTGGTTCTGGTGACAGTAACCTATCTATCTGCAGGGCTGGGGTGATATGCTGGTTCTGGTGACAGTAACCTATCTATCTGCAGGGCTGGGGTGATATACTGGTTCTGGTGACAGTAACCTATCTATCTGCAGGGCTGGGGTGATATACTGGTTCTGGTGACAGTAACCTATCTATCTGCAGGGCTGGGGTGATATACTGGTTTTGGTGACAGTAACCTATCTATCTGCAGGGCTGGGGTGATATGCTGGTTCTGGTGACAGTAACCTATCTATCTGCAGGGCTGGGGTGATATACTGGTTTTGGTGACAGTAACCTATCTATCTGCAGGGCTGGGGTGATATACTGGTTTTGGTGACAGTAACCTATCTATCTGCAGGGCTGGGGTGATATACTGGTTTTGGTGACAGTAACCTATCTATCTGCAGGGCTGGGGTGATATCCTGGTTCTGGTGACAGTAACCTATCTATCTGCAGGGCTGGGGTGATATACTGGTTTTGGTGACACTCTCTTTAATCCTATTCCTTTCTTCTCAGTTACTGGAGCACTTTCTGAGCTACAAGTTGCTTATGTGTGTAGAGAGACCCTCCAGGTGAGTATATGAGGTTTATTACAAGGGCTATTACATGTTAGTAGAATATATACATCACTGTGTTGGTTTTACTCAGGGTTAATCAATGGTAAAACTATAGGGGGACGCCCTCTTCCAATATAGGGGTGAGCTGTTATACTTTTTGGGAAAGAATTACAAATGTTTTGTTACCATCTCTGCCCAGGGCCTGTCCTATCTCCATAACCAAGGCAAGATGCACAGGGACATTAAGGTAGGTACCTATGGCTTATTTCAATGCATTTCTGTTTTGACTACTCACCTGCACATTTCTAAATAAGAAAAAAGCAAAAATGTGTATATATATATATGTAATTATATGTGGGGTGAGGGATGCAGGTGGAAGGTCAACTTGTTGGCCCTACAGCACAGTCTATATGTGATAGAGCGACCTGTCCACCCTACATGTGTCCATCAGGAAGGAGGCGTCTTATATAACAAGACTAGGGCGGGGGCAGGGAGACTTTAATCTAATGACTGTCCATTATACTGTATATTATACTCAACTTCAGTGACCAAGGGACGGCGTAGCGAGCAATCCCAGACCCCAGCACTGGCCACCAATTCAACTTGTTCTGTCTTTGACAATGTCTCTGCTCATTCTTCATGATGTTGACCACTTTGGAGGCTTCCATCTTGGTGCAATTGTTACATTGTTACAAACCGTAACATGACCGTGGTCTGACAATGGGAGACCATTCATCACATTTGTCGTATGATCGTATGATATGGATGGAATAACTGAAGCCCATTGTTGGGTTTTTCTTCATTTCCAGGGAGCCAATATTCTTCTCAACGACAGCGGAGATGTCAAACTGGGTGAGTGTCAATGAGGAAGTAAAAGCTAATACTAAGTATCCAACGTAACGGAGTAGATTTTCTCACACTAACAAAAAAAATAGGTGGACTTATTAAAAAATTTACCTGGAGGACCTGTCATGTCAGTATTTTATATTGATAGCCTAATGGTATTAGTGAGTGGCATGCAATTCCTAAATTTCCCTGCGGGGGCACTGCAGGAGAATCAGACACTTGCGAGCAGCTTATTTTCAGGGGACTCTTCTAGCAGAAATGGACTTTCCTTCTATGTTTTGTAGGAATACAGTAGTGAATTGTTGGCCCGCCTTATCCCACAACTTTTTAGGTTTCTCAAGGATCACGTGAGAATAGTGTCCTATTGGCATATGTCGGGCCTCTATGTGTCAGCTTACCTGTTACAGATGGATACAGGAATGTTTAGGGCTTCCGTTAGAGGATACTTCTAATATACACCTCTAACCAAAGGAAAAAGTGTAGTGTCAACAGATCCTAAAGAATATGGTGGAAGGCGACAACACTAAGGCCAAGCTGTTTATTTTACAGCCGATTTTGGAATTTCTGCTCAGCTCACGGCGACTTTTGCGAGAAGGAATTCCTTCATCGGCACTCCTTATTGGTAAGGTATACTGTTTTCAGAGATATGTCCATCCTTCCTTACGTTGGTTCATCCACATAGAGTAGTGTTTTTGGAAAATAGTGTCAACACATAAATAAGTTAGGATTTTATGTCCATGCAGGATGGCTCCCGAAGTGGCAGCGGTGGAACTCAAGGGGGGATACACGGAATTATGTGACGTCTGGTCTCTAGGAATCACGGCTATCGAACTAACTGAGCTGCAGCCGCCCATGTTCCATGTGCACCCCTTGAGGTTAGTGATACATGAGCTCCCTCCTATGTAGAGAGTAGATGTGTAAGTTCTACTTGGAATTTATCTCATATCTGTTCTTTTAACTTCAGGGTCCTCTTCTTAATGTCTAAAAGTGGTTATCAGCCTCCTAAACTGAAGGATAAGTCAAAGTGGTAAGTGATATCGGATGACAATCCTGGCGGAAATGGTGGCTGTACACCTTCAACAGTAGTCCAACAGATAGTCCTCCCGACCTCTCCAAGCACATGGTGGCTGTACACCTTCAACAGTAGTCCAACAGATAGTCCTCCTGACCTCTCCAAGCATATGGTGGCTGTACACCTTCAACAGTAGTCCAACAGATAGTCCTCCTGACCTCTCCAAGCACATGGTGGCTGTACACCTTCAACAGTAGTCCAACAGATAGTCCTCCTGACCTCTCCAAGCACATGGTGGCTGTACACCTTCAACAGTAGTCCAACAGATAGTCCTCCTGACCTCTCCAAGCACATGGTGGCTGTATACCTTCAATAGTAGTCCAACAGATAGTCCTCCTGACCTCTCCAAGCACATGGTGGCTGTACACCTTCAACAGTAGTCCAACAGATAGTCCTCCTGACCTCTCCAAGCACATGGTGGCTGTATACCTTCAATAGTAGTCCAACAGATAGTCCTCCTGACCTCTCCAAGCACATGGTGGCTGTACACCTTCAACAGTAGTCCAACAGATAGTCCTCCTGACCTCTCCAAGCACATGGTGGCTGTACACCTTCAACAGTAGTCCAACAGATAGTCCTACTGACCTCTCCAAGCACATGCATGACCCAAGCGAGTTACCAGACACCAGACCAGACATCCTTGTAAACAATGGGTGGGAGATGTCGAAATTGTGCATGCCCAATCATTCTTTCCCCGACATGTTGGCCAAATGTCTAACACACATTAGAACATTGGCTGGCACCATTTACCTGGTTGGGTTCAGCCAAACGTAGTCTGATTTGTACAAGACTGTTCCTCCTGTTTGCATTCTGACATACCTAGAATATCTTCTTGGTCTCTTAGGTCTGCAGCATTTCACAACTTTATCAAGGTGGCATTAACCAAAAACCCCAAGAAGAGACCAAGTGCCTCCAAGTTGCTCACAGTAAGTATTTTCTGCAGAACTAGATGTCTACAAAGAAGAAACTTATACGGTGGAATACGTCATTTGTGCACATGATGCACTTCCTACCTGTCCCAATGGCGGTTACTTCCCTACAAGTTTTGTTTCTCTACTTGCCAGTTTCCATTCTCACCTCTTTGTGACCTTCTTATTATGGACTATCGAGGCCATCTCGGCTACTATAATAATAGAAGCCATTATTGTCCATTTGCCTCTTTTTTTGGAACATTTTACATGACTTCTGTCTTCCCTACTCTCTTCCAGCACCAGTTTGTCGCCCAGACAGGACTTGGTCCTTTTCTCACTATGGAACTGTTAGAAAAACTAAGAAATCCAGAAAAGCATCATGAAACCTCCAACGCTGAAGAAGAGGATGACATGGAGGTGAGGGAATTCTTGGTTAAACTTTATAGTGGCAAGATGAAATGTAAATGTTCCCCTAAACTCAATATGGTCAGAGGACCATCCTTGGCCTTCTCAACTTCATTATCTCCAACAGGTTGGAAGATTTTTTAGAACTTTTCCAAGGTTCATGTTTTGAGAAGACCACATCTGATCTAGAATTTTTCTGCTTTGGGGCCTTTTCTTCTGAAGGACATGACTCTAGAAGACTATTTTGGATGGCCATTCTACAGGGGCTTCTATTCAGTATTTATGGCCCTGATAAGTGGCCAGAAACTAACCCTGTTCACTTCCATAAATCCCAACCAGAATTCCACCGCTATTGTAGTTGGTCATGGAAGTGTTCATCACCATAGAGGAGCACTAAACCTAAAGCTACTATCCTATAAAAAATGTCAGAACTGCAGGTATATGAAATCCTAATAAGGAACCAGTATGGTTTTAGGTTCAAAAAGTACCAGTGTATTTATTATAGTAGTGGTGGACAAGTTCTAGTCCCAACACTGGTGCCAAGAAACTACAATGGTTCACCAATTCTGGTTCTCCATTGCCATAACTGGAGAACATCTTGTAGGATTTCCACGTTTGATTTCCTAATCTTTTCTTGTCTTTCCGTAACAGATCTTGCAAATTCTTGGGCCTCACTTACACAATACAATGATCTATTGTAACTTTTGTCCTACAGTTCCTTTCAACATTCTCTCGAATCCTCTCAAAAAAACGTCTTCCAAAAAAAGTTGGGCGCTCATCGTCGGACATCCAGTGTGAGTCGCGGTGTCCATTGTTGGGTATAAGGATGAAAATGGAGCATAAGGTAAAAAAATCTTTCCTGTTTTGTCTTATAGTAACCCAGATCAACTTAAATCGCCCTCCGAAACTGAAAATGGAAGAACCAATTGTGCCAAAGGTAATGAGGAGCATAATCCAAGGTGCAAATACTCTTGGTGTCATATAGTCTTGTATATGGCCACATGACCTCTATATGGTCACCCAGTTCTTGATCATTACTGATACTGAAGACTAAAAATTAAATAATAATAAATATCAAAGCCCACCTATTTATGTAAGCTCCACCCCTTGTCATGGCCGGATAGGAAGGTCTTCTGCTTCTCTGTTCACACTTGTGTTTTCTTTTTGAAGACTGACCTAGAGCCAAGCCAAGCTCAGAGCACCGCCAGTACTGCGCCATACGTCAGGTAAGTAAGAAATACAAGCAACCATGGGGCTCCTACCAAAATACCAAAATTTATCCCAAAATGAGATGTAAACTCTGTCTTGTGGAAAAAAAAAATTTGTAAACTATATTGACATGGAAAATTTAAAAAAATATATATTTACAAATATTTTTAACATAAAAATCGGCCGTTCTCTGTCGACTCACTTTAAAGGGTTTGTCCAGGAAAAAATGGATAATCCCTTTAACTTTTAAATCAGCTGGGGAATTGAAAAGAAGTTAAAAAATTGATACTCACCTGTCCCTGATGCTCCAGTGTTCCCCTGGCATGTTCCGGTCCTTATGCCACATGGGTCTCTTTCGGAGTTCCGCTGATTGGCCAATAGGCCAATCAGCAGCTTCAATGGAAATCCAGAAGAAACGCGGGAGAAGCCGCCAAAGCAGAAGAACCACAAAGCCCCAGGGGAGTATAGCGGGCAGGTGATTATGCATTTTTTAAAACAAATTTTCACTGCCCTTGGCTGATATAAAATTTAAAGGGATTGTCCAATTTCGCCTGGACAACCCCTTTAAGCACAGTGAGCCATTCAATGAGAGACACCATGTATCTGCTGCTTACTTTGCATATATATAGCGTTTGATGTGCTATAATTTGTGTTACAGTTTCTGTTCTGATGAAGACGATGACTATGATGATGTTGACATGTAAGTATGTACATGAAATGAAACTGGGGGCTGTGGTTTCCATTTGAGTATCTTTACCTCCTCTAGATTATCAGCCTCAGCCTTCTTCATGGTATAGCAGACTACACTTTCCTATACAGTTAAAAAATTGAAGTATTGTGACAGATAAGAGAACAATGTATTTGAAAAGGACCTACAGCCTGGACACCAAATCTACACCGACCTCTAAATTAGGACTTAGCTATAGATAAGTCATTAATTGTCATCTTAGAGAACTGCTTTATATTAGAAAACTATTGCAGTATTAAATGAATTGGCTCATCAAGACAATCCCTTTAAAGAGCACCTTTCACTACATCCACCGAATACAACACTTTGCATCCTCCAATGGACCCTGCTTCACTGATTCTGACGCAGTTGGAATTTTTTTTCTAACCCGCACCGTTCCCGAGTAATCTACCACTAGTTTCAGTACAATTATGCTCTCTACTATCAGGTGGGCGGAGCTTGGTTAAAGCATGTAGTCTGGGACCGCCCACCTGATAGCAGAGAGCATAATTGTACTGAAAGTATCTGCACTGATTGCTCGGGAACGGTGGTGGCTAGAGAAAAAATTCAAACTGTGCTAGAATCAGTGGAGCGGTGACTATCGAAGGATGCAAAGAGTTGGAGTTTGTGGAGGGGGTGAAAGGTCCTCTTTAAATATTGTGTTATAAACCTGGTGTCTCCTGGAAGTGATATGTCCTATACCTGGTGCTAAGTTTTAATAATGCCTTGACCTACCTGGTGCTCTTGAATTATAGTAGTATCTGAAGTTGTGGAGCCACATACAGAATCTAATAGCCCAATGTGACTACCATATTGGTGTCTGACGGAATTGGAAACCCTTATCGGAGCGCAATAGTTTAGTCACATGCCCCAGTGTAAGAGATCTTCTTCGCTATGTAAATGGTAATATGGACCCCATTGTTAGAGGCTTCCCAAAGCTGTCAGAATCAACATTATCATATTTTTCCAATGTGGCCTATATGATTGATATGAAAATCCCTTTAATTCCATTTTCAACTTTTTCTTTTTGATATGTTTATCCAAAGACCCGGCAGCATGGACCTTAACAGCGACTCATCCCCTGAGGATTCTCCTCCTCCATTACCCCCTAAGGTGAGGCCAGTTCTTCCACGTGCTACCTTCATTTGATTCCCATTGATGTTGCATCAACTTACCAACTCCTCCCATCCTATACAGCCCAGATTCCGCACTTCGTCTGCTGAAACGAAGAGAGATCCGGACCGGCTCCACACTCCCTCCACGCTGGTCCGATGCTATAGTGGGCCAAGTGTACCCCGAAGTCCAGCACAGGCTTGGCCGGAGAGGTTGGAGACCCAGTTATCTGCTGCCATCTCTGGTGAGTGGTGGGAATGGAGGAGAATTTTTACAGTTAGTTTTGATGGCATCCGTGTTTCGGAAATTTGCACCAAATGTATCAAATGCTACAGGATGTTGGATAAATTTGCACCAATAGCATGTGTTGTTTGTGATACATTTCATTGAATGAGCCCATGCCTTAACAATGGATAGTTTTGTTTTCAGGCTCACGGACCCCCCATATGGACTCATGAAAAACCCGGTTATGTGTACGTGTATAGGGCCATAGAGAAGAATGGACCATTGTGCTCTCTGGTTGTGTGCATGGGCTGTAGGGATGTTGCAACATTTTTTGCAACTTGAGAGAAAGTTGCATTTGATAAATCTGGTGCACAGACAGGGAGCCACGATAGCCGAGCCCACATATACAGCCATATTACTGTGTGCATGGGGCCTATAGCACTATCCTAAGAGCTCATATACCATCTGCTTTCCTCCCATCCCAGAGCCATCCCTCTTAGTGCAAGATCTTCCAACAAACCTTCCCCCATCTTTGCCCCCAAAGAAAGGAAGAACACAAGTGAAACAGGTAAGACTATTGTTTGTCTCCACATCCTCTGTGCACAATGTCGGTTTTACCATTGAATTCTAATGTGCACAAATAGTAGCTGCCTATGGAAAGGAGAGGGGAGAGAGGGTAAATAGGGGAGGATAAATAAAGAGTATCACAACCAAAATCTGTACAATCACATCTGAACAGGTCAGCACCTCTCTCTATATGTCCTGCACAGTCCTTGGACTGTCTCTGCGTGATAGAGACAGTTATGGGGCTGATTCTCCTCTACTTACTGTGTGCAGTGTACGGCATCTAGCCTCTACCAACCATGCACACTGATATTATTAGGACATATACACAGTATATCATGCATTTACCTTACCCTGTGTCCTATACGTAACCTTTGATGTATCCCGGTGTACAGACTGACTTCCAGCTAAAGAAAATCTTTAACGGATGTCCCCTGAAAATCCATTCCGCAACCACCTGGAACCATCCAACCTCTAAAGGTGGGATCCGTCCTCTACCCAAACCCTTTGTTGTCCATATTTGCTTATTCCATTATTATATGAGATGTTTTGCATATTTTAGATGTCCATGTGATACTGGGAGCTGAAGAAGGGATCTTCACATTAAACCGCTCAGAGTCTCAGGCCTCTCTGGACCTAGTGAGTAACCAACCCCAAAATAGGGGAGTCCTGTGTAAGAGGTCTTCTGGTCTGAGATGAGGAGGGGGTGCTAGGTAGAGCAGATTGGGTAATTCTGTACATGGTACGTTTTCTGTCGCTATATGATATACGTTATGCACTTGTTACCAAAAAAATTTCTTTCTCCAAGTTGTTTCCAGGTCGGACAACATGGGTCTATTGTATCAACAATGTACTGATGTCCATAACGGGTAAGGAAGATCAAAAGGACATCTAACATGTGTGTTCTGTATAACATAACGGATGATATTTCAATGTCTGGTCTTCTTCTATCAGGTAAAGTCTCCCAGCTCTACTCGCACAGTCTTGTGACTCTCCACGAACAAATTCGAAGAGAGTATCGCCTGGGTCACATCCCTACGCACAGACTCCTGCCCAGGTATACACAGCGACCCTATAGCCTTCCCTAGACACTGTGAGGGGTATGCTGGTGGGCTTGGAGATCTGGTTTGACCACTGGAGGTTAGGTCATTGGTCTAGATGACTCTGTCTGGGGTGTGCCAATAGAGTTAACAGAGGGTTACAGGGTTTAAAGGGGTTCTCCAAAATTTAGGATGAATAGTTTATCCTTAGGACAGGTCATTCATTGGAGATTCCGTCACCTGGGCCCCTCACTGAATGCATGGAGCAGGAAAAAGAGGCCATCCTATGCTATCACAGTTCATGTGAATGGCCACTATACAGTGTACGGAGCCATCTCCATGCTAAGAGTATGGGGTGGTGGAGGTGGTGAAAGTCCCATCCATAGGGACATATGGAACACAAAAGAGGGTAACAAATGGAGATGACCAGAACTAAACTCCTAATCTTTATTTTATTATATCCTTTCTACAGGAAGAAATCAACTTCTAGCAAAATCCCAGACACTAAAGGCTGCAAGAGCTGTTGTGTAGGTAAGTCACCTTGCCATACTGATACTTGACTTTGCCGTCTATGGCCATGGTCTCCTGTTGTATTTCTTTCGTTCCTCTTCCATTATGTTGTCACTTTCAGCTCACAATGACACGTCCGGCAGCTGGTTCCTTTGCGCCGCCCTGGAGGCCTCCGTACTTTTGTTGGAATGGTATAACCCTCTCGAAAAGTTCATGTTGTTAAAGGTAATAGTCGTCAATCTTCTTCGCTGTGTTCCTTGTCCCTTCTATCATTACTGTATAGCAACTGAATGTCATACCATAAGTCTGATAGGATCTTGCCAGGAGGATAAGGAAGGGGCTACCAATGGGCCACCAATGGGCCACAAATGTAATGGGAATTCAAGAGCAATGAGGACTTGTAGGAAGTGAAGAGTCATTGTAGAGGTGACATAAGTCTTGGTCCTCAACTTACTGCAAGATATCATAGACAACAATCAAAACTGAAGAGAAGATTCCATGTTGTCTTGCAGTACATGTTTCTTTGGAGGCCTTGTATTTTGGAAGGACCTCTTCTGTTAGTGATCACTTTCCTGGTCTTTGTTTCTCCAACTTCTCACTCATGTTATATTCTTGTAGTCTCTTGACATTTCTTATGTCCCAGACTCATCACTAACCTTGTGTCTTCTTCTTCTTCTTCTCATTCCCAAGCACTTTGACTTCCCCCTGCCGTGCCCCTTGAAGGTATTTGAGATGCTGGTGGTGCCAGGAGAACAGTATCCAGTAGTGTGTATCGGGGTTAGCAAGGGGACGTCCCCTCATTGCAAAATTCAGTTCCAGACCATCAACCTCAATTCGTTGACCTCTTGGTTTACAGACCACAAAGACGGTAAGAGATTCGCCGAACAGTCTGTGGACCGGTAGTCTTCATCGTACTGTTGCTTTCGTAGACATTACCAAATGTGATTGTTGACCTCCTTGTTTATTAGAAGGAGACTCCAGGACGGGTCCGGTGCAGGTGACGCAGATCGGCTATGACCAGGTCTTGGTCCTCACAAACAGTAAGGATGCCCTCCAGCTACCCGCTTGTCTACTCTATTCCTTATTCTTCTGAGGATGCAAAATACCAATGTCTGATCTTCTTTGTTACAGATACACTAAATTTGGTGAACCACAGAGGAGAACCTCAGCATTCATTTTATTTTCCTACATTTTCTTTCCCGGTGGACTCCATGGGTGAGACTCCAGTGTTCGCGAAGCTTATTTCATACTGTGTGATCTAATATTTAAAGGGGTTTGACCCAAAATGAAAATTTGGAAATTTTGTAGCCAAAACTATAATTTGGTAGTATGAAAGGTGAGGATCTCTTCTTTCATTGGACACCAGGATCACTGTTCTAAGTCTTATAAAGCTTGAGATATAACTGTAGTGACCCCTTCCCAGCCTCAGCTTCCCTGCATTAAACAAGAACCATCCCCTGTACTCCGAGTACACAAAACAAGGGAAGGAATGAAGAGCAGGATTTCACAGAAAGGAGACTAAATCTAGGAATAAAGTATATGACACAATTTATTAATGACACAAATCCTGTGAACATTTTTGTTACTTTTTGTCCTATCCGCCCCATTCTGACCCAGAACTCATTGGCAATGTGTCTTATCTTTCCAGCTGTTTCTGATGACTACGTCCTGGTTTTAAGGAGTAAAGGATTTCAGGTCTGGAAATTGAGTTTAGCAGAGGTAAGTCCAAGTATTCAGATGTGCAAAGGGGCAGATATGGAATAAGGAATATTTCTAACAATGTATCATTCCCTTGCTGAACCGAATTGTATTGGCTAGATCATAAATTCCAGACGATGACTTGACAAGGGTCACCAAAGGAACCTTAAACCTAGAAATTAATAGTAAAAGTGAAATCTTTCTCTTACTTGTATATCACCATCATATTCTGTAGCACGACAGATATTGTCAGTCACTGTCCCGTGTAGGGTTCACTATCTAAATTCCCTATGTGGGAAGAAACCGGAGTACTTGGAGGAAACCCACCAAACTAGGCGAGAACATACAAACTCCTTGCAGATGTTGTCCTCGGCAGGATTCGATCCCAGTACTCCAGCGCTTAGGGATATGGTTTAGTGATCTTCATATCTGTTTGCTGCCGCAGCCAGTTATCTTACAGCTAGACTAAAATTTTTCAGAAGGGACAATGGCTGACTGCCATGACTGCAGCTCTTAGGACAAGCCCTAGACGTGAGCGCTCTGCAGCTCGGTGACACTAGGAGACCCGTAGACCCTTCACCTCCCGTCTATTTCTCAGATCCCTTCTCTTCCTCAGGTACTGGTGGACTATCTAGATCGCAGTTTACGCTTGTTGTCGTCAGACAGGTGAGAACATGGAGACTTCTTTCTTCTTTCTAAAAACAACTCCTCGTAGCCCCAAACCACAAGAAAGACCACAAGGAGATGAGCAACTCGATTCAGACTGAATCGGTTTTGACACGAGCTGTCTAATAGCTTTCGGTTTGGTCTGAACCTGAATCTTTTGGGATTTGTCGTCCATAAATCACTTTGAAACTCTGAGGTGTCTTCAGATCCAAGAGTATAATAAGTGGAGGCCTATGGGAGGTGCGGAGACCTAATAAAGGGCCATCCCTTCTCTCACCTCTCATGGGCTCCTTGAGGTGTCTGACGCTCCCCTCTTTGGTCATCTTTCAACACCCTGGGTGATGTCATCAACCCCATGTGACCGCTGAGACCCATAACTGGTCTCTGTGGTCCCTCGGGGTCTGTGATGTCACCCAGGTGGCTTCAGTGTCGAGGTGTTTATGGTGTTCCACCATCAGTGACCTTCTAAGGTTACCTGAAGCTAATGCTAAGAAATTTACAATACCTTAGTATAGAAATGTCCTCCAATTTACCTCGTTGTCTCCAACATGTCATCTGCCATGTGCCCGAGACCTGTGTGGTGGTTCATGGAGTACAGGCATGTCAAGCATGCGGCCCTTTACAGGCATATCTGCGGCCCGCACAAAAGTCTCAAACTTTGTCTCTAAACTTTAGAGACAAAGTTTGAGACTTTTGTGCAGGCCGCAGATGTACAAAACTCATGATCAGCACTTGGAAAGTGAGCGGTGGATTGGGGCGGCCCTGCTGGACGCAGCGCTGCTCCAGCGGCCGCCCCTCACCCTTCGCAGAGAGCAGGTCTCCCTGCCTGCTCTCTGCCTGTTCCGCTCCGCCCCCTCCTCCCTCCGCTCCGCCCCCTCCTCCCCACGCGCCGGGTGATGTGGCCACGTAATCAGGCCTGCACCCGACATGTGCCTGCGTCCTACGCGGTCTCACAAGACCGCTGCGCAAGCTGAAGAGCAGAAGCAGGTAAGCTTCTACAGAAGAAATTGTGATTTTTCAAGTATTTAACCCCCATCCTACGGGGAAGGGTTGGGGTGCTGGGGAAGGGGGGCTTTTTGATGTCTGTCTGGCCCTTCCTTGGGCCTGAGGACTGTTTTTTTTCCCACCCACCTTGTAATTCTTCCACTTGGGGGTTAATTGGAGCATTACAGTCTGTAGTGCTCCTATTAACCCCCAAGTGCAAGAATTGCAAGTGGGTGGGAAAAAAAAGGGAGGGCCAGACATCCAGAAAGCCCCCTCCCCCAGCCCCCTCCTTCCCCAGCACTCCAACACAATAATGGTGTCATTTTACCAGCAATCAAAGGCACCTGGAGCTAGATTCGGGGCCTGCGTGCATTTTTATGGCAGCCAGGAGCCTTGTGAGGCTCCAGCCTGTGATTCTATACTTTCTATTGTATGCGACTCTATGTAGCCTGCAATAGAAATGCCGGATTTTTGCGATGTATGGTATTAGTGATCAGTCCCCTAGGCCCTAGCCATTAGCTGCTGTGTGCGTCCCTCGCAACAACCTCTTGTTACTCATGTGGCCCGCGGGGTACCCTGAGTTTGACATGCCTGATGGAGTAGATGCAAGTCCATACTTTGTTTGCAGCCCTGGTATAACATTGAGTATCCAGTATGGCGGCAGCATAGACAAGAGGTTGCAGGAGCCCTTAAGGATTGTTGTATAAGCTGAAGATGACTTTTTTTTTCTCCTACAACAGAAGAAAGATCATAGTTGAGGCTCAGCGCTCGGATAACAGCAACACCAACTTGTACATTCATGAATGTTAGCCTTCCAATGGACCGGATAATAAGCCTCCTCCGCTGGATCCCCAAGCACCCACCTCCATGTTGGGAAGAAATCGGGAACCCTGAGAAGGCGTCTTTTTGTAGGATGAGTTTCCTTGGGAAAGGACTGCTGTCTGTATTACGGTATAAGCTTTGTGTATTGGCTGCGGCAGTATTGTGGGAGATACTGTCTGAATGTCTCTGTAGGTTCATGCACTTTTAATAAAAGTTTGTTGGATTTGTCATTGGTTTGAAGCTGTTCTGGTTTGGAGTGAACTTGTTGAAATGAATCTGGTGGACGAACCTCGGGAATATTCATAAAGCGAATCTTACAAGGTTTACAGGGTGCGATGCAGTCCATGAGATGGGCAAACTTCCTCCAATATCTGGTGAGAGTATATACACCTAGGTGTCTGTATATGGGGGGTAATTCCTCTGCTCACCATATCCCTTGTGACATCACTATGCAAATGGTGATGTCACAGTGCTCAACAGTGATGTCACAGAGAACCATTTTGATGTCACGGTTGCATTATGTTACAGTGTCCCAGTGTGATGCCACAATGCCCCACTGATACATTGCAGAGACACATTGTGGTGTCACAACCCCTATTGTAACATTATAAAACCCCATTAGGATGTTACATTGCCCTTTATGATGTCATTATGCCACAGTATGAGGTCACAATTCCTCTTTCTGATATGACAGTACCCCCTTGTGATGTCACCATGTCCCGCTATGATGCCATGGTGCCCCATAGTGCTGTCGACCAGACACATTATGTTCTCACAATTCTCCTCTGTGATGTCATATTGCCCCACTGTGATGTCACAATGCCCTGCCCCATTAGGGATATCTGGAGAAGCTTAACATAGGAGTTGCAGACTCTAAGGCTTTACATCTCTATAGGTGACTAACTTGTATTAAGGAGGGTCTTTGTATTAGCAATAACGAGGCCACAAATCTTCCAGCGTCATCAATAAATATTTTATTACAGACAAAAAAAGACAAAAATGTTGCACAGTGAGCTCTACCCCTCCCCCGCAGACTCGCCCCTATAGAACTCTATGCATCTCCACAGATCTGTAAGGGGCGACCGTACTACAGAGAGTATATTGCTGATTGTTGGGGTGGGTGTTGTGCCTTCCCATAGATACAAAGTATGAGAGAGATGGGACGGTCACAACACGCGCAACACCAAGGACTACATTCAGGCGACCATTGTACTAAGGAGCCAATCCTCCCATGTAGCAATATGGTAAACGTTCAGACTTGCAAAAAAAAACACTAACCCCACATGTCAAAATGTGTTTTTTTTTTCTCCTACACTTAGAGGTATAAGGCACTAGAATAGAGCGAACACAAGTAACATCCCCATCAACAGTGACGACAACTTGCAGAAGCGACCAGCAAACTTTGTGCATGTATCTGGCTGTCCAGGTCGATGGGCAGTGCCAGTGGCTACCGTGTGATATCAGGGCACAAAGAAAGGTCAACCCAGAGTCTAGCAAAGCTACATCATCTCCTAATCCATTCCTTTTATTGTTTTAGAAATTTCTACATTTGGAAAAAAAAAGGAGAAAATTTTTCAATTTCGGAAAATAGGAACAGCAAACTAAGGGCGATCAAATCGTGAGGTTGCAATGAGGTTGCTGTTCCGTATAGACTGCCTCGCTACAAACAAAAACCGCAGACAAAAAGTTTCCAATGGTAAATACCACATGGTTACTAAAATAAACCAGAATTTAAGGTTGTGTATTGTGTTCACAGATCGGTGGTGAGGTCTCTCCTCTCTGCACAAAAAATTTTCTCACACTATACTCTTGACATGTTGGAAAGGTCAGGCCTACAGAAGAACAAAAAAAAAAATTCACCACCATCGGAAGAGTGACCTTAAAGTGACGGCAATACACAAAGTAACAATCTCACTTCATCATTGCACTTCTCCATAGTAAATTTTGTTGGCAGTGAAGACATTGACCTATCGATACTTTGCAAATTCTTGGTGGCAGTGAGAAGACGTTGAGGCAACAGGTTCCTGGAGAGCCATGGGGAACACTTCGGAGAACCTGAAACTTATGGTGCCAAGTCCTGGCAAAGTCCTCGAAATAAATACAAAATGCTCTGCAGGAGCTGCAAAAACTTGATGCTCTGCAGGAATCTTGACGCTTAAGATAAAGTGGTCTTCAAAGACATCTGGATCTTAACGATATGGTAGCATCCAGTTAGAAAGTTGACGCTCTTCAGAATCACTTCTGTGTTAGAAGAGACGGAGGTGGATTATCTCTCCAATGTCTCCTTCAGGTTCTTGGATCAAGAAGATGTTACCCAGTACGTTATCCAAGCTGATCTTCATAGGTTTTCCGGAAACAGTCTCCAGCCGGGAAGAAATCCCAACATCTCTCCTGGTACATCTTCCAGACGTACGACTCCTTCATGGGAAACAAAGATATTGGGCATTAAGTGGACAATGTCACCTACATGTTATGCATTCAATGAGACTAGGGTTGGATAGACCATCGATATCAGATCTGTCCTCCAGCTGACTGAAGAGACGAAGCTCTCCAGCGAGTGTACCAATCCCAATACAATGTGTAATGGTGGGGAGAAGCTCACCTGCCCAGTGTGTTCCGTCTCATCCTTGTTAATGAGATACATCAAGAAGAACCTAAGACACAGGATACAAAATATGTCAAAACGCATAACATCTTGTATCAGAAATAAGACCATAACTTCATTATTCTCTAAGCAACCCCCCGACTAACATATAATTGGCCAAGTTATGTTCTTCAAGGGTATGCGTCTCAAAGCCGTGCGGCGTCGTGTCAAAGTAATCACTGCCAATGCCACAGATGAAGCATTTGGTCTGGAGAAAAAAAGAGAAAGAAAAAAAACTTGTTACAAACCAATATTTCCACCCATGATGAGGCGAAGGTCTGGAAGATGTCTGGGAATAAGAGGGGCCTCAGAAAATGAAGAGGATGTCAAAGTGGCTGATTTGTTCTACAAACAGCACCACACCTGTCCAGAGGTTGTCTACGGTATTGCAGTTCAACCCCTTTACTGTTAACGGAACTGAACCAGATACAACCGATTGATGGGCCTGTTGGTATTTCTACTAAAAGGCCGCCATTTCTTTCTATTCTTGTACAAACTCCTTAAGATTAGCTATGGAGAATGTAGAAACGTGTTACAATGAAGAAAAGGAGACAAGGTAAAGGAAAAAGACGGACTATTGGTGGAGCTACGACTGAAGCATGTGGTCATCCGGTTGACTGATGGGGTGTAACATATTGAGGGAATTGTGTTACCTCCATATCCTCCTTCACTTGTTCCTGTTGGTCTCTCAGCTCTCCAAATGCGTCAATGATCAGACCTGTTGGCGGAGAACATGTGCAATGGACATTGAGATTCTTATGCAAGTAGTGAAAAAAAAGACAAGGCTGAGGTTTTGGAAGAGTAACCTACCCTGAATGATGGCCAGAAGGATGACAATGACAAAGAAGAAGAATGTGATGTCAAAGACGACACGATAAAGTTCATACTCGTCTCCTGCAGGGTCTTCAATCTCATCACCGATTCCTCCACCGGCTCGTACCCCAACATACATATGGAAGAGGTAACACTGCATGGAGGGGAGCCCAAAGAATTGTGTGTTAGGACAGGCAAGAAGTACACGACTTGGTTAAAACGTGTGTAAGGTTCGGACTGGGTAAGGGCAAGATAAAGACTAAGCCCATGAGAAACATTTATCTTCTAATGTCTCCAAAGGAGAACTCATCAATGTATGATGGCTGAGGGTTCGATGGCTAGGCAGTAGGGTTGAGCGATCGGGATCAGGAAAGGTCAGATCCCAATTGGCAATCGAGCAAATTTCACAGCTGAAAAATGATCGAAAATCAGATTTTGAAATTTCAAGATCGGCTCAACCCTACTGTAGATATAATATACAATTAGGGTTGAGCGATCGGGATCAGAAAAGATCAGATCCGATCGGTGATCGAGCAAATTTCGCGATCGGTTGGAAAATGATCAGAAATCGGATTTTGAAATCGATCAAAAATCTCATAATCGGCTCAACCCCACCAGGTAGCCCACTATCACGAGAGCATTGTATGGCCACCTCCAGAGAAATGGGGATCCCCATACTTCAGCCCAACGAGAACCTGGACAGGTCTAGTGCACTAGAAGGGGAGCTGCTCTTACACAGTGACTTGGTATTCTTGCTAATAATGTCGGATCATGAGTAGGGAACCCCCTTCTGTCCATATGACCTATAATTATGGGGTTCACTGAATACCCCAGATATTCGATAGGATACTCACAGTCATCATATCATCACACTTCATATCCGGTTCATCTTCATCCTCACTCTTGTTGTAGAATTTCCGGAAGAAGTTGAAGGCGACCACAGTATAGAGATACACGACCACGGCCAAGAGTCCCACCGTCATCATGAGCTGCCGGGAATTGTCAAAAATAAAGGAGGGTAAATAGGGCAGAAAGAAGTTATAGAAGGGGCAGGAAAATCAAGGAACCCTCTGAGATTTATAACAATGCGGTAAGTATCGGCCTATGAAAAATCCCATATGGCAAATTGAAGGGGTTTTTTAGGTGACAAACGGAACATCATGCATTGAAAATGTCAGACGTCACAAAGAATCCTGTTTCTAGAAGGTAGAGAAGTTTGAAGGGTAAAAACTTGGTCCACCGACCTGTTTGCCATTGTGGGTGACTGATGACAAGATGGTACGGAGGGTCTTCACTCCCATGGCAATGTCCAGAAGATGAGCGGCAAAGAAGAAGTTGTTGTAGTGTCCAAGAAGGGACATGACCAAATACCAGACCAGGTACAGGAAAGACTGGGATCAAAAAGAACACAAGAGAATGTTACTTGTTAAGAAGATTTTCCACCATCTGAACTGACCCCAGTTCTTTGCACTCCTCTGATTCTGGGGCAATTGGAATTTTCTCTTTAGCCCCCACCAATCCTGAGCACTGTATTCAGTCAGTGCAGGTAGTTTTGGTACCTGATTGATATCCATGCTCTCTACTGTCAAATGGGTGGTATCAGGCGGGAGCAGGCATGGGGGTGGGATTTAGAACTCTCTGACACTGTCCAATCAGAGTCAGACAGAATCAGAGCTCAGAACCACACCCCCTTCCACGCTACTAGATGATGTATGAGGCACCAAAACTAACTGTACTTATTACTCAGGAACAGTGGGGGTGAGAGTAAAAATTCCAACTGTGACGGAATCAGTGAAGTGGCAACTATTAAACTGGACAGTAATCCCTTATACATGGGAAGGAATAAGAGTCCAATTGCTCTGGTCCCAGTGCTGAATTTGCCAGAGATCAGGAGGATGTGAAACCAAAATTCCCCCTTAGGCCTCCTTGGGAATGGCGCTTACAGTCCTGGCAGACACGTAGAAGGGGCTATTGAACTGGTTATTCAAGTGCACTGGTGTTCATTTACAAGGAGGCTTTAGGGCGACTTTTGGTCTCCTGTCCACCTGATCAATGGTGACTTCTAATTGGGCTTAAGGTGTGAGGCCCCTCTTCATTATGGAGATACAGGCCCAGGACTCCCTTGTCCATTGCCTTTCCCCTTAAGATGCTACCATTCGGAAGTAGTACTCACATTATCTGTGAAGACAACTCCAAATTTCCAGATCTGGTACTTTATGTCGATGGAGGTGACCCTGTTGTAAAGAAACAATATGTCTAAAGGTCAGGACATGGAGAAGACAACTATGGAGAGAACTAACATAATAGAGATTTGGGTTTACTTGGGTAAAGTTGTCATTCTTAAAGGAACACTCCAAGGAAATGAATAGATTTTGATATGTCTAGTTCAGGGTATATGTGTCAAATCACGATACATGGATTCATATGAGTATAGGGACACAATAAAGAGGAGACGACTCAAATAGTGGCCGTGGGTGTTGCAGGCAGGACATTAGACAGGCACAGACTTTCTAGACCCACCATGTTAGGAGAGATTTATCCGGCTCTGGTTTCTTCCCGTTCTGAGAGGTGATTTCCAGACTGGCCAGATCCATTCCCAACAGTTCTGCGATTCTTTCCCTGCCATAAATGTCTCCATATTTATCCAATACCTGGAGAAACATAAGTGTGTACTAAGCGTAAGACCGGGACAGAAACAACTCGAGACCGTGTTCACACCTCTAAGGATTTTACCTTTCGCTTTACAAATTTGTCCCAGTAATTGCTTGGAAACGATCTAGAAAAGAATGTAAGACCAGAAAACTTCAGGATCTCTTCAATCCAACTGTAAGACTTTCACCCCCATTCCTGCCACTTTGGGAACTTACGGAGTGTTTAAGACCAGACGATCCCACTGCCCTTTAATATCATCATCTTCCGGCTGCTCCGTAATGTAGACACCATCGAATTCCAGTTTACGTGCCAACTCTTTCTCCCGTTTGAAGATGACCAGTGGTACCTAATGAGCGGGGAAGCCAAAGTTTAGGAAACAAATGTGTACCCTCTAGTCTACTGCCATATATAAGATATACAGTACAGTACAGTGGTCCCTCAAGACAACAACCTCACCTTCAGACAGTTGTAGCCAATGATACACAGGAAGGCGATGAGTGTATGGACTATAGACAAAACATATAACGTTGGCTGCATATAGCCCGTGCTTTCCTCCAGGAAGAAATAGACCACAGAATCTTCATCGTCCTCATCGTCACCGCTTCCTTCATCCATAATGGGCAGATCTTCCTCTAATCCAGAACCTTCAAAGTCATCCTCTCCTTGTGGGGAGTCAGATACCTGCAAAGGTCAAAGTCATTATAACCATGGACGTTTTACAAAATTCCATCACTGATCCCCTTATGTCTCCAGAACTCACCTTGTAGAACAGGAGAATGAAATTAATAGCGAAGGCCAAGAAGAGTGTCAGGAACCGAAGGTTGTAGAAATTTCTGGACAGGTAATTCTGGAAAGAAGAGAAAACAGTATGATAAGTGACACTTGTGAATTCTGTTAGACTTTGCAGTTACCTCATTTACATCACAAACAGGATTACAATAGAAGATAACACCTCTATCATTTCATCACTACTGACAATAGAGGATGTCACAGCTTATCTCCTCACTGCACAGAGTCTAGAAAACTCTCCCATAGACCTCAATGAGTTGTCTCCAGACTAACAGTCTATGTTAGAAACATTAGACTAAGATTCGGAATGGATCCAATAATGGATTCTCAGTGTTGCGTTTCCATATTGCTACATTAATATGAACCATCACTAACCATGAATTTTATTCTTTGCATCTCCAGCTCATTCCAGAACTCAAATCCTCCCTCTGAGGTTTCTTTCTTTTCTTTTGGAGGTGGTTTCTTTGGTTGAGCGACAACTTCTGGTTCTTCGGGTTCCTCAGGACCAGGAGCTCCATCTTCTGCGACCTCGCCTTTCTCTCCATTCTCTTCACTGTGAAGAGCAGATACAAAGATGTTTTATTGAAGGATTGGACTCTCCCGGGCTGTATGGAGCTCTGATACTTACTCTGCTTTCTCCGGTTCTGGTTCAGGTTCTGGTTCAGGCTCTGGCTCTGGTTCTTCTTCCACTGGCTGTTGCTCTGGGGCACCATCCAAATGAATATGAGCTTCTTCCGCCTACATATAAATCTCATGGTCATTATTATTACTACTGAAATTTGTTACATCATTGAATATTTTGTTACAATTTACTTACATCAAACTTTCTCTTCAAAATGGGAGATCCTTCTGGTGTTGGTGGTTCGACCGGAGTGGTGTCACCCATATCGCCTAAACCACCAGGAGCATCGGGAGCGCTGAGTCTGTAGTGTCCACCATCTTTCTTAAGTTCAAGCCCAAATATCTCTGCACCTTCTTCTTGTACTTCTTCTTTGCCTGAATCTACAAAGTCCGTCGCATCGCCAGACTCAGGTAACTCATCGCTGATGGCTGCGGGCAATACGTCTCCATGGACCTCATCCTGTGTAGGATCCGGCATACTGGCCAGAATTTCAGTCACAGTTAATTTCTGAGCCCCTTCTACAAGGCTACCGCCAAACAGTGTGTGCCAGATCAGGAAGAATATGCCCTTGCAGATGCTGTAGATGAAGTGAAGAGTTCCAATGAATAAGGTCCATAGGAATGAAATAATGGCCAACACGATTTCCTTTATTGTCATCTTCTTGACCTTGTGAAAAAAAAGTGAGAAACAACCACATCAAGCAACCACTAAGATCACTTCTGTTGTCTATTTGTATCTAAATAATCTGCCTAATCGAGTAGATACAATCATCTGACGTCTCCTCTACTCTCTATCTCAAGTTTCAGCTTTGCTGTGTAGACTGAGACAGAGTCAACAGAATCCTCTTAATATCCCAAATGACTGATGGCAGGTCAATCCCATAAATATTTGGTGTGACCTTTGCCTTTTTCTAGGTACAGCTAGTTTTTGGCAGAACTTGGCAAGGAGGTTGTTGCCACCATCTTGGAAAAATAAAGTAAACTATTAACCCTTCCATTTCTGACAGCATTCTTACATTGAACCACTGAGGGATAGAGGAGGAATGTATACAAGGAATATATGTCTAAAGTACTTACCTTTCGATATTGTCTTCTAAGATTCTTGTAGGTAAACATCTTGAAGAAGTTTATCACATTGTTCATAAACTCTCCAAAAGCTGATGTAGCTTCAGGTGGAGCAGACCCATTCTCGGCCTCTTCACCCTCCCCAGCTCCTTCTGCTCCTCCAACATCTTCGTCATCATCATCTTCAACCTTTTCTTCTTCCGGTTCTGAGATTTGTGCAGCAATCTGCATCTCAAAGATGGTGTCTTCACAGAAGTTGACAAAGAGCTCCATTTTTTCCGACTCGCCTCCTTCATTGACCACGTCGAAGATAAATTGACGTTTGGACTCCTTGACCTGAGGCATCTCCCACTGAGCTTTATTGGTCTCGCTAATCTCAAAGTAGATACGCTCAATCCTTTTTCCTGCTCCCATGATCTCGATCTTGCCAAGATATGGCTTGAAGTAGTTGATGATACAATCGGCCAGCTCCAAAAAGTTTTGCAACCTTATGTCATGAGGGACATGCTCGGACAGGTTGGTTAGTAATACTGCCACATTGAAGCCAATATCCTTGGCGGGTTCCTGGAAACGGTTGGCAAATTCTTCAAAGTTGATCATTTCATTTTCATCGGCTTCTGAGCAGGAAAGAAGGAACTGGATCTCGGATGCTGTATATTGTTTCTGGCTGTCCATTGCCTTTTGGAAATCTTTTTTGGATATAAGACCTCGAGGATCTGTGACGTAATCTCTGAAATTACAAGAACAACTCACATCATTCCTGGCAATATTTCAGTTCCTCCTGGTACTTATAATTCGGGAGGAAGGTTGTCTGATTGGCAAACAGACGATTTTGTCAAGTGAAGCCTTCTCTGACCGGATATATTCCATGCAGCAATGACTCTTAGAAGGAGGTTTTGTCCATGGAACTTGTCTGTGTGACATCTAGACGTCCTTCATGCACAGGTGATGACTTCATTAGACAACCCCTCTATGATTTAACCATCACCTATACTCTACCTGAAAGCGTCAGAAGCCACAATATCCTTCAGTTTCAGGAACATGTCAAAGAACTTAAGTATCATTTCCACGTTGCTAGAAGATTCCACCAGCATGTCCACCATCTGACGAGCAATTGTTCCATTTACAACATTGCCTGGAAGGGATAATAAAGAGACCGTTCTGATCTGGTTAGGTTCCACCAAATGTCATTCATGGTGTTCTAGTAAGATGTAAGTCAATTGCGGGTTCACCAACTATCACCATTAGTTAGAGGTTCTCCAGGACCTACATATTGACCTATCCTTAGGATAGATTCAATATCAATAGAAGATATCCTTATACTGTACATCTATAATCCCTATTCATCTTTATTACTGTAGTTTACTTAAATTGGAACATTTGGGACTAAGCTGGTAACATCTACAAGACTTGCCCTATGTTCTTTACCTTCTAGTAGAGAGAGCAGCATGACCACCATATCTTTTTGAAGATCGAGCAGTTCCTTCAGAAGTCCGATCTGGCTGGAGTCCTAGAAAAAAAAAAGCACAAATCAAGGAATTCGAGCTCTTTCCAACTTACGTCTTGCGTCACTTACAAGCCAAACAAAAATTCATTGTTAGGTGACGTTCTAGATATTCTCCAAAATACGGTAACACCTTAAGACATAAACCAAGTCAATGAGGTCTTGGAACTTGTGACCCAACTGACCATGATTTGGTTAGTTGTCATAATTGGGGAAGGGGTTACTAAAGGAAAGAGAAGTTGGCTCTCTCCAGGGGACACAAGCAACGTGTTTGCTGTTATGGTGATTGCAGTTTGAGATATTACTCTGAAGCTCAAAAAGCAACTCCCATTATGGGTGAGCAGGATTATTCCATACTTTTACCTGTCCAGTCAAGACTCGGAGAGAGATTGGAGGTCTACATGACATGAATACATTGAACCCACTTAGTGACAATTTGCAAAGCAAAGCTGTAAAAACCATTGAATCAATGCAGTAAGTGATTAGAGGACCTGGTACAAAAGTCAAAAGCAATGTAGGGTCGAGTTTTTCCATCTTACCTCTGGATAGTAGTGACTCCAAAAATGATCCTTGTGTGCAATGCAATAAAAACAAACTTTTTAAATACAACTAGCTCCAAAACCCTTGTCTGAGAAGAGCACCTGCCATCACACAATACCCGGCCCCTATAGAGACAGTGTATTGTAACTGGAGGGCATTCATTGGGGAGTCAGGGGCGATTCGTGGGTCACCTATTTCATATGTACGCAACATAGAGATGGAGACCAACTTATATTTTATCCTAGTTGTTGTAGGGGTTGTATATTCTTATATATATAAAAAAAGCTGCTTTTTCCCAGAAAAAGCTCCACCCTTGTCCATAGGTGGTAACTGGTATCTGTCCAACCCAATACAATACGATTTAAAGGGATTCTTCATACAATATCTGGTCTCTGATGTATACGAATAGCTCAGCCCATTAACAAAACTTCATTTTTAGCTAAGTTTTAATTAAAAAATTTAGAATTCTCCACCATTAGGATCTATGCAATGCGGGAGGATGGATAGGAGTTCACACCAGCAATGGAAGGGTTAAGGAGGAAGGGGTGGAAAATGCATTTTAACATGTCCTGGCTTTCCCTCCCTCTCCAACCCCAGACATTGTGCTACAGTAAAAAATGCTGCATGAAACAGACAGACAGGTGAGGGGAGGAGAAGGAGGGAGAGACGTGGTATCCATGGCTATCTATAGGTGGACTTAGGGTGCGTATGTGACTTACTTTTGTGTCTATCTGTCTAAGAGTGACCTGGTATGAATTGTGGGGTCAAGGTTAGGTGTACATGGCATGTACTAGAATTGGTGGTTGGAAGCCCCAAGGATTGAACGTCGTTACTTGTAACCCCCATAACCGGTGTCTTGACTATGGCTCTTTGCATCACAGCTAGTGACTTTGCTTGGATACTCTCTCTCCTCTTCCTTCTTCCCCCCCTATTACCAACAAAATGTCAAGAGGCGCCAGTTCACAAGAAAAGCAATGAGACCACCCCAAAGAAAGCGGGCTGTGCCCACACAATTCTGAACTGTCACGCGGCTGCTGGCAAAACGGGCACAATAGGGGTGACTAAAAGGAGAGACGGAAGATTAGAGACTAAAGAGAGAATGATAGAGAGATAGCAAAAGCCTGAACGAATCAGAGAGGAGTAAAATAACTAGAAGGCAACCAGAAACAAAAAAAACGTCGTCTATGTACCCTACTACACACCCTGTGAAGCCAATGTCAGCCACTGTACTAGTTACAATTCTTAGGTTGATCTGACACGGACATATACTAGTGCTATATAGAACATATGGGAGACCTAGATAAACAGTTTTTACTTTATAGTACTGTGCAATAATTTTAGTCAGGTGTGGAAAAAATACTGAAAAGTAAGAAAACCGTCAAAAAAGGAAGGGTTAATAGTTTATTGTTGCCAACTACGAAAATGAAGATAACGAAAAAAAGAGAAATGTAAATCCTGTCAATATTTGGTGTGACCTTTAACCTTTGCCTTCCATCGGTTCCTAATGGTAAAGTTTTTTGGCAGAACTGGGCAGGGAGGTTGTTCCCACCGCCATCTTGGAGAATTAAGCTCAGATCTTCTGTGGATGTTGCTCGCTCCAATAAATTTGTCTCTTCATGTCACCGCAGACAGACTGGATGATGTTGGGATCAGAGATATGTCTGTAGGGCCCAAATCCTCCTCCTTCAAAGGGCAAAGCTCGCCAAAATTTAGATGGGATTTCACACTGTGTTTTGTTAATTGACATAAATGAAATATTAACCCTTCTATTTTTGTAAGCGCTCTTAATTTGCAATATTTCCCCCTCCACACACGTGCCTAAAACTTTTGCACAGTATTGTCTGTATAAATACTCTCTGGAATGTTGACATATCATATCTTTTATTTATGTTGCCATTAAGGAATTCTCTTTTTCAAAAATTTTTTAGGCCCTTACATGGCAGATCTGTCCTCAAACTATGGAGCCAAGTTTAGAAAAACAAAAACATCTACCATTGCCTAAAAAGTAACATCAACGTAGTCTCACATCTGAGGCCGCCATTTTGTAATCCACGTATGTTCTTCTTGAGAAGGTTTTCATCTTACATATCAGGAACTGAGGTTCAGGTAACTATGCAGGCCATGTCCATGTGGTGACCAGTAGGGTCAACCAAATGGTTGCCCCAATGACTTACTAAAAAAACTACTCTCCAAGGATGAAATATAACAATATCAGACAGAGAGCTACGAGGGACTTTTCTGAAACCACAAAAACACCAAAAAGGCACCCAAAAACTTAAAGCTAAGAGCCCACGATCCAACTTAGAGAGGAGTCAGAAAGATTGACAGGAACGTATATTATAAACAAGGATGAGAGGCTGAAGACAGTGAGAACATAGAGAGACAGATAGTATGGATGGCTGACAGACACGGAATGGGCTAGGGTGCACGTCTAGCTGAGACAATTTGAGGAAATGCAGCCGTGCCACAGAGAAAAATTCTTACGCCATTTCGTAGTCCTCCGTTTTGGGGCATCTGTTATATATTAGAATAAAAGTATTATTCAGAATCACTGCATGCCAAACATCATTTTACTTATACTTGACCCTTAGAGAAGAAGAGTGAAGCTGGCCATGGACATAAAATAACCGCTGGCCAAAAAAATTTTTGGCCGACGGTTATCTTTCCCGATTCCACCATAAGGACATGTGTCTACCCTACATCGTCACACATTAAACTGGATTCATTGTTGGCTTTCTCACGGGACAAATGGGTTGAGCCAACATTGGCTATCTGCCATCAATTATCTAATGTCTACAGACAGCATTATGCCCATGGCTAACACTGGCCACACATCTTGGTTAGCTGTTGCCCAAACATTCATTCAACCAGCAGCCATCTCTCCTTTTTGCCCCATGCACATGCATTCTCGGTGTGTTCTGAACTGAGAGAAGGAAGACAAGCTGTGGCCAGATACATCTGCAAGCTTAACTTTCCAAGAAAAAAGTATCAGCCATGTCCTTAAATCTCCCATCGGGAGAGAGTCAGAGGCCCGCATACACATTAGGTGGCCGAGGCTTCCCAATGAAACTGGAGGGATTGGTCGACATTCATTCTAATGTGTATGGCCAGCTTCATCATCATCATATATGACTCTAGAAGACCCTGGGTTAGGTCATCACAATACATACATCTGAGGATGACCTATCTTATCAATAGAAACAAGAAAGAAGCAAAAATATTTTACTCATACGATCTCACGATTGAATGGGTAAAAGTTTCGGCTGACGGTCACACAATAAATTACGCTTAAGATGCATGCATGCACAACTTGGGTAAACATGCATATGATCTCAACGTGACGAGGGAGGTAAGTCACCGACAGTCACCCATGGTGGTGGCTTACCTCCGATGTGAAAAGAAAAATTGAAATCCAACATGCCCAATTATTCTTTCCACTGACATCTTCCATACACATTAGATGGCCTGTTGGTCCTCCTGAAACCATCTGGTTTGGCCAATGTTCGTCTAATGTGTATGGGTAGCTTAAAACTCGGGGTTAGGGTTTGGTTAGGTTAGGGTTGGTTCTCCTCACGCTGAAAGCCTTACTCAACCAGGTCCCAAGACATAAAAATTTTAGGGGTTCTCCTAGCCTGCTTTGATAAAATAGGTACCTACATGGGATAGCGCCTGGTCATGTGTATAAATAATACTGCCTTTGGTGCATTTTATAATACTTAATCTTATTATAGAAGATGGAGACGATGGAGACTTCATGCTGTTGAGGAAACGAGCATAAAACTATTCTTCAGATCTTTGCATGATGGGTTTTTGGGGACTTCAACTACTATTTAGAATAATCTTCCCTCCCTTTAGTCTAACCTTGGCTTCTCTAGGAAATATTATTTAATCTATCGACAGACAGGAGGAGGATCAGACTACAAACATGGTTTGTTTGTAGTCTGTCGCCATGGAGACACACAAGTCTGTATAGGAACTGTTGTTACATTGTTGCAGATTTATTTAGCAAATCCTTTGCAAAGATTCTTCATTATTTACTTGCGCCTTTAGATTCATATGTAAAAATTTAATATATTAAGAAACCTTCGGAGAACCACAATGATGGATCCAGCTAACAAGTTAACTCATTATTCACATATTATGTTTGTCCTGAAAGAGAGGATATTGGTTCTGCATCACAAAGCTGTGTCTGTGGACGTAACTGAGCTTTCTTGTAGGTAAAGTCGAATTTATTAAAGTTGAAAAAGTTTTCGAATCACAAAGTGGGAGGATAGAAAGGGATGGATTCTGGTAATGGTGGACATGAGATGTGAAGCTGAACTTTCGCTTACCTGGGCCAATTTCATCATCATGTGAGCAAAAACATGGAGGAAACCAACCACAGCATCCCAGAGACGACTGTGTGCCAGACTCTGCTGGTTACCAGTGCAAGGACCCTATGGAAGAACCAAAAACTTGACTTATCAAAAAATACTACTTGATTAAAAATTTAGTCGACAAATCGGCCATCACTGACCTGGGATTGTCTGGTTTTAAAGCCCCATTTTACACACAATCTGAGTTAATATAGGATAGTTTACCATTCAGGACCATTCCTTTAGCCAAAGTGAAGCCAAGCAGTGTCTTGGAGGACCAAACGTGTTCTCCAGGCCACTGATTTCAATATGTACCATGTAATGTTTAATGTTCCCTTTGGGGGTGCTATAACTGAACACTTGCTGCCAAGTTCTCACAGAAATTATAGGTGACTGCTGGAAAGTCTCAGTGGTGGCCAGCCTTATCATTACTGAGGAAGGTGCTAGTGGTCCTGATGCTTGAACCACCCATCCCAGATTTGGTGCTCCAACCCACTGAAAGGCAACTGCAAATAAATACTATATTTCCTAGGTTACTAATTGTGTATTATGATTTGGACACCCAATGGCAGTACAAATTGGTCACCCTGTAAGGGACGTGTCATAGTAGGTACTGTACCGAGTGCCATCATGCCCAAGCCCAGCCCTATCTTATAACAGGCTATGGTCAGCTTTACATCAAGGGTCCCTTCTAACACAGAAGACAACGCATCCTAGTCTCTCTTACCTGGATATATTCTGTTAAGCTGTTGAACACCTGCTTCGCCACAGACATGGCTTTGGAAAAGTTCCTCTTGCCTTGGTCATCAATAATATCCTTCCCGGAATAATACCAGTAGAAGTCACTGATGGATTCCTGGGATGGGAAGTTTAGAGAAATGGTTATAGGTGGTTAAACTTCAGTTCACTCAACAGATTATATTAAAGGGGTTTTCAGGATTATGATGTGGAAGACCTGTTCTTTATATTGTTCATCATAATCAGATTGGTGGTAGTTGGACATCGGACATCCCCACCAATCAGCTTTTGAAGAGGCTGCGGGACTAGTACTGGGGTCATTGCACTGTCTATCATGTATGGTGTCCATTTATGGGGCTGGGTTGCAGGCATTATGATCAAATAACATTACGTCACTTGCCTGTGTGATCATCCATTCGGTGGTTGTACAGGGTCTGGGACCCCCACCTATCTGACCTATTTTAAGGATTAAGGGGATATCGTCACTCCTTGGGGAGAGACCACCATATAGGTGTGTGGAGACTGATTAAGCCTTTAGCACTCCACTTTGCAAGGGACCATGGGAAGAATATGCAAATCTGTCTTCCATGATGTAATTAGGAAGTCAGGTGCCTCAGTGTTGCAAACCAATAGAGGGCGTTCACTGGCATGTGCAGGCTTGTCTTCCCTGATGTAATTAGGAAGGCAGAATCTCAGTGAGATAGCCCAATAAAGGCTGCTCCCTTCAACATCATGCTCGTGAGGATATTCCCTTAACCCTGTCTAAGCCTCTCATCTCTACCAGGTTAGTCTTCTCTACACCGGGCTGACGAGATGCAATAACATTGAAACGGCCGTCCTCGGTTGAGAGACTATACCTAGTAATAATCCCAGCGTCATTGCAAAACAAAGGCCTCTTGGAAGGTCGAGCATGATGCGAAAGGGAGCAGCCACTATTAGGCTATATCACTGAGATTCTGTCTTCCTAATTACATCAGGGAAGACAGGCTTGCACATTCCAGTGAGCGCCCTCTATTGGTTTGCAACACTGAGGCACCTGACTTCCTAATTACATCATGGAAGACAGATTTGCATATTCTTCCCATGCTATCTTAAGGATGTCATTGATATTTCAACCCAAGAAAACCATTTTAATATAGACATTTCAGAGCTTAACAGGGATGTGTTTCCTGCAGTTGGAGACTACCTGTAGGCGCAGAAGATAATCCACGGTGCAGATGATGATGTTGATGGTGGTGGTGTTGCCAGTCTGAGTACGTAGGTAGTTCTGAAAATCTGCAAAATGATCATTTGTAAGCACAGATCATGGTAGATGTTGGACCAATACCTATGTAATGCAGAGTAATCTCAATGAAAGCGTATACAAGTACTAAACATTCCCAGTTACTAAAGGACATCAAGCCAAGATGAAAGGTGAGAAAGGACACATCAGCAACATCCAAAACAGACAAAAAGTTGTACGGCCAACGCTCTAGAGCTCTACAAATGATATTCCATAAGTGCAAGTATTCTCTGTCCTACCATTGTTGTGTCCCTCACAAAGGAGCTGCAGGAAGCGGAATAGATCTTGGGTGAACTGGTCGTCCGCCATGACTTTTTCTCCTAAAAGCCGCAACAATCACCAAAACAGTAATGTTAGAAAGCCATTGATATATTCAGTATCAGTCAGAGACAGAAAGGCTCCAAATGTGTAGAGAAAGGAGAAGAAAGGTAGAACGTGTAATGGAAGAGAGAGGATGGAATCAATGAAAGAGAAAGACCAAGAGCGAGACGAAGGAAAGTAAGACGAAGGAATAAGAAGGATAGAAGGATAGAAGAAAGACCAAGATGGTGGTTAGTAAGACATAAATAAGGAGGGTAGAGATCGACAGATCGACAGCGAGAAGGTAGAAGAATAACAGTAGTACGGATGCAGAAACATGGTAGGTGTGTTATAGATCAAGCGCCACTCCGAGAGTCAACGTTAGTTCGTTCCCAAACTCAATCCACTACAAACCAGCAAGTCCAGAGCTCGTGCAGTTAGAGGTTTATCGGGTGTGGTGAGACGGGAGACCTCAGATAACCTTACCCTAGGTACCACAATGTTCTGCACTAAAAATTTCCAATTTTTTTTCCATTGCTGAGAGTTCTTCTCTTGGCCCATGCAACTCTACAACCATTGAGGTACAAAGGGGTCCTATACAAGTCCTTTCCATATGGGTTGGGGCAGTGCGGAATAGTTTGGGCTTCCTCTGTTGCTAAGTTCATTGTAACCGAAGATAGGTGATACCCTTGGGAGATGACAATGTCTATGAAGAACATACCTTTAATTTGGTGGTCACTATACACATTGAACTATTAGTTTACACCTCCTGTTGATTTCAGTGGACACTGTGTAATACTTTATATCACCACTGGTGGCACTGCAAGGAAATGCAGGTGAGACCTGATCACTGAAGGTCTCACCAGGACAACCTTTGATCTTAGGACATCGTTTCAAACACAACTGGGGTCAACGTCTACCAATATGTGATGTTCTAGGCTTCTAGGACCGTACCTGGAAACCAGGTCTACCATCTGAGGCTTGGAGGTATGAGAAACTTGTTAGTAAGGAGAGTGAGAGGAAATTAAGGAAATTAGTAGTGATGGACTTCACTGAGCTGACTCAACCCAATCATCTGTATCATCAATAGGATCGCGGGTTACATATCGGTGATATTGAGTGATTCCTAGCGTTAGTTGGAATTATTCTCTTGCCCATACCATTCCTAAGCAATCAGTGCTGTTATCTTTGACACAACTGTTCTCTCTACTGTCAGGTAGGCGGTCCATGGCTGTCTGTTCCAGTCCAGGACCGCCCACCTGACAGTAGAGTGCCTAAATAACGTATTGGGTGGTGAAACTAACAGCACCAATTGCTCAGGAATGGTGAGGGCTAGAGAAAAAATTCCAAGTGCAACAGAATCAGTAGAGTGTCACCTATTGAAGGATCCCAGTGGTGAAAATAATGCACTATTTCGGTTCATACTGCAGATGACACATTGTCTCTCACGATCTCCAAGTCAATCTCCTCTGCAGACATGCGGACTGTACACACATGGGAAAAATTGTCTGTTTGCAGACAAGGAAATAAAATTTATAAGGTTGGGTTTAGCCAATAGAAGAAAAGGGAAGGGGAGGAGCGGCTGTGAGCGGTTAGTCGAAGCATCGGTGAAACGTGGTTTAAATGAACATTTACCCTGTTCACGGTTGATGACTGGGAACCAAGGAGGTCAGGGAATGAGAGAGGCAGGCGGGAAAAGGAGGGGAACACAACCATGTCAGGGAACAGGAAGGAAAATGTGATTATCATTATATCAAACTCATTAATTAGATGGTGTCAAGAATATAACAACGTCCCCCACCCGACCCCAACAACGGAAACAGAAAGAGAGAGAAACACAGCTTGTAATACAGAACGGATTATGTCTCGTGTATAGAGATGACGTGATGAGGATAGAGATGGGTTGGAGAACATAGGCCAGATATGGATAAAAACCAGGTTATTGACCCTTACATGTCTGATGTAGCCAAATACAACAGTGTTTGATTCAAGAAATGGAGACAAATACAATAGAGCGACCTACTCGATGGGTTGTCCAGCTTCAGCCAAACTTAAAGGGTTTGTCCACTCCTCATCTCTTGGCCAGAATGAAGCCAGAAAATGGAGGACTCCTCATTCTGGAGGACTCATCTAGTTGTACACTACACAAATAACCCATTGACCTGACATTGTGTAATGCCTACATTCACCTGTGATGGCGCTGCAGAGAATTTGAACACCTACTAGTTTCCCCAAGGATCACTGGGGATCAGAGAACTTTATGATCAACTTATTGTCAGTGGAATCTCCTAACTCTCCTGGTACATCCAGGAGGATCCCGAAATAAGATGCAGTTTCTTGAGGATTCCTGTAAAAACTATCAAATCTCCGGAGTCGTCAGAATGCTCCCATATGTGTCAGGCTCTCTGTAATTTAATACATGACGTGGGACAGTTTTGTGCCTGTGACATCACAAACAGGGACAGGACAGGCACATTTTAGTATCAATATCACAAAAAGTGTGCGTGACGTAACCCAAAAGGGGGGGCGTCCTCACCGAGCATGGGCGTGGCCAAACCAGAAATTTTTAGCAGCATGATTTGTGACCAAACATTAAATATTTGCATATATAGGGATAAATAGATCTGGGAACTCTACAGCAAGATAACAAAGATTCTGTAATAATTATATCAAAGGATAAAAAACAAAAATTACAAAGAAAAACATTCAGTAAAATTACATTTACAGAAAAGAGAAGCATGGTCAACTTGCAGTGTACATAGTGTCCTAGGATCAGATTTGTTATGCCTAGTACAGGGCTTGAAATGACAAAGCATAACCAAAGGATTCAAGGAACACCAATGAGACATTATCTATGTTATGTACCGCCCCTGAGGATCCTATATAAGGCACAACATAGGGAGAGATTCAAGGAACACCAATCAGAGGATATCTAAGTTATGTACCGCCCCCAAGGATCCTATATAAGGCATAAATAGGAAGAAATTCAAGGAACACAAATCAGTCACTATCTATGTTATGTACAGACCTCAAGGATTCTTTATAAGGCATTACATAGGGATTCAAGAAACACTACTCAGAGAGTATCTGTGTTATGTACCGCCCCAAGGATCCTATATAAGGCATAACATAGGGAGGGATTCAAGGAACACCAATCAGAGGATAGCTATGTTATGTACTACCCCTGAGGATACTATATAAGGCGTAACATAGGGAAGGATTCACGGAACACTAATTAGACAATATCTATGGTATGTACCGCCCCCGAGGATCCTTTATATGGCGTATTATAGTCTTTCCTAGAGCAATCCTTCAAATCATCATTATCATGAACATTAAAACTTATTTTTATGTAAGACTTTATGTAAAATCCTCAAGATTGATGATGACCACCAAGCAAGCAGAACATCTTACAATGGAGATATATGTTCACTTTATCTTTTGGTTTTCTTTGGGTCTTTTGTTTTTTTTCTCATTCAAAGACACTGGGGGGAATTTATCTATTCCAGTTTTCTGGCATGTACGGGTATTAATGAGGCACTTCTTGGGTGCACAGCCTTTTTTGCTCCAAAGATGCACCACAATGTCGGTCCTGCCTATTAATTATAACCCATATCAGAAAATTGGTTTGTGTTATATAGGAGATCTACGCCAGTTCCATCTAACCTAGATTTCCATCCATAGTGCAACTCATTTATTACTAGGTCAGAGCTTCTTGGTAATTCAGGAATGCCTCATGTCAGTCGGGACCTCTACTAGGAAATGCCAGACCTAATATATTTTCCACCGCTCTGTAGTCAGCGGGGCCAGAACTCCTGTTGATGGGCAAATTTTGGATACAGTTGAATCTCCATGTATTTTCTAAAAAAATAATACCATAAAATTGTCTACCAGGTGGATGAATGAGTTAAAGGGATCGTGCCATTATAGGACAGAAGATAAGTGTCTGATCACCGAAGGTTGGACCACCTGGCCCTCCAGCGATCAGAAGAATGTGGGTCTGAAAATTCCCCTAAAGCTTTCCTGTGAATGGAGCATCACCAGTGCTCCATTCACTTATTTGGGGTTGTTGGGATTGCAATCTCCAGCACTGCCCACAGCCCCAAAGAAGTAAATGCAAGTACACAGGACCTCCATATACATGGAGGCTTAAGGGGGACTTTCAGTTTTCTGTTCTTCTGATCACTGGGGTTTCATGGTTGGACCCCCATGATCATAAACTTATCCCTTATCCACAGGACAGGGGCACAACCCCTTTAAGTCCTTGGTTTTACTTATGTATCATAAAAGTTCCATCATACAAGGTTGAACAACATTTGGGATTTGTGATATTACTCACTTGTTCCCTCTTCTGTTACCATACCAAGTCCTTCGGCTTTATTCTGCCGCTCAAAAGCATTCAGGTCCAGGACACTACAGTAAAAGAAGACACATGTACCAATGGGGTTGCATACAAGTACTCCCTTCTTAAAGGCTTGGGTATTACTTTACATATACTCGAAGATCTCTATAGATCTTGGTTCAGAGAAGGTGGTTGGTGGTGGGTTCAAGATGGCTGAGCATGCAGCAAATGGTGCCCAAAATCATATGGTAAGGGTTGGACATTGAGGACATTAGAAGGTAACGTCCTATAGATAGCACTAGAAAGTCGGAGTGCACACAATATGGAATGAAGCCCTACGGTCATTGACCCAACCAGAGTGTCAGAGTGCACACAATATGGAATGAAGGCCTATGGTCATCGACCCAACCAGAGTGTCGGAGTGCACGCAATATGGAATGAAGGCCTATGGTTATCGACCCAACCAGAGTGTCGGAGTGCACACAATATGGAATGAAGGCCTACGGTCATCGACCCAACCAGAGTGTTGGAGTGCACACAATATGGAATGAAGGCCTACGGTCATCGACCCAACCAGAGTGTCGGAGTGCACGCAATATGGAATGAAGGCCTATGGTCATCGACCCAACCAGAGTGTCGGAGTGCACACAATATGGAATGAAGGCCTACGGTCATCGACCCAACCAGAGTGTTGGAGTGCACACAATATGGAATGAAGGCCTACGGTCATCGACCCAACCAGAGTGTCGGAGTGCACACTATATGGAATGAAGGCCTACAGTCATCGACCCAACCAGAGTGTCGGAGTGCACACTAAATGGAATGAAGGCCTACGGTCATCGACCCAACCAGAGTGTCGGAGTGCACACAATATGGAATGAAGGCCTACGGTCATCGACCCAACCAGAGTGTCGGAGTGCACACAATATGGAATGAAGGCCTACGGTCATCGACCCAACCAGAGTGTTGGAGTGCACACAATATGGAATGAAGGCCTGTGGTCATCGACCCAACCAGAGTGTCGGAGTGCACACTAAATGGAATGAAGCCTACGGTCATCGACCCAACCAGAGTGTCGGAGCGCACACTATATGGAATGAAGGCCTATGGTCATCGACCCAACCAGAGTGTCGGAGTGCACACTATATGGAATGAAGGCCTATGGTCATCGAACCAACCAGAGTGTCGTGGTGGGTTTCCAAGTCACCCCTGTTGAGAATCTCTAGACAGTAAGCAGTGAACAGAAAGCTCCGCACCTACAGGTCTGCATCAGGGCCTGGACACTCTGGAAAAAGCCAACCTCTCGCTTCTCCTTTAGGTAATCCAACATTTTCTATAGAAAAAAAATATATAAAAAATTAATAGCTAGAAATTTACAATCCAACTTATCCGAATAATTCCAGGGGTCTATAGTCATTCTTCACTATGTATCCACTAATATTACGGAACACATTGGTTATTATGTGGCAACACGTCGATGCATCTCCTACCTGCTGAACCTCACAGTTACCCCCGTTCAGGATAGAAATTCCAAGCTTGAGGGTAGAGGAGACCATAGCTCCAGGTTCACCTACATAGGTTGAAAGAGATAAGGACTTGACCAAAAATACAGAAGACCGGGGTATAGATAGAGATAATCTTTTACTCGTTGCACACCTTTACATGCACTGATCATCTGCAAGACCATCTCTGCGGCGCCGCGGTTATGGAGACGGGACTGCTGGTACAAAAGCTTCTGCTTCTCCATCTCTTTCTCCTACGAATGGAAGAGGAACAATGTGGGTCAGCCCAGGGAGTTGGGTCGAAGGGTCCACAAAATTAAGAATATTCCTTTAAGAACTATACATTATATTGATATTCAAGGAATACCTCAAATGAGAGTTCAGCTTCTTCTTCATCACCAGCAACGGCTTCTTCTTCACCTTCCTCTTCCATGTGACAACTCTGCAAGAAAATACATAGATTACAGATATATCATATATATCACTGAGAGAGAGAAGTCTGGAAACAGAAGAACCCCTGCGTAAATCATCTATCGGTGGCCAAAGGGTCAGGAGAACATATCATATAGAAGGAAACAAAATCTTATGAAGACCATAAAAATGATGGGAATAATAGTGCGAGCCTGAAGATTTTGACAAGTGGAGTGTCACCGGAGTCCAGCACACCAACCAGACCCTGCAGATAGATAGGTTACTGTCACCAGAACCAGCATATCACTCCAGCCCTGCAGATAGATAGGTTACTGTCACCAGAACCAGTATATCACCCCAGCCCTGCAGATAGATAGGTTACTGTCACCAGAACCAGCATATCACCCCAGCCCTGCAGATAGATAGGTTACTGTCACCAGAACCAGCATATCACCCCAGCCCTGCAGATAGATAGGTTACTGTCACCAGAACCAGCATATCACTCCAGCCCTGCAGATAGATAGGTTACTGTCACCAGAACCAGCATATCACCCCAGCCCTGCAGATAGATAGGTTACTGTCACCAGAACCAGCATATCACCCCAGCCCTGCAGATAGATAGGTTACTGTCAGCAGAGCCAGCATATCACCCCAGCCCTGCAGATAGATAGGTTACTGTCACCAGAACCAGCATATCACCCCAGCCCTACAGATAGATAGGTTACTGTCACCAGAACTAGCATATCACCCCAGCCCTGCAGATAGATAGGTTACTGTCACCAGAACCAGCATATCACCCCAGCCCTGCAGATAGATAGGTTACTGTCACCAGAACCAGCATATCGCCCCAGCCCTGCAGATAGATAGGTTACTGTCACCAGAACCAGCATATCGCCCCAGCCCTGCAGATAGATAGGTTACTGTCACCAGACCCAGCATATCACCCCAGTCCTGCAGATAGATAGGTTACTGTCACCAGAACCAGCATATCACCCCAGTCCTGCAGATAGATAGGTTACTGTCACCCCAGTCCTGCAGATAGATAGGTTACTATCACCAGAACCAGCATATCACCCCAGCCCTGCAGATAGATAGGTTAGTGTCGCCAGAACCAGCATATCACCCCAGCCCTGCAGATAGATAGGTTACTGTCACCAGAACCAGAATATCATCCCAGCCCTGCAGATAGATAGGTTACTGTCACCAGAACCAGCATATCGCCCCAGCCCTGCAGATAGATAGGTTACTGTCACCAGACCCAGCATATCACCCCAGTCCTGCAGATAGATAGGTTACTGTCACAAGAACCAGCATATCGCCCCAGCCCTGCAGATAGATAGGTTACTGTCACCAGAACCAGCATATCACCCCAGCCCTGCAGATAGATAGGTTACTGTCACCAGAACCAGCATATCGCCCCAGCCCTGCAGATAGATAGGTTACTGTCACCAGAACTAGCATATCACCCCAGCCCTGCAGATAGATAGGTTACTGTCACCAGACCCAGCATATCACCCCAGTCCTGCAGATGGATAGGTTACTGTCACCAGACCCAGCATATCACCCCAGTCCTGCAGATAGATAGGTTACTGTCACCAGAACCAGCATATCGCCCCAGCCCTGCAGATAGATAGGTTACTGTCACCAGACCCAGCATATCACCCCAGCCCTGCAGATAGATAGGTTACTGTCACCAGAACCAGCATATCACCCCAGTCCTGCAGATAGATAGGTTACTGTCACCAGACCCAGCATATCACCCCAGTCCTGCAGATAGATAGGTTACTGTCACCAGTACCAGCATATCACCCCAGCCCTGCAGATAGATAGGTTATTGTCACCAGAACCAGCATATCACCCCAGCCCTGCAGATAGATAGGTTACTGTCACCAGAACCAGCATATCACCCCAGCCCTGCAGATAGATAGGTTACTGTCACCAGAACCAGCATATCACCCCAGCCCTGCAGATAGATAGGTTACTGTCACCAGAACCAGCATATCGCCCCAGCCCTGCAGATAGATAGGTTACTGTCACCAGATCCAGCATATCACCCCAGCCCTGCAAATAGATAGGTTACTGTCACCAGAACCAGCATATCACCCCAGCCCTGCAGATAGATAGGTTACTGTCACCAGAACCAGCATATCACCCCAGCCCTGCAGATAGATAGGTTACTGTCACCAGAACCAGCATATCACCCCAGCCCTGCAGATAGATAGGTTACTGTCACCAGTACCAGCATATCACCCCAGCCCTGCAGATAGATAGGTTACTGTCACCAGAACCAGCATATCACCCCAGCCCTGCAGATAGATAGGTTACTGTCACCAGAACCAGCATATCACCCCAGCCCTGCAGATAGATAGGTTACTGTCACCAGAACCAGCATATCACCCCAGCCCTGCAGATAGATAGGTTACTGTCACCAGAACCAGCATATCACCCCAGCCCTGCAAATAGATAGGTTACTGTCACCAGAACCAGCATATCACCCCAGCCCTGCAGATAGATAGGTTACTGTCACCAGAACCAGCATATCACCCCAGCCCTGCAGATAGATAGGTTACTGTCACCAGAACCAGCATATCACCCCAGCCCTGCAGATAGATAGGTTACTGTCACCAGATCCAGCATATCACCCCAGCCCTGCAAATAGATAGGTTACTGTCACCAGAACCAGCATATCACCCCAGCCCTGCAGATAGATAGGTTACTGTCACCAGAACCAGCATATCACCCCAGCCCTGCAGATAGATAGGTTACTGTCACCAGAACCAGCATATCACCCCAGCCCTGCAGATAGATAGGTTACTGTCACCAGATCCAGCATATCACCCCAGCCCTGCAAATAGATAGGTTACTGTCACCAGAACCAGCATATCACCCCAGCCCTGCAGATAGATAGGTTACTGTCACCAGAACCAGCATATCACCCCAGCCCTGCAGATAGATAGGTTACTGTCACCAGAACCAGCATATCACCCCAGCCCTGCAGATAGATAGGTTACTGTCACCAGTACCAGCATATCACCCCAGCCCTGCAGATAGATAGGTTACTGTCACCAGAACCAGCATATCACCCCAGCCCTGCAGATAGATAGGTTACTGTCACCAGACCCAGCATATCACCCCAGCCCTGCAGATAGATATGTTACTGTCACCAGAACCAGCATATCACCCCAGCCCTGCAGATAGATAGGTTACTGTCACCAGAACCAGCATATCACCCCAGCCCTGCAGATAGATAGGTTACTGTCACCAGAACCAGCATATCACCGCAGCCCTGCAGATAGATAGGTTACTGTCACCAGACCCAGCATATCACCCCAGCCCTGCAGATAGATAGGTTACTGTCACCAGACCTAGCATATCACCCCAGCCCTGCAGATAGATAGGTTACTGTCACCAGACCCAGCATATCACCCCAGCCCTGCAGATAGATAGGTTACTGTCACCAGAACCAGCATATCACCCCAGCCCTGCAGATAGATAGGTTACTGTCACCAGAACCAGCATATCACCCCAGCCCTGCAGATAGATAGGTTACTGTCACCAGAACCAGCATATCACCCCAGCCCTGCAGATAGATAGGTTACTGTCACCAGAACCAGCATATCACCCCAGCCCTGCAGATAGACACCAACACCGCTATGCTGTCCTCTATTCCAGGCACAAACACAGGGAGAAAATGCAAACTATGCAGATGTTGCTCTTGGTTTCGTTGAAATCCAGGATCCCAGCACTTTAAGGCAATACAGCTACCCCATTGTAGATAGTTGGGGTGTCAGAGCTTAGAAGAATTTCAATTTTCCATTTCTCACGTGGGAATTACTGGAGATAAGTGGAGGTTTCTGCTATTTTGTCCTTCTATACTTTCTTGCTCCACTTACAATACATTATAAAGTAAATTAAACTGACCCTTAGAAAGAAACAATTTTGACAGGTTACCTTTGCCATGATATCTGCGTAGGCCATGTATAAGTAATCTTCCTCCAGTTTTCTGTGGTAGAATAGTAGACAGGGTCAGTTTAGGATATTTCATGTTCTAATTCCATTAGACGACCATATTATGTCCAGACTCCCATCACTATACTCACGTCTTCTCCGTCAAAGCTGTCCTACTGAAATGAAGGATGAGCTGGTGCAGCGGGTCCGGCTTCTTCTCTTCTTCTTCCTCTTCTTCTTCTTCTGTCTCACCAGATTTCTGAGCAATTGTCAAACCAATGAGAAGAGTGAAATTCAATAATACAATAAAATCATAGATACAGTGTTGGCCAAAAGTATTGGCACCCTGCAAGTCTGTCAGATAATACTCCGTGTTCTTCCAGATAATGATTGCAATCACAAATTCTTTGGTATTATCTTCATTTAATTTGTCTTCAATGGAAAAACCACAAAAAGAATTGTCAAAAAGCCAAATTGGATATAATTCCACAGCAAACATAAAGGGGGTGGACAAAAGTATTGGCACTGTTTGAAAAAATTATGTGATGCTTCTCTAATTTGTGTAATTAACAGCACCTGTTACTTACCTGAGGCACCTAACAGGTGGTGGCAATATCTAAATCACACTTGCAGCCAGTTCAAATGGATTAAAGTTGACTCCACCTCTGTCCTGTGTCCTTGTGTGACCACATTGCGCATGGAGAAAAGAAAGAAGACCAAAGAACTGTCTGAGGACTTGAGAAGCAAAATTGTGAGGAAGCATGAGCAATCTCAAGGCTACAAGTCCATCTCCAAAGCCCTGAATGTTCCTGTGTCTACTGTGCGCAGTGTCATCAAGAAGTGTAAAGCCCGTGGCCCTGTGGCTAACCTCCCTAGATGTGGACGCAGAAGAAAGATGGACGAGAGATTTCACCGCAAGATTGTGCGGATGGCGGATAAAGAACCTCGACTAACATCCAAACAAGTCCAAGCTGCCCTGCAGTCCGAGGGTACAACAGTGTCACCCCGTACTATCCAGTGTCAGCGTCTGAATGAGAAGGGACTGTATGGTAGGAGACCCCGGAAGACCCCACTTCTTACCCACAGACAGAAGCCAGGCTGGAGTTTGCCAAAGAAGAAGGGTCTAAGATTCCAGCAGAGCCTTGTAAGAAACTCATTGCTGGTTAGCGGAAGCGGTTGTGCGCAGTTATTGTGTCTAAAGGTTGTGCTACCAGGTATTAGGCTGAGGGCGCCAATACTTCTGTCCGCACCAGTTTTGGAGTTTTGTGTAAAATGATCAATGATGTGACTTTTTTTTCATTCTCTTTTGTGTTTTTTCATTGCAAGCAAAGTAAATGAAGATATTACCAAAGAGTTTGTGCTTATAATCATTATCTGGGGGACACCGAGGATTATCTGACAGAATCGCAGGGGGGGGCAATACTTTTGGCCAACACTGTAGATAGATAGATAGATAGATAGATAGATAGATAGATAGATAGATAGATAGATAGATAGATAGATAGATAGATAATTTTGGTAATTGTGGCTTCTCTTGGGTTATTGATTTTTTATAAGGTCCTGGTGCGCCATTACATCTTATGGGAACCTTGTCTGGTATTTGATACGAGTGGTCATTTATCATCTCTGGTCCTCTATTATTCTACTCACAGCCAGGTCGTCGATCATTCTGTCCTCGAAGTCGTGAGCCTCGCTCATAATCCAGGAGTGTTTGTAAGCTTCGAGGAACATGTTACAGGCGCGGTGTCTGCAAAATAGAAATACAATATGTAATAATGTCATGTCGGCTGCCATGTATACAACAATGCCAGAACTTCAGTCGTTGAGTCTGCAGCCACCACTATATGGAGCCAAGGAGTTTTCTGTATACTGTGCTATTATTTGGGTGAATGTATAGGCAGTACGCTCCTAGGCTCCCTCTAGTGGTGGGGCAGTTTGATTCTTCACCTGGGGAGATTGTATAGCGGAGTCATCCTGAAGCACGCCACCACAGCACGACGACGCTGCTTGGACAGAAGCTTGTGCCATACGGCTTTCTTGGATTTGAATGGATGCTCAGTCTGGTGGATAGAAGGTCGTGAGACATGTCAATGAAGACGAGAGACACTGAAGATGACCCACAAGCCAAGAAGAAGAAGGATAGGACAAGCACTAAAGTAAAGACTGGAAGATGCTCACCAGTTCCAGATGGTAGAGGACGGCCGAGACCTCCTGCACACGCTTCACAATCTTCTCAGGGTTATTGGAGTCTTCTGCTTTACCCGACATTTTGTTGTAAAGGGCCATTTGCCAACGCATTGAGGAAGAATTCTCACACTGAATAAAGGGAAGAGATAACATAAGAAGGCCTCAAAGCATGGAGACACAGTCAGCGCATGCGCCACCATAGTATGCTTCTGCATGGCACGATATCACTGGGGGTATTCCCCGTAGATGTAATGCCCCTAGAGGAGAAGATCTCCAAGCTAAAGGGTCATAGGACTCTTGGCGCAACAATTCAGCTAGGTTATACAACCCCAAAACTTCTTTGTTCACCAACCACTAGTCGCAGGTGTCTTCTTTGCTGGAAATGTTGCCCCTAAGGGCTCGTTCACACGGCCTCTAAGGGGGTGGATTATGGTGCATAATCCATGTCATAATCCGCCCACTCAAAATGGTGGTCTATGTAGACCGACAGGCTACTGAAGCGGGCTGCCCTTTCTTCAGGCGGCTTCCGCGGCTCGTCGAGCATGGCGTCCACCTGGCGGCAGCAACCTCCGATGTCGGCCCATTCATTTGAGCCTGCTTCGGAGGGGGAAGCTGCGACTGTCGGAAGCCACGACAAGGTTTTGACCCGAAAGTGACGCGGCTCCCTGCGTCACTCTCGGTGCCAAAATCCGCCCTACCGCCCCCCGTGTGAACTAAGTCTAAGCCTTTGTAGTCTACGTTGCAGGGCGGTTGGGGATCTGGACATGGGAAGCAAAACAGGAAACTCTTGGACCCAATGCAAAATTTGTACCAGGCACCCAATGATGATACCGTTTATAGTACTGGCCTCCTTATACTGGGAAAATACACCCCTGTGACACCCCTAAAGCTCCTGGGCCTGGGGTGTCACAGCACCCTCGGCCCTTGGTCTTCACGAGTAGTTATAAGCTATGAAATCCAATATCTCTGTCCTGAAGCTGCTTTGAAGGTGATGGTGGTCTCTACCACCTACTGGACCACGTCTGAACACGTAGGTTGCACAAATGCTAAGCCTTGCAATGCCCTGAACTGTGGGGGAAATTGGAGAAGACTCAGATGGGAACAAGAAAGCTATAAGTACATGCATTTTAGATCATACAATGTACATTAAGACTCACTTACCTTGCCCTGTAGGTGAAGGTTATTCTGCAAGAATTCCCTCACTTCTTCATCTGTGTCTTTCTGTAGAGAAATTGTAAAATAAGGACAATGGTTGACAAAGGTCAACGGAAAGAACGAGGATGGGCAGCAATAGAGAATTTTTTCCAAGATCACACCCACCAGAGAGTAACGCGTCTTGGCTAAAGTGATCAACTCTTGGTCAGTCGGTGAACACATGTTCAACCCAATTGGAAGCATCTTCTTAAGGGTGGCCACGATAAGAGATGTCTGAACAGAGTACCGATCTCCACGACGTTTCTTCTTTGTGCGTTCCTGGTCAGAGCCACCAGACTAGAGGGGAATGGAAAGTTAGATCATGTAGTCATGAAGACATGACTGGACCTATGCCGTGCATGCAGCCCAAGTGTGGAAGTGAAGGAACATCAAACACCTTCACGGATCAGTCACAAAAGGCATCAACATCTCATCCATCCAGCCAACGAGCCACAATCTGCCAAGTGTTCCTTCAGCCAATATCTAAAGCTACTCATACAAGATATTTTATGCCAAGTGCCAAGTTCCAGCAAAAAACCATTGCCCACCAACAAGCATCACCCAAGGAGACTTCAACCTTCTAGGATCTTTGTGTCCATGGACGACAAATAACAAAATCCAATTTGGCCTCCATTATGGTTACAACAATGGGGATATTACTGAGAGCTTCATTCAGTCTACGAGAAGATATTCGTCAACATCCTCCTATAGCTATACTATTGGGTGGAACTTCCACTTTTTCGCACCATTTGTGGCCAAAAATAGGAATTTTATCTTCAAATTTTCTTTATAAGTCTAGAAATGAGGGTGCACATATAATGTATACTGGTCTTATCATATGTAGGCTACACATTGATGGATGGTGCTCTATAGAAGAGTCGAAGAACAAGGTACGATGGATTGTACAACACGATAAAATGGATGTTTAGCCAACAAGATGAATGTAGATAAAAGAGTTGTCCCTGTGTTAGTATTACATTACTCAGATAACCAAAAACAGAACAATTCTTCACGTGGAATCAGGTCTAGAAGACAATCCAGAGACTAGATATTGGTGTTACAGTTTTGTTATGGCACCCCCTCTCAGAATGTCCACCTATGGAGTCCAGTGCTGGCGATCGAAAGGATATACTAATATACTCAATCCTAAATGATGGCATGCAAAAAAGAAGGAATTACTCTGCTACGTGTGTCGGGGAGATTTTGGGGTGGTGGGAATGAACTACTGAGCATGTGTGACCACCTGCACTGGATGCATTAGGTGGACGCTCGTAGAAGGAATCTATAGAATATCTGGGTGCGCCATAACACGTATGTTACAATGTAATCTACGGAGAAATGTAATACTGAACTGCCGGAGAACTCCTTAATCTGAGAAGGAAATGCACAGATGTGGGTGAGTATAATGGTATGAAGGATGGAGGAGGAGGATGGATGATATAAGGAACGAAGAAGCATACAGATACATTCCATAGGTATCAATACGTTTTTTGGAAGAGTCAATGAAATTTTGATGTTTTACGGCCCTCCAGTATAGATAATTTTTGGTGAATCAGTTTTCCCAATATGTCTTTTTGGATCAAATGGAGAAACAAATTTCGGAGACAAAGGAAACAATTCATAAGAGAATGTGAGGGCGCGATTCCTCTTTCCATTGTCCTAAGGCTCATGGATCTCCCCGGTGTGATGTAAAACGGAGAAAGAAAGACCCATTAACCAAAAGGAAACCTCGAGGAGTTGTAAAGTGTCTCCAAGGGCAATGTATCTGTCAAAGACAATAAACTGGTTTTGTTGTTACTGGAGACAAGAAATTTATGGGGACGATGGAGAGAAAACTCAAAGACACAAGAATGTACATAGAAACGGAACAGAAACTTGGAATGATGACTGTTTAAGAAGACGTAAAGTTACAAAGACATAAACATGGAGGACACGAAGATGGTGGATGCCCATTAAGAACATAGCACTTCATGGTTGACAGGAGGTAACAAGGAGAATGGAAGAGGACGTGAAGTTTCAGGAGACGTGACAATAGATGAATACACAAGAAACAATCAGAAGATATATCAATGGCAAACCCAATGCAGATACGGATATCCTATTGGAAATAAACACTGGACACAACCCAGATACATAGGGGACTATCCTATGCATCCTCCTCTGTCAGCTAATGCCAAACCCTACGCAATTTGACATCATTTCTTACTTTGTACTATCACATTTCATTGCCATGCAGTCTACATAGTCCGTTTTGGAGGCAGTTATCATTCCTTAGACTCATATATGCAATTTTAGAGTAGTCTGTAGGAGAACAAGGAGCCCTATTAAAATCGTATCACAAGTGAGACAGCAGGGAAATTGTTACACTATTAAAATAATTAGTAAAATGAAGGTACTTTGGGCACTCTCAATGGGGATATGTATACTCTATGACCTTAAAGGGGTTGTCCATGAAAACCTATACTTACCTCTCCCCGGTTCTCCAATGTCTCCCACCTTGGTTGGGTCCTGCTGGTCCCGGGTCTTGTTTTGGCAGAAATCCTTGCAGCCTCATCAGTGTAAGGAGTGGAGAGGAATTCCACCAAAATAAGACCCAGGAGCGGCAGGACCGGACCATGGTGAGAGACACCAGAGCACCAGGGACAGGTGAGTAGGTTTGTTTTCTTTTTCACTTTCACTGATTTTCTGGCCAAAAATGGGTTATATTGGACAACCCCTTTAATACTACAGGCAAACAACTATTGCTGCCTATTACTGGGCCAAGCAGCAGAAGTTGTCAAACCAACGCCCGATCCTCTGGCATCACCCTCTGCAGCTATGGGCTAAACTTCTTGAAGACGTCCCTGGAGTGACTTAGTTCTGGATGTGGGGCAAAAACACATTGTATAAAGAGTGGACTTTGTGTTTGGAGTTCTACTGGTTTAGTCAGTCTGCGACATTCTGGCCACTAAGTCATGGAGTTGGAGGTCTAGACCATGAGTGTGACCGGAAGGGCTGTCCGCTCGCTCATGTAAGTGTTTAAGAGTGTTGTCTATGTGTGTCGTAACCGGCGTGCTTCCATGTTTGTCATGTTTCTGCAGTATGGATAAGTAAACCAGTATACTGGTTCCAGTATAAAGGACCACCTGATGGACTCCTTCTAGGCTCAACTCCATCACAGACCTGTAGATACTACTAGTACTGTCTGGAGGTATAAGCAAGACCTCTTTAAGTTTCCTCCTTGGCCAATAGCTATGGAGCACTGAGTGATGTCAGAGGGGGGGGTACAAACTTCTGTATGGCCTAGTAACATGCAGCCATATTGTTATTTCCTATGGTGTGTGGTGTACAAAGCACCTTGGATTCTTGCATTTGGGATTAACATCCCCAGTACATTAAATATCCTTAGCAGCTCCAGTTTACTAAGTCTGAACTATTATTATTGCACTTGTGAGATATCTGCCCTGCTAACATAACCTTGCTGTCTTGTATCACAATAAGTAAGGCTTGGTTCGCACCTGTGCCCGATCTCAGCTCAGGGATTGCATTGCCGCATCCGCTAGAAAAATGCAGAGAGAAAAGTCTTGCAAGGCTTTTATCGCTGTATTTTTGGGCATCAACCCAAGGGAACCCATTATAGTCTATGGGAGCCATGGGTTTCCAAGAGGACCCAAAGAACGGAAACCCAATACAGGCATGAACCTAGCACAAGCAACAGAAGGATTGTTGTTGGATAGGACATTTGTTGCTGTTGTCCATCCATTATCAGTCTTTTTGTATAGACTAGATTATCCAACAGATGTCCATGTCAATGGACGTGACAGCAGACCGCGTCTCTATCTCTTGCAGGATTTGCATTGCAGAGAATGAAAAGCAATAGACAATTTCTGAAGAATTCCACAGAGAAACATCACCCTCCAAGGCAGCCACAGAAGATCACAAAAAAAGCAAGTGAAAACAGCACATTTTGGAAGGGTGCAGCCTTCCTGCACCCCAGTTGTCACCCACATCTGTGCCCTCACTCTCTGCCAACACATATCACGTGCCATGTGTTGCTCAGGCAGAAGAAAACACACAACCATCCCAGTATCGGGAGTGGCTGCGGAGAACATGCAAAATCATCTATCTATCTGACCTCCTTTCACTTTCTTCACGAAACATGACTGCGATCACCAGGTGTCTCGGACTTTATCTGGTTTGTTAATTCTCACTTCTGATCAATGGACTATGGACTATGAATAGACTATGAGGCCTGGGTAGATGTGGCCTAACCCATTCGGTTGAGGAGGTGGAACCTAATCAAGTTCTTCCTCTTCACAACCACTGCCATGTTGGTGACAAGAGTTGGTCAACTGGTCCAAGGATGATGTTCGTTCTTTGGTATAGAGTAGGCAACCTGAAAAGACTAAGTATTCAGGCTTAGTCTTAGGAAGGAAAAATGTCAGGTCTAAATGTTTGTGGGAGCTAAAGTGGCCAATTTTTAGTGGGACCAGCTAAAACCTAATGTGCATCATGGTGTCCCAACTATCCCTTGAGGAAATCAGGGGAACGAGGGGTTGGGTATGGTGGAATTCAACATATATTTGATCCTTTGTTCTCAAAGGAGATGTCACCAGCAGAAGTATCTGACAGCAGCTTATTCCACTCTACACGTATGATTGTCTGAACTATGTGCACATGTGTATGGAAGACTCGAGAGGGACAACTGTCCACCGAACGAGCATATCTCTGTATGACTAACTTATGGTCTTCCCCAATTCCTCTAAAGCAACCTAGTAAACAGAATTTATGGGTTCAGAAAGTGGAGGAAGCCATGATGGACTCTTTGTGTGGGCCAGGACTTACAGCGGGGTACCCTGGGTTGTTCCTACAATATTTGCCGAATATCCTACAAGAACTTTGAGGCAGTAAAGTGAAAGGAGTCCTTTAAGTATTCCTCTAGGACCAATGAACTAGTTGCTCGAGCTAAGTACTCGTAAGACTGCAGAAAGTGTAGCCGCCGATGCAAGGACCAGCCAACACCGTGCAGTCTTACAGAGCACGTCATTGACGGAAGTGATAAACAAGTGAAAGCAGGACAGACAGACGGAAGTAGCCATGCTTCCCACACAGGCAGAGGGCAACAATGCAGCAGCCCCACCACAAGAAAAGAGGTTGACTGCTGACCTGGCTGTCTCCAGACTAACAAGGGAACAAAGAGAGAAACATATAAGTTTGTTACAGAATAAAAACTGGAAATGAAAAACATCTAATAAGCAAAAAAAATGGCAAAATTACGATGATTCGGGAAGTCATATGGACACAATACTAAAGAAATTGCAAAGAAAATGCCATAAGAAGCTCGAAAATGACCAGTAACACCAAAAACTATACCAACACTTGGTGGCCAGTCGAGAACATAGCTTGATTGTCAACTTGTCCATTGTTGGTTGCTGATCCCTTCATGCTAGGAAGAACTTATGGACATAACTTGAGTTGCCACCATATATTTAATGTCTACTTAGGGGTTTGGTTTTTACTCATCCTTAAAAAATATGGAGAAAAATTGGACCTGGTCACGACAGAGGACGAGATTCACTATCTCAGAAGACTGCATCTGTATTTTAAGATGTCACCAAGGAACTGTATGGAGATGTTTTTAATGGTCTACCCACCTTGGACATCTTGCTTTTGCTGTCTGCGGTGAGGAAGGACATGTTATTGATTTCGTTCTGGACCACAAAATTCTGTTCCTCTCGTTTAAAGTTCTAGAAGTGAAGGGGAAAAAAATATATATCAGAAAGTTAATGGTAGTCTCAAGAAGAAAATGGGTTCTAGAGCTTTGTAGGACATTCCATGTATGTCTTATTTGATGGACGTCTTATAGGATGGACTATATGAATCCAGATGTGATGGATCAGATTTAAGGAAGGCAAGATTAACTTTTACATAGCCCTGGAGTGTGACCTGTGTGGTCACAGAGAAGAGGAATAGCTGTCGGCCAAGCAAGAATGCCATAAAACCAGCCCTGTACTCGTAGTATTATCTAGAACTTACATGAGACTTAGACCAGAAGATGAACACTTCACCAACCATGCGGAAAAGCTCTTCTGCGTCACAGTTGGGCACTGTCAGCCAATTTGCCCTAAAGTTAAAAAAAAAATCATATCTTTGTAAAGTCAATGATGGATCCACCCAATGTTATTATTACTCAAAGTCACCATAGAATAGGTTGGTATCACGGTTATGTAGTTGGTCTCAATGGCTGATTACTCTACCTGTTGTTGTCCACATAACGGATAAGTAGAGGATATAGAGCGTAGAGGTCCCGGCATAAAACAGAGAACTCATCGCGAATCAGACTCTCTGAATCTTCAGACTCGCTCTTGGCCTCCAACCTTAGCTGCTCTTCTTCTGCCACAACCTTGCCTGCCCGTTTTTTCAATTTTTCCATGGTGGGAATGAAATGAGATCGTAGAAGCTCAGGCTTAGCCTTGCTCACTATGGGCTGGGCAAACACTGGTGAAGACAAATTGTATATACATTACAATGTTGAAGTGGTCGTAAACCATAGATATCCCTCTAGACTTCCCCGATATATGGGCACTGTTGGATCAATTGAGAGTTTAGGTGTTCTCAATGGTGAAATAAACCAACGTTCTTTCCACCTGACATCTACCATCAAGAAAAAGTTAAGAGACCCTCATACATATTAGATGGTTGGCCAGTTCCCCGGGAATCGAATATGGCTACCTTACACAATACAAGCCTTCCAAGATACCTGCAAGTCTCTTCATCCATGAGGCCTCATCTATACCAAGGTTGTTGACAACAATTCGGAGGATGTTTCCCAGAAGGGCATTGAGGTGTTCAGAGGTGACGCTTGTACAACAAGGTGAAGAGTCATCTGGGATGTTCTCTGGTCCTCTTTCCCACCAACGTGGAAGGTAATTACACAACATAGGCAATGTTACTTCAATGACATGCGGCATCTCGGTATACCGTGCACCAGATTCTGCCAGCATCGATATTTCCTTCGTCAATGTCTGCAGGTCAGGGATGTCTGGACACATTTCCTCAACAGAATTGGGAAGACCCAAGACTAGGTGGAGAGTAAAAAACGAGGATTCAGAAAATGTGTAGAAATGGAATGAGTAGGAATTGGTGATCTTGTGTGTCTTTGCCTTCTACTTACTGGCACGTTCCCGAGGAGATTTGGTGGTATAAACAGAGTAGATGTTGTACTCATTCAAGTGGGGTTCCAAGAAAGCCACGGGCATTGCGGCAGCGAGTCTGGCCAAACACTCTCCCAGAGCTGGACGTTGCCTAACAATATACACAAATTTCACCTGTAAGAGTTTTCTCGTCTACTGAAGTATAACATACACACCATGGAGAACGTCCTTACTTTTCAACATAGGGGTTCTTAGTGGTTCCTAGAGAGTAGATACTGCACAACGTTCTGTAGCAGGAGACTTGTACGTCATCCACTGAGGTGACAGAAGAAGACAACATGTCAGCGGTGTGATATTACTATATGGAACATGTCATGGATTGCAATGAATAATGAAGAGATCTGTCAATATAAAATACCATCTATTGAGGTTCTCGATCTATGTGTAGTTTTATGTAGAAGATACATATGAGGCTGGAACACTATTTGAGGTTTGTTTGCTCCATTCCTATTGTTTGACATTGGTGAACTTTTTGATGACCCTTCCCAACATCCAAACCTGAAACTTACATATAACATCATCTCCAAATTGATGTTGGGCAATGTGCTCAAATAGCGAGGTCAGAACGGGCAAAAGGGCCACCGTCGTGTAACTGATATTCTGGCCCACGCCCTTGACCTGAGTGCGGGACTGAGAAACCTTTCCAAGTTTGAGGTTCTCAACCATCTTCTCTATGTCTTCAGACGCACCCTCAAAGAAGGAACGTAAACCAGCCTTGACTATCTCTGGGCCAGACTTCATCACTGTCCTGTAAGGAAGGGTAATTGGGAGACGTGTTCTTACGTGACAGACGACATTTGCAAGGAGAGAAAGAGACGAGATATGGAACGACCTGGTTACCTGGCATCCAGAGAGCGTGCCAAGATATGAAGGCAGTTGACAACGGCTGGAGCATCCGTTCCTGAGGGAATATTGGGAGACACTCATTTAATAGAAAGTCACACATCCCTTAACTGGACCTAAGCAAAACGCAAACATAGACCCCTTCCACACCACAAATCCAGAGGAGAAAACACGTGGATCCAGTAGATTTTGGGAGCAGTCAGTATGGGGTCAGCTCATGCAGAAAAGATTAGTGGAATGAGGAGATCTTCACAGCAGCAATATCTCACTGCTTACCGAACAAAGACACGCGGTGCCGTACCAGAGCAGCCATCTTACAGAATAGGCTAAGAAGGGTGAGAGAGGCAGGTACAAGGGGAAGGAGGAGGAGAGACAGTGAAAGTGAGTCTAATGCACAGGATACACAGTTCTATACCACAATGGGGACTCCTATATCACATTAAACTATACTATAGACATCTACTTAGAGGAATTCATATGTGCATGCAATTAAAATATCTTATTTTTGGTCAATCTCGTTGGCTTCACCATTCGATACTGCACAACCCAACAACTTGTACGCAGGTGCGCCCTACCCAAATAGGATATACTGGCTTGCCCTAGGAGTCAATCGCTTTAAGCACTAACCTAGCAATCATCTCCTTCTCTTTGTTGGATGCATGTCCACCACTGCCCAGGACCTTGGCTGGCGTAGATAAGAAGTAGAGGCAATGGTTCTTGAAGTATTGGTTGATAAGTGGAAGAAGGATCTGTAGAGCAGAAAGATGGCGGGATGTGAGTTGTGGCTGACGTTATTCAGGCAGAGCCATCTTCCCATTATCTTAAGAAGACCAGGTTCTGTAACATCTACATTTAAGGATCTGCGTTAGGAACCTCTGTCAAGCAATCAGTTGGATGACTTCATGGTCCTTCAACATACTCCACCCACTAGCAATGGATTCATGTCATCACTCTAAACCAACTACTAAAATCTTGGCTCTTCTTTATTTCTAAAGGAGTGTTGTAAATTTTGGTAACTGTTGGAAATAACTTATTGCTTTTCTACTCGCCATTGAGGTTATTTCGGTTTTTACTTGCTAGACCTAGGCAGGGGAGAATTTTTTTTACATACCTTGGCAAAGAACTTGATTTCCCGCTCATGAGGTGACTTCTCCGTTCGGCCGCTGCTCACAACAGCCTCTAAAAATTACAAAACAGAAAGAAGGCGCCAAACTCAACGTCAAGGTTACGACTAATAGGACACACCAAAAAGTTACTAGACGTTACTTGACTACTTCTGCAATTTTTTCAAATACAACATCTTACAACTCTTGGCTTGTGGATATGATAATATTCTAGGACATGAGACAAGTTGCTTCCAAGAACATACCCAAGTGTGCTATAAACTCCTGGGCCGTGTCCATTAGCTTCAGAAGTTTCTGTAGGAAGCCATAAGCGAAACGTTTTTCAATAGAGGACGTGTCTAACTCCATGTCCTTCAGCCCCCTGAAAGTGATAAGAAGTTGGTCACCATGGTCATCCACTCCACGATATTAATGTTAGACAAACGTCATCCCATCAACAAGTCCTTCGCACCAACCTGGTCACTGCATAGCCATTAAGTTGGAGGAATTTCAGAAGTTCCTGCGCTTTCTCCCTGTCGCGAGCTTTCTCTTTGGCAGTCAGTGTATCATAGGGTACAAGTAAGGGATGGGTTCCTCCACCTGAAAACCAATATCATTGACAACAACTTGAGTTAGATGACATCAAACATGACCTAGATAAGAGTAGAAGTGAAGATGGAAAATTCTGTTGAAGACCATTGGCCAGGACAACGGCATTGCATGCGAAGTTGGATGGATGGACACAACATAACACTTCCTAACGAAGGCTTTACCTTTTGCCTCCAGCTCGTGCTTCTTCTTACGGCCCCACGTGTTGTGATAATTTTCTGCCAGTTGCTCAGCCATTGACTAAAACAGGAATAGGAATTAAAGATTAATCTTCGACAAATTTTTTAAAGTGTCTACATTGTGTCTCTCGGGTCACAAACATCATCGATGTATTCCATATTTACGTAATCTCTGATCAGTTGGTTACGTCAAGTGGAAATAGAGTTATAAAATGATGTCCCTACCTGAAGCTCTCGAGACAAGGTGATCCCAGTAAGGTCCATGGGAGTTGGGCTAAACGTTTGGACTGTAGGATCGTAGGTTTGCTGGGTAGTATGGAAAGAAGAATGGTCAAATAATGTTCCTCTATATCCAAAGGATAGATAGATAGATAGATAGATAGGAGATAGATAGATAGATAGATAGATAGGAGATAGATAGATAGATAGATAGGAGATAGATAGATAGATAGATAGATAGATAGATAGATAGATAGATAGATAGATAGTTGGTTCTTACCTGGGCAGTTTGAGAGATCTTTCGTGTTTTAGTCTTCTTCTCAGTCCTGTCCTCTTCTCCTTCTCTCGCCTTTTCAACCAACCATTCCCAGGCTATCATGGCTTTCAGTGACTCCTTGATAGGCCAGCGGTAGATCTCCTTGTCCTTTACAGGAAAATGATGTCAAAAAGTAAAACCCATTGATCTGCTTTTATAACCAGAGCAAATCATACTATACAATTTTTAGAAATTTTTGTCCTACCTTTTCAGAAAAGGTTTTGTAGGGGCGCAACATGGGATGTGTTTTGGCTTCTTCATCCACTTGCTCTCCATAGGACCAGTTATTTTGTATCTGAAACCAGATAAAAGATTGACCACGGATGAGCGATTGGTAACCAATAACCCATATCATCAAATGCAAGGAAGATCTCCTTACCTTCTCAAAAGCCCACTTGTCATGGGTGTACTCGGCGTATTTATTGATAAAACCGTCAAGTTTTTCAGGGATGATCACACTGAGATAGAAAATACATGTTTGTACATAAATCTTATACAAGGGACCTTAGCTGGGTGTCTGATCTAGTCCAGACCATAGAAACATCCTTTATTCATGGTCCTATCCATTGGTAACTGATCAAGACAACAGAGGCCACCACTGAGATGGTGAATTCTGCAAAATTTGTAATTATATTTGTAACCATGTTGAAGTTTTAATTGTCTTTAGATTTAGATATGGTTATGTTCATGGGGCAATCTCCATTTTATCGTCATGTCATATTAATTTCCACGTCAGGTATGTCATAAATGTACAAGAATGCTCACTTTAGGGTCTCCACAGGCTTGGGGTCAAAGTTTCCTTCGGCGTCCACTGACGCCTTCTTCTCGGTCTTTGAAGAGTAGCTGGCATCCACATAGTCAGGCGGTATGGCCCCAGCAATGGCACATAGACATGGCATGGTGATCTTATAGAGCTCAGCATCAAATTTCTGTCAAGGAAGAATTCCAAATTTACCAAAAATCGGAAAAACAATGTTATAGTTGAGATAGAAAAGAAATAAAAAGGAGTTACCTTATGAGCGAGAGACTCAAATATGCCCCAGAAAAGTTTCCTTGTCAGATGAAGCTCCTCTTCAGAGGACACGCCATAGTTGGCCCATCCCGTTGGGAGACAGTAGTATTTCCAGCAACGTTCATAGTGGTTAGTGAGGAGCTTTAATGGAAAGAAATGGTTACTGTCTATGGAGGGAGGGTAAATATTTTTGCAAAAACAAAGTATTTTTCATGTTAAATCCAATGATTTGAAGTTCGGTGGAGGTTGCCCAATTTGGAAAACCCATTTTCATAAAAGTAGAGTCTAATGTTCAGAATGTTTATTTCTTGGCTATAGCGGACAATTCTAAGTAGTAGGGATTGTCCAAGGAGGAGAACCTCCTTACAGAATGAACTCACCTTCAATGGCATTTTGGCAAACTCATTAAGAATTGGAACGTCAAAGACCAGCCTTCTCAACAGATGCTGCAACATTGATGGACGGAGATATCTAGACACAGAGAGGCAGGGTTACAATTATGAAAATTGGGCAAATAGTTGACACATGTAAAAAAAAACCGATAAGAAATGTAGACTGGGCCATGAAACGTAACGGGAGCGCAACAACATGCTGCTGGAGAAGAGATAACAGACTAGACCTAGGCGTGATCGTATACCAGAGTTCAGGAATACATCAATTGTCCAAGGTCTTGGAGAAGGGACTACGAGTTCTTTACCTGCACAGTGCCATTAGACATTCCTCAATAACATCTCTTTGGGCTTTGGTAAGAGAACGTCCACGGGATAATCGGTAAATCGTATGCAACATGGAGTCCACCATTATAGCGCGGTGCTCAGTGCCGGCAAACAGAGGAGCACATTTGGTAATTAGAGGAAGAACCGCCAAACACAGGTATCGGTTTAAGGCCAAGGCCATCTCTGTAGTGCTGAACGCAGCCTGTGGTTCAAGGAAGAGAGAACATATGGAATAATGTCCAAGAACTGAAGGATTAAGAGTTTAAGTAAATTAAAGGGGTTGTACAAGATTAGAAAGACATAACTGACTTTTTTCTGAAACAGCGCCACACCTTTCTATAGGTTGGACCAAAGAGAGCGCCGTAGGTCGGAATGTTACAATGTACTTACAGTGTCCAGAGATGCCGTGGCTCTCATATCTGGTAAGAAACCAACTTCTAGAACTTCCAAAAGGAAATCCTGATTCTCAATGCCGTAGACACGGTCCAAGAAAAGAACCATTGGTGCCTTGTGGTCCGGCACAAAGCTAGCAGACATTTTTGGCTCAATGATATTTCCATCTGGCAAAAAGAGATAATAAAATTCATTTATGGTACCATCTTAGATGTCCATGTCCTACACAAGCATTAGTCCACTTCAAGTCCTAAAGATTCTTACCCTTTCCAAACGCCGGTATCTGAAGGGGTAGGCTAATAACTCCAACCAAGTCATCAAGGGGCACCAAAGATCGAAGGATGGCTCGGATTCTCAAGGCTTCACCTTTTCCAGCTTGGATCAACTGGAGGAATATAAGGAGACATAATCCAGTTATAAACTGCACACCATGGAACTAGACTGGACATTGAGTAACCAGCTGACGTAGAAGGTAGTGTGTTATAGTGCCATCATTCTGACTATTAAGTTTTATTTAGCAGTTCTATATAGTGAAGCCTCATTGAGACGACCACTGAAAATAGCAAAATATGGTCTTCTAGAGAGGTGGACTTCTCATATATGATGGTGAGCATGGAAAACTGAAAATCCATCACAGAAAATGTGGTTTGGCTAAAGAAGTGGTTTTCTCAAAGATCTAGACTTTCGGAGAGATGTCACTGTGGAAATATTTTGGTTGCTATTTCATCAGGGTTTGGTGATAGTTATGTAGGCGATGTCTGGCTCTAATATGAAATTTTGGGTGGACTTTTCAAAAACATTTCTTAAAACCAAGTAGACAACGAAAATATGAAAAACAAGCCATAAATGAAACAACAAAAATGGACAAAAACCCCAACGAGGACATGGTAAAAATAACTTTTCATAGGTTTCTTTTACTCACGTGCATTTCTGGAGCACAACGACCCAACAAATCAATAAGAGCTGCGTAGAAGGACATGATGGCATTACCGAGGTGGACACGATTTTCTTCATGAACTTCCTCCCCACAATACCTAGAAATAGATAAATGGAATAACCACCCAATATTACTGAAGAATAGACAATCATGGAAGGAATGAGTGATAGGGTTGGGAGGAAAAGTGGTGGTGCCACTGGTATATAGACCGGTTTATAGAAATAAAGCATCTTCCTCACTCACATTTCCCTACGACGGTCCTTTTTGACAGTGGGACCATCTCTAGCAGGGTCTTCAGAGATCTTGATGGCGTCTTCAATAGCACCAAGCAGCCCATTACCTCCCTCTCCTCTTAGAGCTGGGCCAAAACATTCCGGTCGTCGAATGAGAAGACGTACCACCACATTGGCGTTCTCTTCCACGCTCTCTCCTAGGTATCGTAAATGGTATAATTAATTTTACAACAAATGTATAAAGAAATATAACCAAAATTTGGTGTTCCGTCATCTAATACATACTATGAAACGTCAACCACACTCACCATTCACAAAAACAGCAAATCGAAGGAAGTCCAGGTACCTCTCCCCTCCTCCAGGGTTCCAGCCAATGTCAGGATAACCTTTGGCTAGCAACATAGGACAGCTTTGTAATCCACAACCAGCCAGATAGGAGACCACCTGGACACGAGAGAAGAGATTTTTTTTTTAATGGATGAGACAGAATGGTTTTGGGTCAGTTCTACTGCCTGTTGTCTTCTCACCTTCTCGAGGTCCTGTTCTTGCAGAGCTAGAGCCAACTCATTATTATCAATCACCGAAGCAGCGGCTACGTCCAGAGGAGTGGATCCTCTCATACCTGCCATGAGGAAGACAATGCATGAAGACAATTCTTTCTTGGCAAGACTCTGGTGATAAATTGTATCCGCTGGAGTTTACTCACCCAAACCGATACCACTGTTCTCGAGCAAGTAGCTAAGATGGTCAAACATTGCTCTTTGGTTCTGTCGACTAATTCTACAGAAATAGCAAAGGAACCTGCAGCAGTTGGTGACCATTTTAGGGAAGCGAATCTCCTGATAAATAAAAATGAGATTTTTTTAATCCTCCCAATTTAATAGATTCTGGATTCTATAAATGAAGTGCAATGCCTCAGCTGTCTTACCTTCGAGTCTCCTCCACCCAGTACGTTGACCATGACTTCCATAACAGTCTCATGCATTCCCAACGCTCGCATCAAGTTAGGATGTTGGTAGAAGACCTTGTTGTTCATGATGTTCCTAAATCAAGGAAAAGTCAAATGTGAAGAGACGGAAAACATAGACAACTATGGCTTACTCTACAAAGGCTAACACATTGTATGGGACAGACCCAATACTCTGGATCATCAAGTTTTCTTCTTCAGGTCCCATCTGCACAATAAGCAAGGAGCGAATTTGTCCCAGACTCTCCAGCAGTTCCATGGTATCTTCTACTGACACTTCATTGATGGTGTAGGCTTTAGGTAAAGCTCGAATAAGCTCTCCCAGACCATCGTACTGACGGTGTAGTAAGCTGAACATAAGTCGCACCAGTTCAGGGTTCTGGATAAAAGACTCCTGTGCCCAGTGCACCATCGTGTGAGAGATGAGTTCCTGCAAGGTGCCTTGAAGAACAATGAATATAGAGTCATCTCCAAATATATCTCTATAGAAAAACCCAAAACGATTGTAGAGGAGTCTGGCAACCCATCACTTACTAGGTTTTGGCTCTTCCTCCTCTTCTGGTTCAGGTTCTGGTTCTTCTTTCTTGCCCCGTAGATTACGCACTTTCTCGAGTAAATTGAAGAGACGTCTTGCTACACTCGTGTCTTCTTGCTCTTCTTCCTCTTCCCCTTCCATTTGGACACCTGTAATGTCAAGCAACATAAGAAATGAGTCTCATACTGTACAAACGTGCATTGATATGGAGCCTATAGACCTAATGTCCAGGTGTCCTACATACCGCAATGTGTCAGAAGGTCAGTGTGAAATTCGGTAAGTTCATCACGAATTTCTTCAGGTATAGGGCATTCTTCTTCAATCATGGACCTAAAGTTTACCAACATATTAATCTGCAAAATAGAATAATAAAGCATAGGTAAAACCGCACGTAATATGATTTCATCTGTGGGAGTAGAAAGGATGGGGCCTTACCTGTTCCTGTGGTGGGGACCGGAATTCCCTGGTCCTACGAGCGGTCTCTGCTGCGGACATGGTGAAGGCCTGCATGAGCTCCCTATAACGCTGCCTCTGATTGGTTTGCAGACTGTCTACGTGGCGCTCAGAGAACGCGATGATGGCTTCAACACGATGCTGCAACTCACGGTCGCAGAAATATTGTAGTAAATTACACATCTACGGGATGAAGTAAAAGTCTATTCAGTAATAATAATCATAATAGTGACCTGGTATCATAATAGCAAACATGGCCGCCTTCTTCTCAGGAAGTGACATCACGTCTGTTGGTCACATGGTCAAGCCGCAGCTCAGTCTCATTCATATAGCACCGTCATGTGACCATTATATTTGATGTCACTTCCTGAGAAGAAGGAAGCAGCCATGTTCTCTAATCCTGGATAACCTACTAGATGTTCCAATGACCTACCTGCAACTTTACCGACTCTGGCAGCTTCATCTGCAGCAAACCTTCTTCTAAACTCTCTTCTTCTTCTTTTTCCTCCTGCTCCCCAGCCTCTACTGCTTTTTCTTCATCTTCTTTTTTCTCTTGTCCTTCTTCTTCTCCTCCTTCCTCCTCCTCAGCAGTTTTTTCCGCAGCCTCTTCTTCGGCGCCTGCCTCTTCACCTTCCTCTGTCTTCTCCTCTTCTTCTGCTGGTTCTTCTTCACTAAATACATTGGGCTCTATCATCTTTAAGATGTGCCGGACATCATCGTCCTCAAAGACACCCATGATAAGGAGAGTGGAGATCAGCTTCAGCACTGGTACAAACTGGAATTCGACACTTCCCCCGACCGGATCTCTGGTGTGTTGTCCGCCATCCAGTACGGATTCCGTCAACATGTTGATAGCTTTGGTTTTCAAGATATCCAGTGGGATGAATGGGCTGTGCTGGTAAAGTTCAGTACTGGTGCTGACAAAGCAAGTATGGGAGAAATGGAGATCGGGCTTCAGACACGTACTCATGCCTACGCCAGGTAGCCCATATTTCTTGTTCTCATTGGGGAAAAGCTTGATACTCTTTGTCTGGTCGGTCATTGGCACAATAAATTCACTGTTCATTGTCAGACGTGCCCTCTTTGCAGATTCCAGATGGATGCTGATGAGGAGGTCATAGAAGCCGCTGCGAAGAAGACCTGAGAGGTGGTTACTCTCAATTGTGTAAAGCAGCTGGCATTCATTGACATGACTTGTGAGGGCATGGGCCACCCGGTTATTTCCAAGAGCGCAGACTGAGCAGTAGAGCTTCAGGGTATGGTAGTGGAACTTCAGCATGTCCAAGCGCTCTGACAACTCAAGGATATCAATACACCTGCAAATGAAGCAAATTGAACAAGGTCAACGTCATTGCTGTTAGCAAATTTTGGAAATTTGGTGGATTGATGAATAATTTTGGGTGGGTTGTCAAGCAACAGTGCATATCTCAGGAACTTATTTTACCTGTTTTCTTCTGGAATATGGAGAGCCATCATCATCAATGGTTCTAGGCACTCCACCATCCAACCATGTCTATCGCTGACCTTCCCTGATTCTACCGTTAAAAATTCATTGGGCATTCGACTCCATATTACAGGTGTCAGCATCTGGACATCCAGACGGGGTGGGCACTGAGGCACTGGGTTCTTATTTTCACTACGGAACATGGCTGCAGATATGGGCATGATATTCTGCGGATGGAAAGTAAACATGTGCAAATGGTCAAACACATGGTCAAGGATGCACCTTGTCTACTGAGAAGAGCATTTGACATGTACCTTCAATTTTCCCAGTTCAAACTGGAACAAATTTTGGCTCAATGGTTGAACAAAGACGGCCGGAAAAAGCTTGGTGTTGGGCTCGACCTAAGGAGAAAGACAAAGCAGGACATCATCTGACAAGTCAACACCATTTTTTACATTTTGGACCCAAGGATCCATACTGGTACAATACAGTCTAGATATAGCAAGTTTCGGCATTGATGTACCTGGAAGAAAGTATTAACTTCTTTTCCATTGGCTGTGAAGGTCATAAGCCCGGTGGCTAAGTCTATCAGGCAACCGATCACAAGATCCTCTTTTCGGACACGAGCTTGCTGGGTATTATTGCTGAATTCTCCACCCCAAACCATGTAGCAATTGCTGCGCTTGATGCTGAGGAGTCAAGGAAGATATAATGGATACATATCCCAAAATAAATTACATCTTCTTCACCATACAAGTGCTCGAAACTACACCCCTAAAGCATGCTTAGATGTCCTCCTGACAAGTCTTTCTGTTTGGTCTTCCACCACCTTAATGCATAGTTCCATATCATCTACATCAGTAGTCCCCCAACCATGGCTCATGAGCTTGGCCCAATCTGGTTTCGTACTAATTTTTGGATCTATGTTTAAAACCAACCAACAATTTTTACCAACCTGTTGAATATGTTCCCTTTGTCATCGCCCATCGTGATGGTGGCCATACGGACTTTGTTCAGGTCAAAGTTCATATCATATAGATGATAGTCAGGAGTCACCCAACCTACCCAAACTCCAGTGGGTTCTTGTCCGGCAAAAATTCTTACAGAGTAATAATACTGAAGACATCAAGAGAAGAAAATAACAGAATGAGCCAAGGAGCTATGAATTATTGGCTGAAGAAATCAAGCATAAATGAACATGTCCAATGACCATGGTGTATGGTGTAGCCAGGCAGGGACGTGCGTCCTGGGTGCCAGGGTGGTTGCCAACAAGCCACTGTGCTTGGACCAGGGTATTTGGAAATAGGGCTGAGGCAGGAAACGTTTCTCTTTTCCACACCAGTAAAGGTGGATAAATGCAAACCAAACCCCTAATTCTAGCAGGACCGACCAACTATCTAATGTCTATGGTGGTATCCTGGCTGAGCCCTAATGGTAGATGTGGCGGAAGGAATTAACCTGAAACTCCTAGGCCCCAGAGCAGAATATGTACTGGGACCCCACTGAGAATATGGAATCTATAACATTGATATTGTCATCTGTTGTGCAGAGCCCATTGGACCCCCTGAAGCTCTATGTCCCGGTAAGCGATTGCTATCTCTGCAACCCCAATAGCTACACCCCGGGATTAGGTAGTTTGATTTCATCCTTTTCTTCCCAAGGAAGATAAGTGGTTCCCAGACCTTGCTATCCATGGCTTATTTGCCTTTCTCCATTACAAACACACATTGTTGAGTCAAGAGTACATGGACAGGGTCGTAAATGTGCAAACGTTCGTCGTCAGCTATCTAGGCCAGCCAATGTTTGTGTTAAGGACGTGGGTAATATTAGCTTACCGTAGTAGTGTTCATGATGATCTCAGGGTCATCTCTATCATCAGGCACTACGTCCTTCACCAAGCGAGGCATAGTCGGTACAACAGGAGGTGGAGAGATAAACGCTGGCTTCTTGGCTTTAAAGAGGAACCTGAGAAAGATGAGATGTTAAATAGTGAATATTCATGATGGCCAAGTCATCTGGATAGTGATTGGTATTCCTTGGCTTACCCTCTCTTTCCTTTGGTCTTTTCTGTAGTCACATCCTTCTCGTTCTCCGGCTTGGCCACCTCCTTTGGCGGCTCCTTAGGCGCTTCCTTCTCATTCGTAGCTTCTGCTTCTTTTCGGCTGGCAGATTTCTTCAGCTGCTCAAACTCCGAGTCCATATCAACATCTTGGACTTCTTCTTCAGGTATGGTAAAAGTTCGGGTAAGTGGAGTAGCTCCTGGTGTGATCTTGAAGGTTTCATAGAATTCGACAGGCATGCTAAGTCTAAAGAAGAGCATGTCATTGTTGCTGTTCTGGGAACCAAAAGTCTTGTGGTTCACTTTAAGACACGGCGGGTTGTCCACCGTACCATCAATTCTTCCAACCTAAAAAAAAATACAGATTTGGTTGTATATAATCCATTTTCTGGATAACTTTGTATTTTTATCAAAAGTTCTTGTCCTCCTACCTCAATATGACCGTGATCTTGAGGCACCGGCACAAATTGAGGAAGACTCTTACTAAACCAAGTAGTGATTTCTCTTTTCATGTTGATAGCAAACGGTTCAAACCCTTCCTGCAGACCACAGATGGTGAAGTATCGAAGACTACCGACGTCCTGCCCCAAATTTAGTCTTCCAACTTGGGACATTCCAAGGCTGCAAACAGGGATGAACCCTAAAATGGGACATTGATGGTTTTATGGGTAAGAACATATACTCAAGGACATCAAGGAACTACAATGGTGTCAGACTTACCTTCTCCAATTTCTATATCCTTAAAGGCTAATTCAGAGCCCGAATCACTTATTAACATTTCTCCATTCAATGTAAACATGATATTCATTTCAGTCAGGTCAATCATACACCCAACAACATCTCCCGGAAGCCAGTTACGCCCAAATGGTTCACTACCAATGTGCCAGCGCTGACCCTGTGGGGAGGCAGAATAAGAAGGATGTAAGTAGAATAAATGGACCTGTATACAACAACTGAACAGTCTCCTACATGGTTAAACACGAGTCTGACATTGACCCATCTTATAAGAAAAAATATCCTTGTACCGTGTTAGCCAGTGGATATATCCATTGACCCATCGATCACATTCTCTTCTTGGCATCTACCATACATCTACACAGAACATGTAGATTGTGATTCTCGTAGTCATCATCATATACATGGAATGAGGTCTAATAGGTAATTTGTGAATTCCATAAACAATAGACTTGGCACCAAACCACCTCCAAATGGGTTGAATTTTGGAGACCACTTTATGTCAGAGCCCGGAAACCTAAAAGGAGTCCCTAGTCCTCTGAAGACGAGTATGATCCAGCTTAAACCAGATAAGACCATGTATCCATTTCATGCACAGTCCCGTATACAATGTCATCGCTCACCCTGAAGCCATTAAACACATAAGCCAGATCATCCGCGCCAAGTTCCACATCCGGTCGCACTTCAGGTCGCGCCCACCCCACTCTCATCTCTCCTGTTGTTACTGCTTCAAATTCAAAATACCATTTCCCAGATTTTATGGCGTAGGATTTCTCCGCTCGGAAGATGCGCATTCTTTCAGCCCGAGGCTTTGTTACTCCCTGACCCGCTGAGGAAAGAACGAAAACAAATGTTATGTAAGAAAAGAGTTTTGTCCTCTTCAGCTATCCCCTGACTGTAAATACACCAAATACTGAGATGTCTCCATGCTGGTCGGTCATCCGTCACAGAAACATCTACAGGACGTTCCAAAATGTTGCAGGTTTTTGCTCTGGAATAAAGAGGAACTCCGGGAAAATGGTTTCTTTACCAGTATAAAGCAGCTTAGACTATTATTAAAGATTAATGTGGAGGTTCTTGCTTGTGGCCGTGTTAGCTGATGTGCAATTTATAGGTTTTCTGCCATCTTCTTCGCTTCTTTCCCTTGTGAATGTTTCCCATTATGCCTCTGGCTCTCCAAAGAAGAAGGGTTGGAATCTATTCATGTTGCAGTTTTCAGTGTCTCCTTTGCAATTCAGCTTCAGCATTTCTCCCCTGCCTCCTGCTTGTGATAGGTTTCTTACTGTCAGCCCTTAGAAGTAGGAGGCAGGGGAAGCTGCATGTCATAGGATACACAGAACATTCTGCACACAGCACACACAGATAGTATAGACAGGAACTCAACCACGATGGTGAGGGTAATATTCTGTCTACATAGCTGAGCAAGCTCAGAACTGGTGGTCAGACTGTGCATTTTTTTTATTGAATACTACTTTAAAGGACTGTTTCGATGTTATAGTTGACATCTATTAAACCAAATACTACAACTTACTAAATTTACTGTTACTCCTTGGATTGGACTTACTGCTCTCCTGGTCAGGGGGTTCAATATTGTATCCGTATCCAATAAGAGTGCGTACAGCCTCACACAGGCTGTCTCTATTGGTTTTCTTGGTCTTTTCATCTAGCAGACTGTATGGCACAAGGCGAGGGTTCCTCTTGTTCTTGATGTCCTGGAAGGAACACAATGGGTTATTGGATCCCCTCCAGAATAACTGAGCAATTTACCATATTAGCGCCCCCAGGTTCATATAACTGGACATATATCTGTAGACCGCTGCATTAGGATTCATACCCTTGTCGATAACATCTCTCTTCCTTATGGAAGAGTCCCTGGTTTGGTGAATTTAAGATTACTTTCTTCCAACAGGTTGCATATTACATTCCCAAGGAGCATTGCATGCAAATAAGTCTCTATGGACCATCTAAGAAGCACTATAAGGGTTTGCATACTATATCCTAGCATTGGGCAGATCCCAGTCATTCATCTTTGGTGGATGGGTGTTACTAATATCCTACTAAACCAAATGCAGATTTGCTAACTTCAATGAGAGTAGGGTATGGCACAAGTGTCAAATAGCAAGGATAAAATGAGCTGTAAGACGCGGACCGGGGTCGGCATACTTGTATGATGCTGTAGGTCCATCCTTGTTGCACTCTATCTCTCGCCCAGACGTTGTGACCATTTTCTGCTAGCTTGTCCACCAAGGTGTTTTGTGCTGGTGTTAGCTTGACATGGGACAGATCGAGGGGAGCCGGCTTATATCCATTGGACATCATGTATCTATAGGAGTAAACAATGAAACTTATAGTCTGTATATGACTTGCGGGCATGGCTCTGATCACTCCTGTCCTCACGTTCCAGACACTTACGTTTTGGGAAGTTTTATCTTCTTCAGGTTTTCTTCTGCCTTTTCATCAGCCATGCCGACATGACATCCCAGAGCCAAGAGGGTTCTGTATGGGTAAATTACATGCAAATTAGTATTCTGAATTCACTCCAAGATGGTACGTGGAAGCAATTATTGGAACGTGGGGAAACAAAGTGTGCAGGTTTGATGAGCTGAGGTGAGTCGAGATGATGCAATTGAGACATGACTATTAAACCAGGTTTCCACTAGCTCAGTTGGCGCACTACCCATCACTTATATGTCTATATACATGTATACATAGTTTTAGGCTTAGTCTTCACACACAGCATAGATTGTTATACATCCACCAAAGTCTTCCAATACACACAACCCCACTCATCCCACAATCATTGAACTCCATGGTCGTACGCCTACTTCAAAGTCTCTCCAGACATCAGCAAATTGTAATTTCTCTCTGGCTCGGGCAGACTATGGAAGTCGAGAAGACATGGATGTAACCTCTTGTTGTCATCCCGGATCTACAAAAAAAAGCACGAAATAAGCATGATGCACCAAATGCACCATAAGAGACAGATGAAGCCAAGGTGAAGGAACATTGGTAGAGTAAGACGGACACTTACAGGCCCATAGGTCCATCCCTGTTCAATTCTTGTGAGGGCCCAAAGTTCATGGATGTTTTCTGCCAACTTTTCACGGATTCGTTCCAGGTGCGGTGGAAGAACAATCTACAAACATAGATGTAATATGTTATATCAACATAATATATGAAGAGTCCAGATGACAAAGTACAATAATCATGGGCTTAACTCGGTGGGTTGGTGAGATGTGTGTGGAGGGTACAATGAGAAGCTGGAAATATAGAAACATATGAACCTAGAATAAATCAAGGTTATATTGGCTATCCTACCTGTATAGTGTCCACAGGACAAGGAACGAACGAGGTATGGGACAGGGATTTGGTGGGCCCAAGAAGATTACGAATGTCTTCGAAGTCATGTTTATACTCTTTGATGGGCTCCACGCGCATACGATCCCGGGGCAAGAGAGCTTCATAGACTGGAGCATAGCCAGGTGGGGGTAGAAACTTAAAATCACCATGTCGACCGCCCAGAAGAAACCGTATTCTGCGCAAAAAAGTCACAGATGAGGTCGTATTCACCATCAGAGACATGTCATTTATCTAATTAGTCATGGCACTCACTTGACTCCAGCCGAGAAGCTAGCTACCGGGAAGAAGAGTCCATCCAAATTGAAGTTCTCAAACATGCCTTGAACAGGGTGCCCATTGAAACGGAATGAAATGCTGGGAACTGTCAGGTCCAGACAACAACTGACCACATCATCCACAGTCAGCAAGTGCTGGTTGTGAGAAGCCACAGAGCGGCAAACCCGACCTATACAAAAAGAAGGCAAAGGGCATTATAGGCAACTACTAACCAATGGCCCATTCATGTCTGACATCTTAAGACGATAAAAATCTTCATAGAAGCGCTGAACGCCACCAATAACGTGAATTTACCTGACCAAAGGTGAAGACCATCGAAAGCAAAGGAATACAGATCGTCACCCACTCCATTGGCTCCCCAGCCTTCGCCTGCTCCAGGATAAGGACTGTAACCCTCAGTCAGAGCCCAGCCAACACGCAGATGAGTGGCCTCAGGAGTCACAAAAGGATCTGCTTGATCCACAATAACTTCAAAATACCACTTCTTGAACTGTGTGGATCCTTCACAGGTTCCCAGAAAGACATTAGGTCTCATACTGCAATACAACATAGATTTGACATTAAGATGGACGTGTGCTTGAGAAAAAAACATCAGGCTTATCTACGTAAACTACATACCTGGTGACATAGTTGACCATCCTGGTCTGAAGAAGAAGGTCTCTTCGGGGAAGAAGGTTCTCGGTGATTAGATTCTGGTTGGATCTCACAGCCACTCCATTACACACACACAGAGAGCAGAGGACATCCAGAACCTAAGTGTAAAGGAGAAGGGACAAGTCAAGAAGACGCAACCTCCAAAAAGTTAACATGTCTATGCTCATCAGGTGATCAGATTTTTCAGTTACCTTGTGGTTTCGTCCATGTTTATCCAGAAGAGAAATAATGGACTTGATATGATTTTCCTTAATAATGTTCAAAACTTCAGGGCTCTCAATCAAGACGCAGTACAAAACCTCCAAAATCCCTGAAACATTAAAGCATCTGTAGGTTAAGCTACACTTCTTAACGTTGAGGTCCTGCACCCAAAAACCTGTAACAGGGACATCTGACAAATACTCATAAAGGGGTTGGCTCACAAGGTAGGTGGTATCAGTATGATCGCTGGGGCCTGACAGCTTGGATCGCCATCGATCATGAGACCAAAGGTGTCCACCACTCCTTACAAACTTTACTGGGCTCATGGCCACAATGAAGTCAAGACCTTCTCTACCTCCAACAGTTCCACAGACTTTGAATGGAGTAATGTGCATGCATGACCACTACTGTATTCATACAAGGGACATGGGGTCCTTGTGGATGAGTGAGAAATATTTCCAATTAGCCAATCCCTTTAATAGCACTGGTGTCCATTTGGCTCCAAGACTGAAAGTGCAACTAAAATCTTTGTATTCCCTGGAAAAACTCAAGGACAGTCTTATAGCATTGTTCCTATCTCCTAATAGGAATATGGTCTTCCTCAAGATCTCGGGCTCCTACCTGATGAAGCTTCCAATCGATCCAGTTTGCTGACCACCCAGTCCAAGTTGCTGGAGAACAAGGCGCAGTTGGAGCGGTTCCCCCTTATAAGTGCAGCTGTGTGACAAAAACAAACACAGTCAAAGTAAATGGTCAAAAAGTTCACTTAGCCTTCATGATTCTCAAAGAAAAGCGGGATAGCCTAACTTTTTGTGCTGAGAAAAACAAATAGCATTATTTCCAGATATCCAAACTAGTGTCATCCCCATTAGTCAGACAATACTGCAGTAATCTTCATCCTACCCGGGAAACAGGACCTATCCATATGCCAAATCCAATCTCCACCACAGGTAAGAGATCAGTGTACCTACCAAGCAGTTCATAAAGTAAGTTCACAATATCCTTCCAGGCCTCTGCAGCTTCCTCCCCAGCAAACTCTGCAAAGTGAGCGGCTGTGCTGTACACATTGAGACGGTCTATGCAGTCCAAGACGAGGGAGATTATTCCCTGAGGAGGAACAAACAAAAAGATTGCAAAATATCTGCAGAATGGTCCTGAATTATGGACCTTCAGTCATGTGCATCAGCCCCATACAGGAGGGCGGGGAGGGGAGGAGTAACACATGACCACATGGGAGCTGTGTACACAAAACGGTAGCATATTTTACATTGCCATCCAGACTATTTGGTATCTGGTGTAATCCTACCTCTTCCTGGAAGAGATTTTGACGGTTCTTCAGGGACCGTAGCTTGGTCTGCTTCTCCTCATGCTGTAACTCCTCCTCTGGGTGCTGGAAATAGCCAATCAGATCTTGCAGGGTTAAAATTACCATACTGATGGGCAGGGTGACCGGTTTTGAAGGCTTGTTCTTTCCACTTAAACTGTCCAGGCCTCTGAATATAAAAGTGAGAGAGAAAAAATATCATCATGTCGTATCTACTGTATGCAGAAACAAAAGTGTCCCTGGAAGGCAAAGGACTGTCTTGTGTCTCCCCCTACTCATATAAAGCCTGTGAGTCCTGCCCCCCCCCCCCCACTCATATAGAAAGCCTGTGAGTCCTGCTCTCCCCACCACTCATATAGAAAGCCTGTGAGTCCTGCTCCCCCCACCACTCATATAGAAAGCCTGTGAGTCCTGCTCCCCCCACCACTCATATAGAAAGCCTGTGAGTCCTGCTCTCCCCACCACTCATATAGAAAGCCTGTGAGTCCTGCTCCCCCCACCACTCATATAGAGCCTGTGAGTCCTGCTCCCCCCACCACTCATATAGAAAGCCTGTGAGTCCTGCTCCCTCCACCACTCATATAGAGAGCCTGTGAGTCCTGCTCCCCCACCACTCATATAGAAAGCCTGTGAGTCCTGCTCCCCCCACCACTCATATATAGAGCCTGTGAGTCCTGCTCCCCCCACCACTCATATAGAGCCTGTGAGTCCTGCTCCCCCCACCACTCATATATAGAGCCTGTGAGTCCTGCTCCCCCCACCACTCATATAGAGCCTGTGAGTCCTGCTCCCCCCACCACTCATATAGAAAGCCTGTGAGTCCTGCTCCCCCCACCACTCATATAGAGCCTGTGAGTCCTGCTCCCCCCACCACTCATATAGAAAGCCTGTGAGTCCTGCTCCCCCCACCACTCATATAGAGCCTGTGAGTCCTGCTCCCCCCACCACTCATATAGAGCCTGTGAGTCTTGCTCCCCCCACCACTCATATAGAAAGCCTGTGAGTCCTGCTCCCCCCACCACTCATATAGAAAGCCTGTGAGTCCTGCTCCCTCCACCACTCATATAGAAAGCCTGTGAGTCCTGCTCCCCCCACCACTCATATAGAGCCTGTGAGTCCTGCTCCCCCCACCACTCATATAGAGCCTGTGAGTCCTGCTCCCCCCACCACTCATATAGAAAGCCTGTGAGTCCTGCTCCCCCCACCACTCATATAGAAAGCCTGTGAGTCCTGCTCCCCCCACCACTCATATAGAGCCTGTGAGTCCTGCTCTCCCCACCACTCATATAGAAAGCCTGTGAGTCCTGCTCCCCCCACCACTCATATAGAGCCTGTGAGTCCTGCTCCCCCCACCACTCATATAGAAAGCCTGTGAGTCCTGCTCCCCCCACCACTCATATAGAGCCTGTGAGTCCTGCTCCCCCCACCACTCATATATAGAGCCTGTGAGTCCTGCTCCCCCCACCACTCATATAGAAAGCCTGTGAGTCCTGCTCCCCCCACCACTCATATATAGAGCCTGTGAGTCCTGCTCCCCCCACCACTCATATAGAGCCTGTGAGTCCTGCTCCCCCCACCACTCATATATAGAGCCTGTGAGTCCTGCTCCCCCCACCACTCATATAGAGCCTGTGAGTCCTGCTCCCCCAACCACTCATATAGAAAGCCTGTGAGTCCTGCTCCCCCCACCACTCATATAGAGCCTGTGAGTCCTGCTCCCCCCATCACTCATATAGAAAGCCTGTGAGTCCTGCTACCCCCACCACTCATATAGAGCCTGTGAGTCCTGCTCCCCCCACCACTCATATAGAAAGCCTGTGAGTCCTGCTACCCCCACCACTCATATAGAGCCTGTGAGTCCTGCTCCCCCCACCACTCATATAGAAAGCCTGTGAGTCCTGCTCCCCCCACCACTCATATAGAAAGCCTGTGAGTCCTGCTCTCCCCACCACTCATATAGAGCCTGTGAGTCCTGCTCCCCCCACCACTCATATAGAAAGCCTGTGAGTCCTGCTCTCCCCACCACTCATATAGAAAGCCTGTGAGTCCTGCTCCCCCCACCACTCATATAGAAAGCCTGTGAGTCCTGTCCCCCACCCCTCATATAGAGCCTGTGAGTCCTGCTCCCCCACCACTCATATAAAGCCTGTGAGTCCTGCTCCCCCCACCACTCATATAGAGCCTGTGAGTCCTGCTCCCCCCACCACTCATATAGAGCCTGTGAGTCCTGCTCCCCCCACCACTCATATAGAGCCTGTGAGTCCTGCTCCCCCACCACTCATATAGAAAGCCTGTGAGTCCTGCTCCTCCCATCACTCATATAGAAAGCCTGTGAGTCCTGCTCCCCCCACCACTCATATAGAGCCTGTGAGTCCTGCTCCCTCCACCTCTCATATAGAAAGCCTGTGAGTCCTGCTCCCCCCCCCCACTCATATAGAAAGCCTGTGAGTCTTGCTCCCCCCACCACTCATATAGAGCCTGTGAGTCCTGCTCCCCCCACCACTCATATAGAAAGCCTGTGAGTCCTGCTCCCCCCACCACTCATATAGAAAGCCTGTGAGTCCTGCTCCCCCACCACTCATATAGAGCCTGTGAGTCCTGCTCCCCCCACCACTCATATAGAGCCTGTGAGTCCTGCTCCCCCCACCACTCATATAGAAAGCCTGTGAGTCCTGCTCCCCCCACCACTCATATAGAAAGCCTGTGAGTCTTGCTCCCCCCACCACTCATATAGAAAGCCTGTGAGTCCTGCTCTCCCACCACTCATATAGAGCCTGTGAGTCCTGCTCTCCCACCACTCATATAGAAAGCCTGTGAGTCTTGGTCCCCCCACCACTCATATAGAAAGCCTGTGAGTCCTGCTCTCCCACCACTCATATAGAAAGCCTGTGAGTCCTGCTCTCCCACCACTCATATAGAGCCTGTGAGTCCTGCTCCCCCCACCACTCATATAGAGCCTGTGAGTCCTGCTCCCCCCACCACTCATATAGAGCCTGTGAGTCCTGCTCCCCCCACTCATATAGAAAGCCTGTGAGTCCTGCTCCCCCCACCACTCATATAGAAAGCCTGTGAGTTCTGCTCCCCCCACCACTCATATAGAGCCTGTGAGTCCTGCTCTCCCCACCACTCATATAGAGCCTGTGAGTCCTGCTCCCCCCACCACTCATATAGAAAGCCTGTGAGTCCTGCTCCCCCCACCACTCATATAGAAAGCCTGTGAGTCCTGCTCCCCCACCACTCATATAGAAAGCCTGTGAGTCCTGCTCTCCCACCACTCATATAGAGCCTGTGAGTCCTGCTCCCCCACCACTCATATAGAGAGCCTGTGAGTCCTGCTCTCCCACCACTCATATAGAGCCTGTGAGTCCTGCTCCCCCACCACTCATATAGAAAGCCTGTGAGTCCTGCTCTCCCACCACTCATATAGAAAGCCTGTGAGTCTTGCTCCCCCCACCACTCATATAGAAAGCCTGTGAGTCCTGCTCTCCCACCACTCATATAAAAAGCCTGTGAGTCCTGCTCTCCCACCACTCATATAGAGCCTGTGAGTCCTGCTCCCCCCACCACTCATATAGAGCCTGTGAGTCCTGCTCCCCCCACTCATATAGAAAGCCTGTGAGTCCTGCTCCCCCCACCACTCATATAGAGCCTGTGAGTCCTGCTCCCCCCACCACTCATATAGAGCCTGTGAGTCCTGCTCCCCCCACCACTCATATAGAAAGCCTGTGATTCCTGCTCCCCCACCACTCATATAGAGCCTGTGACTCCTGCTCCCCCCACCACTCATATACAGCCTGTGAGTCCTGCTCCCCCACCACTCATATAGAGCCTGTGAGTCCTGCTCCCCCCACCACTCATATATAGAGCCTGTGAGTCCTGCTCCCCCCACCACTCATATAGAAAGCCTGTGAGTCCTGCTCCCCCCACAACTCATATAGAGCCTGTGAGTCCTGCTCCCCCCACCACTCATATAGAGCCTGTGAGTCCTGCTCCCCCCCTCTCATATAGAGCCTGTGAGTCCTGCTCCCCCCACCACTCATATAGAAAGCCTGTGAGTCCTGTCCCCCACCCCTCATATAGAGCCTGTGAGTCCTGCTCCCCCCACCACTCATATAGAGCCTGTGAGTCCTGCTCCCCCACCACTCATATAAAGCCTGTGAGTCCTGCTCCCCCCACCACTCATATAGAGCCTGTGAGTCCTGCTCCCCCCACCACTCATATAGAAAGCCTGTGAGTCCTGCTCCCCCCACCACTCATATAGAGCCTGTGAGTCCTGCTCCCCCCACCACTCATATAGAAAGCCTGTGAGTCCTGCTCCCCCCACCACTCATATAGAGCCTGTGAGTCCTGCTCCCCCCACCACTCATATAGAAAGCCTGTGAGTCCTGCTCCCCCACCACTCATATAGAGCCTGTGAGTCCTGCTCCCCCCACCACTCATATAGAAAGCCTGTGAGTCCTGCTCCCCCCACCACTCATATAGAGCCTGTGAGTCCTGCTCCCCCCACCACTCATATAGAAAGCCTGTGAGTCCTGCTCCCCCCACCACTCATATAGAGCCTGTGAGTCCTGCTCCCCCCACCACTCATATAGAAAGCCTGTGAGTCCTGCTCCCCCCACCACTCATATAGAGCCTGTGAGTCCTGCTCCCCCCACCACTCATATAGAGCCTGTGAGTCCTGCTCCCCCCACCACTCATATAGAGCCTGTGAGTCCTGCTCCCCCCACCACTCATATAGAAAGCCTGTGAGTCCTGCTCCCCCCACCACTCATATAGAGCCTGTGAGTCCTGCTCCCCCCACCACTCATATATAGAGCCTGTGAGTCCTGCTCCCCCCACCACTCATATAGAGCCTGTGAGTCCTGCTCTCCCCACCACTCATATAGAGCCTGTGAGTCCTGCTCCCCCCACCACTCATATAGAGCCTGTGAGTCCTGCTCCTCCCACCACTCATATAGAGCCTGTGAGTCCTGCTCCCCCCACCACTCATATAGAAAGCCTGTGAGTCCTGCTCCCCCCACCATTCATATAGAAAGCCTGTGAGTCCTGCTCCCCCCACCACTCATATAGAGCCTGTGAGTCCTGCTCTCCCCACCACTCATATAGAGCCTGTGAGTCCTGCTCCCCCCACCACTCATATAGAGCCTGTGAGTCCTGCTCCCCCCACCACTCATATAGAAAGCCTGTGAGTCCTGCTCCCCCCACCACTCATATAGAAAGCCTGTGAGTCCTGCTCCCCCCACCACTCATATACAGCCTGTGAGTCCTGCTCCCCCCACCACTCATATAGAAAGCCTGTGAGTCCTGCTCCCCCCACCACTCATATAGAGCCTGTGAGTCCTGCTCCCCCCACCACTCATATAGAGCCTGTGAGTCCTGCTCCCTCCACCACTCATATAGAAAGCCTGTGAGTCCTGCTCCTCCCATCACTCATATAGAGCCTGTGAGTCCTGCTCCCCCCACCACTCATATAGAGCCTGTGAGTCCTGCTCCCCCCACCACTCATATAGAAAGCCTGTGAGTCCTGCTCCCCCCACCACTCATATAGAAAGCCTGTGAGTCCTGCTCCCCCCACCACTCATATAGAGCCTGTGAGTCCTGCTCCCCCCACCACTCATATAGAGCCTGTGAGTCCTGCTCCCTCCACCACTCATATAGAAAGCCTGTGAGTCCTGCTCCCCCCACCACTCATATAGAGCCTGTGAGTCCTGCTCCCCCATTATCCTATATCGTACTCAGATAGAAGACCAAACCGATTTAACCTTACCAAGTTATATGTTGAATTGAAGCCTCTGGTTTTAATATGCATGTATGTGATCCCCTTATCCAACACTACGTATGATGGCAGCCTCTACTGTAGACTGTACATACATGTATCATATGGAGATCTGCACATTACTGACTGCTGGCTGGGGATCACGCATAAACAACAATGGACTCACTTGATGAACACATTAAATAGTCCAGCCGTGCTGTATATCATTCTCGCAGCTTGGGACTCTTCTCTTTGGGAACGTGACAGGGACAAAGCGTCATCCATGTGACCTTCTTGGTGCAAGATAGCCTTAGCGTGACAATAAGAAAGAGTTTACGTGAAGGGAAATGAAACAAAACAATCAATAAATTCTTACCAACAATGAAGACATATATAACCACATATATATGTTACCTTGCGTTTTGCAGGACCCAAACGGACCACTTTAGAGTCGGCAGCCCCATAAGTGAGCCAAAGACCACTATGGACATGTTGGACGAAGCACATAGACTCTCCATATTTTATCTCGGCAGGGCCCATCCCTTCCACATCTCGCTTGGGTGCAACATCCAACTTTTCCTGTAGAGATTTCATAGAAAATAGAAGCCATTAGATGTTACATGTCTCTTTCCAAATTTGTTCTTGGTTCTCTTCCATACTGCAGGTGAATTGGAGACTTGTTGACTGGTTACATTGTAAATTAGATGGGATCACTGGGGATCCAACCAAGTGATCGGCTTATTGTTAGGGGGTCCTTCAGACCAAAATACATTTTCTAAAGCAAACTACTCTAAGTATCCCCAAAGATAACAGGGTGTAACTTGAGGCTCCAATACAGAATCTATTCCAGGGTCCTTCACCTACCATTTGTCTTTGGTGGCGGGATAGACTTTGGGGTCCAGGTGCGGCTTTTACCTCCGCATCCCTGACAGGTTCTCTTTGTATTGTGTTGCAATTGGTAATTTGTTGAAAATTTTTGCCAATCAGGACTAGGTTAACATTACCTTTGAAGCCCGGAAGCAGAAAGCGGTGGCTTTGGTGTTGCCTTTTTCAGCGTCCACCAATATTAAGCCCTTCTCCTCATCACGAGCCAAATATCTTCCTGTCGTTACATGACGCACCCGGAATGACTGCCCCCATCTCAAGTGGCTCCCGCTCCAGCTGTGAATAAATTAGTCATAAAAGACCTTCTCATTAGCATAATGATACAATACCAAGCAAATGCCAGACCTCCTGGGAGATCCGATTGTGAAAACTCAATGTCAGAATTTTACATTTGCTTAACATTTCGGTCTTTGTTTGCAGAATTTCTGCAATTTAGAGCAATTTCATAATTACCTAATTCTCAAAGGCTCGAGTCTCCACAAAGACCGCGCGTGGGAGCAAACAGCCCCTCCCTCGTAATGGGCTAACCTGTAAATATGAGGGAGATCGAGTGGTTATAACTAGATCACCGATCCAGACTACGGAGTGAATCGTACAGTGTCCATCTTACCTACGCTGCTCCTCTCCTTGGTCTGTCGATGAAATGGTCAAACATTCATCCATATGACCATGAAACAAGCGTAGAACATCTCCACCAGTTAGATATCCTGTGACAATATAAAGAAATAGATATTATTTCTCGTAGATTTGTAGATTGCATTTCATGGAACGGTGTCCAAGTTGAGGGGTTACGGACCTTCAGCTATTTCGCAACCGGAGGTGATTGGATTCATGTTCCACAAAGTCTGCATGAATGAAGCGTCCACCTGAAGGTCCCCACTGGCCGTGGAGAGGTGCTATCGAAATACAAAGAAATTATCTTGCAAGCAGATTGAAAATATCCATCGATAGAAATAGGACATACATGGGTGAACATATGTAATGTTACATGAAGGAACATAGAGGATCTCTAAACTTACCAGGTATCTCTCGGAGGATACACTGACTAGGATCAAATCATCACCTATTCGCACCTTCTCACCTTCTGAACGTTGTTTGGATGCTGGATGGATGGTCCACCAACAAGCTTCTCCTGTTTAGGAAAAGACAAGGTAATGATCTTCCATGTTGGAATGGAAATGTTGGGTACAATATGGGACAGTTACCTACACACTACTAGATGTTTCTTCACACCATACACACAGTTGGACCATACCTGTGGCATCTTCTTGTAGACCAACATCAAAAGCTAGTTTATCAGTATGAGACCGTGAAGTTGTCAGACAGCAGAGGTACTAAAGAATATAGGAGAGGATAAATACACCAAACTGGTAACACAAGCTTTTTTGGGGGTGGACTCTCGCTCAATAGACACCTTGACAACAAATTTGGCCAATGATTGTTTTCCCCCCCATGTCGATATTTAGTTGGTGAGAATCAAGATCAATATCAAGTTTAAGTGCCAACTTACCATATCACTGTGACAGTGCCTCAGGAGAATAGCATGACCATAGAGCAATGTTCTGTGTCCACCACCTTGAGAAGACTAGACGGGGAAGAGAAATTGCAAATCAAGAGATGAAACATTTCCTAAATTTCTATCCTTAAAATTCCACCAGGTCTTCTGGGTGGTAATACTTAGGTGGATGGACTACCAAGTCTTGTCAACGTGTCCTACATAATGCTGGTCTAATCCACGATGCCCTCAAAATCTAGGACATGTAGAACAAACTTTGACTTTAAGGGTACCAGACTCTTCCCCAGTCACATTACATGCAAATTAAAATATGTTGTGGGTTAAGTCATTGGAATGTATGTCCATTAAAAGGACGAATAAACCCAAACATATTTATCGAGCAATCCTCAGTGTTCTCTCTTAGAAAGGTTAGATGAAGAAGAGACATGTCTTGGCATGCACCAAAAACCATTGGAAATCAATTATTTGTATGGTATCTGAGAACATGGATGAGTATTGCTTCCATAACTATCAAGTAATCCATTGATAAGGATGACTCAAGATGTCCCACACTCCCGCTCCACCCAAGCCGAAAAAAATCAAGGATTCCATCGTTTGCATTTCCAAGATCTTCAGAAACCTGGTAAACACCTGTTAGAGTGGAGGTTTGGTTTGTACCATGCGGTGAAGGAAGGAAAGAGAAGGAATCATAAAAACAGGAGTCAATGGGAGAAAAGAAGGTCTAGTCTTTGTGAGATGAGAAGAAGAAGAGGACAAAATAAAAAAAAGACTTCTGCACACAGGCTGCAAAACAAGGAGACTGGTAGATAGAGGATGGGGAGAAGAAACCTGCTGGAACCTTATCTCTCCATGGATAGTCCAATTGGACTTGGAAATTGGGTACAAATCTTAAGAGTGAAGCCTGTTGTCTATTATTTGACTACTTTGTTGCTGGAGCCAAGAAAGACAAACTATATCTAAGAAACTTAAAAGGATGAAGATCATGAAAGTTACTGTATGTCCTTGGGCTCTACCAACTTCCCAAGTAGAAGAAACCCATTCGGTGTCTACTTTTGTTTCTTGAAGATATATGTACTAAATTTAGGCTACACCCTCCATGTATTAAGGCTTGTATATTCTATCCTTAGCCAAAATTTCTGATAAATTCACAAATACATCTCTTCAAGCTTCCGCGAAGAGACATAAGATGGGGGCGATCTATTTTCGAAGAGTTTTTTTAGACAGCTGATGGGAAATATGAGTGGAGGAGAATTTTAAGAATGTGTTTAAGAAGATCATGGTCACAAAATCTCCCATAAGGATTCTTTTCATTTAGAATTCCGGTGTCATTATATTCCCCAGCAGGAAGCAAACAGGATACAATGTATTAGAGAACGCGACACTAGGGGCTTTCAGAAGAAAGGGAACATCTTCAAGGATTGGCAATGTCTTATAGTAGTGAGATGGAGTGATAGGGCTTCAGCAGTCAGGAGGAAAGAATGGAAAGTCACAGGAGGACAAAGAGCAAGGTCACAAAACATACCCATTTATCCAAATTGGGCGCCTAGCACGAAGACAAAAAGAGAAAGCCAAAACAAAACACAGAAGAAATTATGTCAAAGAGAAGTCTGAGAGGCAGCCATATTGAGTCTGAGACAATGTGGATGTGATCACAAGACATTTCTATCCTGCATTGACGACTTAAATGAAAGGGTGAATTTTGGTAGGGGTGTAGCTAGGGCTTTGGTTAGGGAGGATTTTAAGGTCTATGGACCCCAGTGCAAGTCACTTTATTTTAGTTGGACGTGTAGCACCTGGGGTCCGGGCCACAGAACAACTAGTAATGGCTGTGCCTTCTAAGCAAGACAATTCCAGAGACATCATGGTAGAACAGTAACAATTTATAGTGGATCTGTCAGGTCCCCCATCTGAGCGCAGACTATAGGGTGAGATGCTAAGTTCATATATAAAGCCTGTGAGTCCTGCTTCCCCCCATCACTCATATAGAGTCTGTGAGTCCTGCTCCCTCCACCACTCATATAGAAAGCCTGTGAGTCCTGCTCCCCCACCACTCATATAGAGCCTGTGAGTCCTGCTCCCTCCACCACTTATATAGAGCCTGTGAGTCCTGCTCCCCCCACCACTCATATAGAGCCTGTGAGTCCTGCTCCCCCACCACTCATATAGAGCCTGTGAGTCCTGCTCCCTCCACCACTCATATAGAGCCTGTGAGTCCTGCTCCCCCCACCACTCATATAGAAAGCCTGTGAGTCCTGCTCCCCCCACCACTCATATAGAGCCTGTGAGTCCTGCTCCCCCACCACTCATATAGAGCCTGTGAGTCCTGCTCCCTCCACCACTCATATAGAGCCTGTGAGTCCTGCTCCCCCCACCACTCATATAGAAAGCCTGTGAGTCCTGCTCCCCCCACCACTCATATAGAGCCTGTGAGTCCTGCTCCCCCCACCACTCATATAGAAAGCCTGTGAGTCCTGCTCCCCCCACCACTCATATAGAGCCTGTGAGTCCTGCTCCCCCACCACTCATATAGAGCCTGTGAGTCCTGCTCCCCCACCACTCATAAGTCCTGCTCCCCCACCACTCATATAGAGCCTGTGAGTCCTGCTCCCCCCACCACTCATATAGAGCCTGTGAGTCCTGCTCCCCCACCACTCATATAGAGCCTGTGAGTCCTGCTCCCCCACCACTCATAAGTCCTGCTCCCCCACCACTCATATAGAAAGCCTGTGAGTCCTGCTCCCCCCACCACTCATATAGAAAGCCTGTGAGTCCTGCTCCCCCCACCACTCATATAGAGCCTGTGAGTCCTGCTCCCTCCACCACTCATATAGAGCCTGTGAGTCCTGCTCCCCCCACCACTCATATAGAAAGCCTGTGAGTCCTGCTCCCCCCACCACTCATATAGAAAGCCTGTGAGTCCTGCTCCCCTCACCACTCATATAGAGCCTGTGAGTCCTTCTCCCCCCACCTCTCATATAGAAAGCCTGTGAGTCCTGCTCCCCCCACCACTCATATAGAAAGCCTGTGAGTCTTGCTCCCCCCACCACTCATATAGAAAGCCTGTGAGTCCTGCTCCCCCCACCACTCATATAGAGCCTGTGAGTCCTGCTCCCCCCACCACTCATATAGAAAGCCTGTGAGTCCTGCTCCCCCCACCACTCGTATAGAAAGCCTGTGAGTCCTGCTCCCCCCACCACTCATATAGAAAGCCTGTGAGTCTTGCTCCCCCCACCACTCATATAGAAAGCCTGTGAGTCCTGCTCCCCCACCACTCATATAGAGCCTGTGAGTCCTGCTCCCCCCACCACTCATATAGAGCCTGTGAGTCCTGCTCCCCCCACCACTCATATAGAGCCTGTGAGTCCTGCTCCCCCCACCACTCATATAGAAAGCCTGTGAGTCCTGCTCCCCCCACCACTCATATAGAGTCTGTGAGTCCTGCTCCCCCACCACTCATATAGAGCCTGTGAGTCCTGCTCCCCCCACCACTCATATAGAGCCTGTGAGTCCAGCTCCCCCACCACTCATATAGAGCCTGTGAGTCCTGCTCCCCCCACCACTCATATAGAAAGCCTGTGAGTCCTGCTCCCCCACCACTCATATAGAGCCTGTGAGTCCTGCTCCCCCCACCACTCATATAGAGCCTGTGAGTCCTGCTCCCCCACCACTCATATAGAGCCTGTGAGTCCTGCTCCCCCCACCACTCATATAGAGCCTGTGAGTCCTGCTCCCCCCACCACTCATATAGAGCCTGTGAGTCCTGCTCCCCCCACCACTCATATAGAAAGCCTGTGAGTCCTGCTCCCCCCACCACTCATATAGAGCCTGTGAGTCCTGCTCCCCCCACTCATATAGAAAGCCTGTGAGTCCTGCTCCCTCCACCACTCATATAGAGCCTGTGAGTCCTGCTCCCCCCACCTCTCATATAGAAAGCCTGTGAGTCCTGCTCCCCCCACCACTCATATAGAAAGCCTGTGAGTCCTGCTCCCCCCACCACTCATATAGAGCCTGTGAGTCCTGCTCCCCCCACCACTCATATAGAGCCTGTGAGTCCTGCTCCCCCCACCACTCCTATAGAAAGCCTGTGAGTCCTGCTCCCCCCACCACTCATATAGAAAGCCTGTGAGTCCTGCTCCCCCCACCACTCATATAGAGCCTGTGAGTCCTGCTCCCCCCACTCATATAGAAAGCCTGTGAGTCCTGCTCCCTCCACCACTCATATAGAGCCTGTGAGTCCTGCTCCCCCACCACTCATATAGAGCCTGTGAGTCCTGCTCCCCCCACCACTCATATAGAGCCTGTGAGTCCTGCTCCCCCCACCACTCATATAGAGCCTGTGAGTCCTGCTCCCCCACCACTCATATAGAGCCTGTGAGTCCTGCTCCCCCCACCACTCATATAGAAAGCCTGTGAGTCCTGCTCCCCCCACCACTCATATAGAGCCTGTGAGTCCTGCTCCCCCCACTCATATAGAAAGCCTGTGAGTCCTGCTCCCTCCACCACTCATATAGAGCCTGTGAGTCCTGCTCCCCCCACCTCTCATATAGAAAGCCTGTGAGTCCTGCTCCCCCCACCACTCATATAGAAAGCCTGTGAGTCCTGCTCCCCCCACCACTCATATAGAAAGCCTGTGAGTCCTGCTCCCCCCACCACTCATATAGAAAGCCTGTGAGTCCTGCTCCCCCCACCACTCATATAGAGCCTGTGAGTCCTGCTCCCCCCACCACTCATATAGAGCCTGTGAGTCCTGCTCCCCCCACCACTCATATAGAAAGCCTGTGAGTCCTGCTCCCCCCACCACTCATATAGAGCCTGTGAGTCCTGCTCCCCCCACTCATATAGAAAGCCTGTGAGTCCTGCTCCCTCCACCACTCATATAGAGCCTGTGAGTCCTGCTCCCCCACCACTCATATAGAGCCTGTGAGTCCTGCTCCCCCCACCACTCATATAGAGCCTGTGAGTCCTGCTCCCCCCACCACTCATATAGAGCCTGTGAGTCCTGCTCCCCCACCACTCATATAGAAAGCCTGTGAGTCCTGCTCCCCCACCACTCATATAGAGCCTGTGAGTCCTGCTCCCCCCACCACTCATATAGAAAGCCTGTGAGTCCTGCTCCCCCCACCACTCATATAGAGCCTGTGAGTCCTGCTCCCCCCACCACTCATATAGAGCCTGTGAGTCCTGCTCCCCCCACCACTCATATAGAGCCTGTGAGTCCTGCTCCCCCACCACTCATATAGAAAGCCTGTGAGTCCTGCTCCTCCCATCACTCATATAGAAAGCCTGTGAGTCCTGCTCCCCCCACCTCTCATATAGAAAGCCTGTGAGTCCTGCTCCCCCCACCACTCATATAGAAAGCCTGTGAGTCTTGCTCCCCCCACCACTCATATAGAAAGCCTGTGAGTCCTGCTCCCCCCACCACTCATATAGAGCCTGTGAGTCCTGCTCCCCCCACCACTCATATAGAGCCTGTGAGTCCTGCTCCCCCCACCACTCATATAGAGCCTGTGAGTCCTGCTCCCCCCACCACTCATATAGGGCCTGTGAGTCCTGCTCCCCCCACCACTCATATAGAGCCTGTGAGTCCTGCTCCCCCCACCACTCATATAGAAAGCCTGTGAGTCCTGCTCCCCCCACCACTCATATAGAAAGCCTGTGAGTCTTGCTCCCCCCACCACTCATATAGAGCCTGTGAGTCCTGCTCCCCCCACCACTCATATAGAAAGCCTGTGAGTCCTGCTCCCCCCACCACTCATATAGAAAGCCTGTGAGTCTTGCTCCCCCCACCACTCATATAGAGCCTGTGAGTCCTGCTCCCCCCACCACTCATATAGAGCCTGTGAGTCCTGCTCCCCCCACCACTCATATAGAGCCTGTGAGTCCTGCTCCCCCCACCACTCATATAGAAAGCCTGTGAGTCCTGCTCCCCCCACCACTCATATAGAGCCTGTGAGTCCTGCTCCCCCACCACTCATATAGAGCCTGTGAGTCCTGCTCCCCCCACCACTCATATAGAGCCTGTGAGTCCTGCTCCCCCCACCACTCATATAGAGCCTGTGAGTCCTGCTCCCCCCACCACTCATATAGAGCCTGTGAGTCCTGCTCCCCCCACAACTCATATAGAGCCTGTGAGTCCTGCTCCCCCCACCACTTGTATAGTAGTATAGGAGACCTGATAGAGCCACTTGAATAGGAAAATCAAAAAAACATATATCTGATCATAATGATATCAGTCATTGGGTCAAAATGTTTTAATAAATCACTTTTTCCAAAGCAAAGATTAATCTGCAGTGATCTATCTCAGGCCCGGGCTGGAGGTTGTTGGTTTTTAATGATATTCTAAGAACTGGACAATTTGGCCATGGAGAGAATTTAAGTTGTGGCCAAAAATGTGTCAAAGTTTGGTCATTAAAAAAAAACAAAAAACTATGTAATGAAAAAAAGGAAAACTGGAAAATACAAACTATGCAAAAAAATGTCAAAAAACTGTAGACCCAGCGAGGAATAAGAGGTAACGGATTACTAGGAAGATGAAACTATAGTGGGAGGAAAATCAAGGTGAGCTTCAACAATAAAAATACAAAAAAGCAACAAATATAAAAAGCAATGCACATACAAGATAGGCGACGGAGATACCGAGACCAGCAAGCCAAAGACAACTGTCCATAGTGACCAAGGGGCAGAAAGATGGCGGACCTTACCTCATTCCCCATCTCTACTGTGTTCGCCAACATTTCCTGTAGAGCTCGAACAGACAGAGATTGCTCCAGAATAAAGCAGCAGACGGCCAGATCTGGAGGTTTATTCTGGAAAAATATACAACAGGCAAATATAAGAAAACACTTTAACATCTGGATATGAAGTCAACGCCACAGGAACACTGAGATGTTCTTCTACCTGAGCATTGGATGTTGATTCCAGGAAGCAAAGGCGATTTCCAAAGCCTTCCGCTCCCATGCACATCTTGAGGTTTTCTTTCCGGATTGTAGCGCTGCATTGTAAGACCACCACATCCTCCTGCAATGGAGAGACATCATGAGAACCCGGAGAAGGTCATCAGAACACCTCAAACGTCCACTCTACACTAGAGGCCCACCAAAGATGGCGACTGATACTGGATTGTTGGTGTTGGACATTATATTATTTGACATGGGGTACAATAACTTACCCTACTTGTCTTCTTACTTACACTTTCAGTAAGATGTGTGATATGGCTACTGGATATTCTCTGTATCTCCACCATCACAGTATAGGAAATGCAATGAGACCAACCCAACCCAACCATGCCATAGCAAGAGAACAACGCCCATACTGGAGCACCCATTTTTATTTGGGGTTGACACCCATTGCTGCTTCTAAGACAAGGACAGAGATTTTGCAGTGAGACTTAATGCTCTGGCAGGCGTGGCCCCAACTTGGATCCAACGGGACATCCCTGTCCAACCATTCCGGCCAACGGATCCCCATTCAATTCTACATACCCCCTTGGGACACAGATAAAATTGAGCCATCAGGTCCTTGCTCACCATTCAGGCTACAACTAGAAGAAAAAAAAAAGTTGGACCCGCACTAAAGCGGGAGCCTGAAGACACTTCCATGGGGTTGGATGAGTATAAGTGTATGGCACGACTTGCATGGGGACAAACGTAAGACTTTATATTGTGTGGGGGAAAAGGTGGAACACGTAAGGAGGCGTTCTATTGTGTGAAGATCATTAAAGGGGTCATTATACTGTGTGTGGGGGCATCAAGGGGTCATTATACTGTGTGTGGGGGCATTAAGGGGTCATTATACTGTGTGGGGGGCATCAAGGGGTCATTATACTGTGTGTGGAGGCAATAAGGGGTCATTATACTGTGTGGGGGTCACTGAGTGGTCAGTATACTGGGCAGGGGTAGCGGCATGGCTTAACTCGGAAAAAAAAAACCTGTTACACATGCCGCTTATGAAACCTTTGCATTGGGAATACCAATGTGTTCAAACTGCCCTGTTGGACCCAATATGGGCACCTAGTGAAAGTGATCTGTAGGGTCAACAAGCCAAAAGGTCATATAGGCATTCACCCATTACAGGACCCAATATCACCTCTTATACGTCCTGTAAGTGCCTGACAAATAGGAGTCATTTACTAACCAATCCGGCGCTATACTTGTGCACTACATCATACACATGCGTGTCCCAAAGAAAGCAATTAGGAAATAAAAAATTTGCCTTGTGCTCCGGATTTAGCGTCGAAGTCCCAGCGCTTCCATTATCTGTACGGTCTCTTATACAGTCAGCAGTTATGAGTAGTCGGAGTCGCACTGTGAGCACAGGCGGCATTAAGGTCACCGCAGATGTTTGCTGAGCAAGGTGGAAAGTTTTCTAATGATGTCATAGATTTGGTTGAAAAAAAAAAAAAGTTTAAAAAGCCCCGACCTTTATTTTGCTCATTCCATTGTGGTATTACGTTTTTTTAGGAGACTTTATTGATGCTGCATGGACCTTAAAGAATTGGGGTCTGTGAAGACTATGGAGCAAAGATCAAGGTAGCTCTGTCTCCATGGGCAGTAAAAACTTTAGACCCCCGTTTTCTTCTACATTTTAGGACAATGCTGTTCCCGAACTGGTTCTCACTATCAGATACCAAAACGGATGGCCAACCATAGCTGAACCCATAGTGGCCACATGGCCAGCTCTAATAGATGAGCTCATTGTTGGATTGCGGCTCCTTGGGTCCACCATCCAACAACTCCAGACAATTATTATGTTGGTGCTCCGATGGGCCAGTCCAATGCTAGATCTGCTGGTGGATATGGACGGCTATGCACACTATGACCAGAGATGGTAGATGTAGATCACCAGGTCAGATATTTCAATAGGATTTCATTCTGGTTTTGCCCTCTTAAGCAGGAATGTATGAGACTAGGGTTGAGTGATCAGGATCGGAAAAGATCAGATTCCGATCGGCGATCAAGTAAATTTCACGATCGCCGATCGGAATTCCGATTCCCGATCTTTTCCAGCGGGATTGGGGCCAGACGTTATCTCAAGATCGGCTCAACCCCTATCAGTGGTCACCCAGCTTTATTATAAAAAGATACAAGACACAAGAACAGCTGTACTGCCGAGAATATGGCGCCGGGATTTCAGATTGGTTTCCTGTGGTCTCCAGAATGTGGGTTAGGCCGGTTTCTACTGCTGAATAGGCCGGATTATATTTATAGCATTATGTAATACCCGGTCATGGGGACGGACAGTGACAGAAGCCTCTCTCTTGGTGCAGGGTTTCAGGTTGTGTCCACCATCGGTCTCTGATATTCAGCCCCATAGCTGTTGGGTGGACATTCATTCATTTGAATGGTCTGCCGTCGCCCAAAGAGGGTCAAGTACAGCGATATCAGACACAGCGTCCAGGTGGTTGTATAGAGAATGCCCTGGTGGCCGATGCCTAGTTTGCCTAGCCTTCATCTTCAGCATGTGTCCTGCAAAGTAAAGTGTCTTTGCAAGGAAGTTTGGAACGAAAATGGGATCCTGTATCCTTCCCACTGCCACCAATTTTTTTTTCAATTTTCTTTTTACTCCTCACCTCCCAAAAACCATAACTTTTTATCTTCCCATTCACTAAGCCTTAGGAGGTCTCAGTTTTTGTGGGACAATTTGTACTTTGTAATGGTATCATTTATTAACCATCTTATCGAAAATGAGAATGGAGTGAAATTAGAGAAAAAAAACACAAATTTCTCACTGTTTGGGTGAAAGGAATTTTACATAAAAAAAATAATTTTTTTGAAACTAGGAGTCTTGAATCTGTGATCATACCACTACAATTGACTGTATTGCAGTCTATGGTAAAATCCCTGTATAACTACTGAGACCTGCCAGAGGTAAACCTCAATACAATGTTGGCCAAAAGTATTGCAATTCTGTCAGATAATACTCGTGTTCTTCCAGAAAATGATTGCAATCACAAATTCTTTGGTATTATTATCTTCATTTAATTTGTCTTCAATGGAAAACCACAAAAAGAATTGTCAAAAAGCCAAATTGGATCTAATTCCACAGCAAACATAAAGGGGGTGGACAAAAGTATTGGCACTGTTTGAAAAAATTATGTGATGCTTCTCTAATTTGTGTAATTAACAGCACCTGTTACTTACCTGAGGCACCTAACAGGTGGTGGCAATATCTAAATCACACTTGCAGCCAGTTCAAATGGATTAAAGTTGACTCCACCTCTGTCCTGTGTCCTTGTGTGACCACATTGCGCATGGAGAAAAGAAAGAAGACCAAAGAACTGTCTGAGGACTTGAGAAGCAAAATTGTGAGGAAGCATGAGCAATCTCAAGGCTACAAGTCCATCTCCAAAGACCTGAATGTTCCTGTATCTACCGTGCGCAGTGTCAGTAAGAAGTGTAAAGCCCATGGCCCTGTGGCTAACCTCCCTAGATGTGGACGCAAAAGAAACATTGACCAGAGATTTCACCGCAAGATTGTGCGGATGGCGGATAAAGAACCTCGACTAACATCCAAACAAGTCCAAGCTGCCCTGCAGTCCGAGGGTACAACAGTGTCACCCCGTACTATCCAGCGTCAGCGTCTGAATGAGAAGGGACTGTATGGTAGGAGACCCAGGAAGACCCCACCTCTTACCCACAGACAGAAGCCAGGCTGGAGTTTGCCAAAACTTACCTGAGAAAGCCAAAACCGTTCTGGAAGAATGTTCTCTGGTCAGAGGAGACAAAAGTAGGAAAAGGCCTCAACATAGAGATTACAGGAAAAAAGAGAAGAAGACGCCCCCTATAGTCAGACATGGCGGAGGTCCCTGATGGTTTGGGGTTGCTTTGCTGCCTCTGGCACTGGACTGCTTGACCGTGTGCATGGCATTATGAAGTCTGAAGACGACCAACACATTGTGCAGCATCATGTAGGGCCCAGTGTGAGAAAGCGGGGTCTCCCTCAGAGGTCAGGGCTCTTCCAGCAGGACAAGGACCCAAAACACACTTCAGGTCTGCACTAGAAAATGGTGGTGAGAGAAAGCCCTGGAGACTTGTAAAGTGGCAGCAATGAGTCCAGCCCTGAATCCCATAGAACACCTGTGGGGGAGGGGGAGGAGAGATCTCTTGGGGGCAGTTTGGAGAAGGCCCCCTTCACACCTCAGGGGGGACCGCGAGCAGTTTGCCAAAGAAGAAGGGTCTAAGATTCCAGCAGAGCCTTGTAAGAAACTCATTGCTGGTTAGCGGAAGCGGTTGTGCGCAGTTATTGTGTCTAAAGGTTGTGCTACCAAGTATTAGGCTGAGGGCGCCAATACTTCTGTCCGCACCAGTTCTGGAGTTTTGTGTAAAATGATCAATGATGTGACTTTTTTTTTCATTCTCTTTTGTGTTTTTTCATTGCAAGCAAAATAACTGAAGATATTACCAAAGAGTTTGTGCTTGTAATCATTATCTGGGGGACACCGAGGATTATCTGACAGGACTGCAGGGGGCGATACTTATACTGTATATACCCTGTGTCACTTATATACTATATAAGAGTCTGTGCTGTGTAATCATTATCTGGGGACAGCGAGGATTATCTGACAGGACTGCAGGGGGCGATACTTATACTGTATATACCCTGTGTCACTTATATACTATATAAGAGTTTGTGCTGTGTAATCATTATCTGGGGGACAGCGAGGATTATCTGACAGGACTGCAGGGGGCGATACTTATACTGTATATACCCTGTGTCACTTATATACTATATAAGAGTCTGTGCTGTGTAATCATTATCTGGGGGACACTGAGGATTATCTGACAGGACTGCACGGGGCGATACTTATACTGTATATACCCTGTGTCACTTATATACTATATAAGAGTCTGTGCTGTGTAATCATTATCTGGGGGACACCGGGGATTATCTGACAGGACTGCAGGGGGCGATACTTATACTGTATATACCCTGTGTCACTTATATACTATATAAGAGTCTGTGCTGTGTAATCATTATCTGGGGGACACCGGGGATTATCTGACAGGACTGCAGGGGGCGATACTTATACTGTATATACCCTGTGTCACTTATATACTATATAAGAGTCTGTGCTGTGTAATCATTATCTGGGGGACAGCGAGGATTATCTGACAGGACTGCAGGGGGCGATACTTATACTGTATATACCCTGTGTCACTTATATACTATATAAGAGTTTGTGCTGTGTAATCATTATCTGGGGGACACCGGGGATTATCTGACAGGACTGCAGGGGGGCAAGACTTTTGGCCAACACTGTATATAGAGGGTACATGGGGTAATATATATAGTATATAGAGTTATATATAGAGGGTACATGGGGTAATATATATAGTATATAGAGTTATATATAGAGGGTACATGGGGTAATATATATAGTATATAGAGTTATATATAGAGGGTACATGGGGTAATATATAATAATAATAATATAATAATACATTTTATTTATATAGCGCCAACATATTCCGCAGCGCTGTACAATTTATAGGGTTCAGATACAGACATACATAACAAAGAACGTCATTTCACACAATGGGACTGAGGGCCCTGCTCAAAAGAGCTTACAATCTATGAGGTAGAGGGGGTGACACAAGAGGTAGCAGGGGCGGCATTGCTTATACAGTGTTCAGACAATTTTGTGCATTAGGAATTGTGATAGGCTTGTCTGAAAAGATGCGTCTTTAGTTTGCGTTTGAAACTGTAGAAGTTGGGAGTTAATCTTATTGTCCGGGGTAGAGCATTCCAGAGAAGTGGTGCAGCTCGGGAGAAGTCTTGTATACGAGCGTGGGAGGTTCTGATAATAGAGGATGGAAGTGTTAGGTCATTGAGTGAGCGGAGAGCACGGGTTGGGCGGTAGACAGAGATGAGGGAAGAAATGTAGGGAGGTGCGGCATTATGGAGAGCCTTGTGGATGAGAGTAATAACTTTATATTTTATTCTATAATGAATAGGCAGCCTATATATAGTATATGGAGTTATATATAGAGGGTAGATGGGGTAATATAGGGGGACATAAGACACATTATATGGAGTAGTAGGGGACGTTATATATAGCAGGTATGTATAGAGTAATAGGACACGGAGGGAATCTATGGTATTATAGGAGGAGTTCTATATAGAGGGTATATGGGGTAATAGACACATTATATGGGGAAATAGGAAAGGTTATAGGGATGGGATATCGTATATATGAGGACGATGTCCATAAACCCTATCCCTCGGTGTCTCCAGTCCTTACGTTCCATCACATCCCCCGCTATAGACCCGTCACAATGACATCAGGGGATTCTCAACTATAAAATCTGTAATATAAGCTAAATGTAAGTTCTTCTCTCCCTGCCCTGTGGTCTGTGCTCTCCCTGCGCCCGCAGCCTCTCCGCTCCGCTCCCCACCACAACCATCAGGGATATTTTAGGGCTGCACCTGTTCTGGGTTTTACTGTGACCTGGACTCAGCAAATAACAAGGATTCCTGCAGTCCCCGCACAGTGATCAGCAGAGGGCCACACGCTGGACACCGAGGCCGCCGCGGCCCACCATACACCGGATAGTGCCACATAGTGTATTGTCAGTTACCGTATACCTGGCAGGGGGTTATCATGTCTCCCTGCAGTGTATACTATACGGGTGTACTGCTATACTGAGATCTGTACATACCTTTAGGGCCAGGGGGCTTAAAGTGACATAAAGGGGGCGCTGTGAATGGAGTGAAGTCATCACCTCTGTATTTAAAGTGGTTCCAGCTTTCTGTTTTTGTAGAACTACTATATGGACCTATACACTGTATGGACCTACATGCTATACTATACAGACCTATATACTATATGGACATATATACTATACAGACCTATATACAATATGGACATATATACTATACAGACCTATATACTATATGGACCTATGTACTATATGGACATATATACTATACAGACCTATATATTGTATGGACCTACATGCTATACTATATGGACCTATATACTATATGGAACAATATACTATACTGTATGGACCTATATACTATATGGACCTATATACTATACTATATGGACGGGTCCCCTTTTTCGGCCAATGATCAGAATGACAAATTTTATCAGTTCATTTCCCTTTGCAGGACCAGGACTCCAGAGATGTAATACCATACATGGGGGACGTTACAGGCAGGGTTTATATCCTCTGCAGCGCCACCACAGGACAAAAGAAACATTACACTGCACACTTGTTGCAGCAATCCATTTAGATGCTGCAAAAACCACCTCGATCACATTTACGGAACGTATATTTAGTTGCACAAATTTCTGCCATGAATCTGCTGCAGTAACCAGAGCTGTATACATGTAGAAACAGGATAATTTCCTTAGATATATCCCTGGGGAAAGATTGTGTCTAGAGATGAGCGAACACTGTTCGGATCAGCCGTTCCGAACAACACGCACCCATAGAAATGAATGGAAGCACCTGTGACGCTGACTTTGCCGGCGGCCGGCCGGTGTCACAGGTGCTTCCATTCATTTCTATGGGTGCTTGCTGTTCGTGTCATCTCACAGACTGGGTCAGATCCCATCCCTGCTATTACATGAATACGGGTTGTGCATGGAGCCATCATACAGCCTTGTAGTGAGCCATGTACTTCTCCTGTGATAGGGAGCGGATCCCTCACTGCTGCCCCTTATACCTCACCCACATTGCAGGGCCATATATACAAGACCTATATAGTGCTGGAAGGTGGAGTGGACGCACACTTTGGGTTTATGGCTAGTGCAAAAAGTAATTTTGGCTGCAAAGGACGGTTTATTGTTACGCTGATGTACTGTGTGTTATGACTTGCACTGAATTGTATATTGTGTCACTTTATACATACCTCCCAACCGTCCCGATTTCCGCGGGACAGTCCCGATTTGGGTGACATGTCCCGCGGTCCCGGTTGGAGGGAGGTATGTCCCGATTTCAACTCAGATCTGCGTCCAGAGGACGCAGATCTGAGTTGAACACACATGCGGCTGAAGGAAGGAGCTGACACAGGTCAGCTCCTCGCTTCGCCGCTGCCCGCCTCTCTCCCTGACACACGCGGCTGAAGCTGCTCGCGTGCTCGCTTCGCCGCTGCGTCTCTCTCTCGCTGACACATGCGGCTGAAGCGAGGAGCTGACCTGTGTCAGCTCCTCGCTTCGCTGCTGCCGCCGGCTCCTGGCTTGTAGACGCGATGTACACGCCAGGAGCCGGCGGCAGCAGCGAAGCGAGGAGCTGACACAGGTCAGCTCCTCACTTCAGCCGCATGTGTCAGCGAGAGAGAGAGACGCAGCGGCGAAGCGAGCACGCGAGCAGCTTCAGCCGCGTGTGTCAGGGAGAGAGGCGGGCAGCGGCGAAGCGAGGAGCTGACCTGTGTCAGCTCCTTCCTTCAGCCGCATGTGTCAGCGAGAGAGGCGGCGAGGGAGCGGAGGAGAAGGTAAGTTTAATGTGGAGGTGGAACGTGAATCTGGGGGCAGATGAAGGAGAGGACGGCATGACATTGGGGCAGAGATGGGGGACATGAATCTGGGGGCAGAGATGGAGAGGACATGAATTTGGGGGCAGAGATGGAGGGGACATGAATTTGGGGGCAGAGATGGAGGGGACAGGAATCTGGGGGCAGAGATGGAGGGGACAGGAATCTGGGGGCAGAGATGGAGGGGACATGAATCTGGGGGCAGAGATGGAGGGACATGAATCTGGGGGCAGAGATGGAGGGACATGAATCTGGGGGCAGAGATGTGGGACATGAATCTGGGGGCAGAGATGTGGGGACATGAATCTGGGGGCAGAGATGTGGGGACATGAATCTGGGGGCAGAGATGTGGGGACATGAATCTGGGGGCAGAGATGTGGGGACATGAATCTGGGGGCAGAGATGGAGAGGACATGAATCTGGGGGCAGAGATGGAGGGACATGAATCTGGGGGCAGAGATGGAGGGACATGAATCTGGGGGCAGAGATGTGGGACATGAATCTGGGGGCAGAGATGTGGGGACATGAATCTGGGGGCAGAGATGGAGGGGACATGAATCTGGGGGCAGAGATGTGGGGACATGAATCTGGGGGCAGAGATGGGGGACATGAATCTGGGGGCAGAGATGGAGAGGACATGAATCTGGGGGCAGAGATGTGGGGACATTAATCTGGGGGCAGAGATGGAGGGACAGGAATCTGGGGGCAGCGATGTGGGGACATGAATCTGGGGGCAGAGATGGAGAGGACATGAATCTGGGGGCAGAGATGGAGGGACATGAATCTGGGGGCAGAGATGTGGGGACATGAATCTGGGGGCAGAGATGGAGGGGACATGAATCTGGGGGCAGAGATGTGGGGACATGAATCTGGGGGCAGAGATGTGGGGACATGAATCTGGGGGCAGAGATGTGGGGACATGAATCTGGGGGCAGAGATGGAGGGACAGGAATCTGGGGGCAGCGATGTGGGGACATGAATCTGGGGGCAGAGATGGAGAGGACATGAATCTGGGGGCAGAGATGGAGGGACAGGAATCTGGGGGCAGAGATGGAGGGACATGAATCTGGGGGCAGAGATGGAGGGACAGGAATCTGGGGGCAGAGATGGAGGGACAGGAATCTGTGGGCAGAGATGGAGGGACAGGAATCTGGGGGCAGAGATGGAGGGACATGAATCTGGGGGCAGAGATGGAGGGACATGAATCTGGGGGCAGAGATGGAGGGGACATGAATCTGGGGGCAGAGATGGAGGGACATGAATCTAGGGGCAGATGAAGGGTGTATATGAAACTGGGGGAGAGATAGAGGGGGGACATATAATTTACGGGTGACTGTAGGAGGATTATACTGTGTGCGGGCACATGAAAAATTAACGAGTGGGCGGAGTCAACACAAAAGTGGGTGGGGCTAAATTTGCCACGGCGCGCTACACGTGCCGCACATTTTGTCCCTCTTTCGGTTCTTCGAAAGTTGGGAGGTATGCTTTATATAGTGCAGGTGATTGTGTGATCAGTGTCCTAGAGGCTTCTGGAAGTTGTATCATGTGCTGACTCTCAGAGGTGGAACAAGGTTGCACCTATGGATTGCCTATGGGAGAAGTTGTTTGTTACACCCCAATGGTGTGCTGTCAGGTGTCACCGGGGATACCCAGGGTGGGAAAGGTTCCTAATTTAAAGAGGAACTGTCACATCCTCTAAAATATGGCATGTGAATTCTTTTTGGTTACAAATTCAAGTTAGTTTTGGCTACTGGTATCCCGGCACAGTCAGAGGGACCCAAAATCCATCGTCATTGTGCTGAAGAACACCCCCTTCTATTGACACATAGTGTAAAGGGGTGTCCATCACCACCTAGCAATGACCCCGAGCTGTGAGGCCGAACCCCCTGACAGTGTAGTGATAGCAGTAGCCAAAACTAACTCGAATCCATAGCCAAAAAGAATTCAGCGCTCTGTGTAGGACAGGAGGATAGCTTGTAGGAGCAGAGAATAGCTTGGGAGGAGGACTACTTGTAGGAGCGGAGGACAGCTTGTAGGAGCGGAGGACAGCTTGTAGGAGCGGAGGACAGCTTGTAGGAGCGGAGGACAGCTTGTAGGAGCGGAGGACAACTTGTAGGAGTGGAGGACAACTTGAGAAGAGGACAGCTTGTAGGAGCGGAGGACAGCTTGTAGGAGCGGAGGACAGCTTGTAGGAGCGGAGGACAGCTTGTAGGAGCGGAGGATAGCTTGTAGGAGCGGAGGATAGCTTGTAGGAGCGGAGGACAGCTTGTAGGAGCGGAGGATAGCTTGTAGGAGCGGAGGACAACTTGTAGGAGCGGAGGACAGCTTGTAGGAGCGGAGGACAGCTTGTAGGAGCGGAGGATAGCTTGTAGGAGCGGAGGACAACTTGTAGGAGTGGAGGACAACTTGAGAAGAGGACTACTTGTAGGAGCGGAGGACAGCTTGTAGGAGCGGAGGATAGCTTGTAGGAGCGGAGGATAGCTTGTAGGAGCGGAGGATAGCTTGTAGGAGCAGAGGATAGCTTGGGATGAGGACTACTTGTAGGAGCGGAGGACAGCTTGTAGGAGCGGAGGATAGCTTGTAGGAGCGGAGGACAGCTTGTAGGAGCAGAGGATAGCTTGGGATGAGGACTACTTGTAGAAGCGGAGGACAGCTTGAGAGGAGGACTACTTGTAGGAGCGGAGGACAGCATGTAGGAGCAGAGGACAGCTTGAGAGGAGGACTACTTGTAGGAGCGGAGGATAGCTTGGGATGAGGACTACTTGTAGGAGCGGAGGACAGCTTGAGAAGAGGACTACTTGTAGGAGCGGAGGACAGCTTGTAGGAGCAGAGGATAGCTTGGGATGAGGACTACTTGTAGGAGCGGAGGACAGCTTGTAGGAGCGGAGGATAGCTTGTAGGAGCGGAGGACAGCTTGTAGGAGCAGAGGATAGCTTGGGATGAGGACTACTTGTAGAAGCGGAGGACAGCTTGAGAGGAGGACTACTTGTAGGAGCGGAGGACAGCATGTAGGAGCAGAGGACAGCTTGAGAGGAGGACTACTTGTAGGAGCGGAGGATAGCTTGGGATGAGGACTACTTGTAGGAGCGGAGGACAGCTTGAGAAGAGGACTACTTGTAGGAGCGGAGGACAGCTTGTAGGAGCAGAGGATAGCTTGGGATGAGGACTACTTGTAGGAGCGGAGGACAGCTTGTAGGAGCGGAGGATAGCTTGTAGGAGCGGAGGACAGCTTGTAGGAGCAGAGGATAGCTTGGGATGAGGACTACTTGTAGAAGCGGAGGACAGCTTGAGAGGAGGACTACTTGTAGGAGCGGAGGATAGCTTGGGATGAGGACTACTTGTAGGAGCGGAGGACAGCATGTAGTTTGGGGCACAGTCATATTGAAGACTTCTTGTAAGCCTGTGCAGTGTAGCAGTCTCTCAGCCAAAAAAGACACCAATATCCCTAAGGACACTCAAGAACAAAAAGACAGTATCACCAGTGCGGGGCAGCACCATCACCTGCCGTGGATCCTTGGTACTCACCGCCACCGCTTACAATCTTAGGGGAAAGACCTTCTGTTCTGCTGTTGTTCTATATGTATCTGGGCATCAATTTGGCAGAAGACAGGCAGGGCACAACTCATAAGCCGCAGCAGAGTGCAGTGCAGACCACGGAGGAGCAGCCATATTGTCACCATCCCAGCACTGGAAAATGAACACTAGTCCCTATTAAAACTAACTAGACATAGTAGGTGGGTGAAGTCGCAGGTACAGGGCGGGTAGGTTATCGGTATGGGTACTCAAGCTTTAGAATTGTATGTTGGGGAAATCCCTTTTAAGATAATTGCTGGTCCAACCAAAATTGTCAGGTTTGGATGCCAAGTCTGAAGTTCCATAATCCCCATGTATGTTTTTGACCAAGAATGTGATCAGACCCAATGGGAAGATTAAGATTTTTTTTAAAGTTTTCAGAGATATAACTTGAACCTTTGGTGCCTGTTCGCTACGCTAATTGCTCACTCTCTCAGTCAAAATTTTTAATTATATACAACCTCCCCCCCAACAGATATAAGAGAGAGGCCCCTCACAAGGGGGACACATTGCCTGCACAAAATAGGGGGGCAGTGTTTAAAGACCAACCTCTCAATGTATTTTTGGTAACAAGTGAACAGACCGAGTTCTATGACCATCAAACAGATTTCGTAAAAAAAAAACCTGGGCAGGTTCACACAGGGGAATATTTGCAGTGGAAACAGTCGAAGGGATTCTGTCTCCAATTCACTCAATGGGAGACAGAACCTAAAACAAAAATCAGAAGCGTCCTGCCCGATCTATTCCGTCTGAACCTTGTGTTGAAGTGAACAGGGGTAGGAAGATTTCCGAGCTAGATTTTGCATGATGGGCCCCACTGCCCGATCCGCTGTGTGTACTTACTGTATGCTCTGCCTAAAGGGGAAGTCAATGGCGGCCGGTCTGTAGGTTATCATAGGCAGTGCATAGCACAAGCATGAATAAATCTACATCATACAAGTCATACCGCAGAAGGGACTGGCGGACAAACGTGACCCTCTCACACCTCCCAGCTATTTAAATGATGACATTCGATAGGACGGGAAAATTGGCCAAAAATATTGAGTGAAGAGAAAACCAAACTTAGCTCATAGACGGTCAGCAAAAAACGTATAGATGTGCATGGCGCAGGGAGCATCTGCTCAACACAATGGGCCGGACAAGTTCATAGGTTTACCCTACGTGGGGCAAAACTTCTACAGCTATCTTCTGTTCTGTGCAGTGCCCCCTATCTGCAGAGTTTGGGAGGCTTCTAATGGGATGTGATAGGATACTGCCATTGCTTACTTTGTTTCCTATGACATGAGCCTGAGTAAGTGTGTAATATGGGAATGGAACATACAAGGAGGGGTTGGTTTTGGTGCAAATGCTCAGCAAAGTCCAACCAGCTCTATTCCAGATGTTTCTGGAACCTTCTACAGAGTTTCAGATAATGGGATGATGCTCTACGCAGCTTGTACTTGTTCACGCCTGGTTTCAAGGTATTCTTATCTCATCTCAACCCTCAGGTCATATCTATTTCCAAGGGTCCAGCCAAAATCTAATGGCCAGACTGTTCTACGTTCATCCAATGGATGGTAGACAACTCATTCCAAAATCAGCGCCTCTGTCATCTATGGCTGAGTTTAGTATTGCAGCTCACTTACATGAACGCTGCAACATCACAGGCTGCCCAAAACAAGAGTGGTCACGTTTGTCTCAATTTCTTGACCACATGGGGGACAGCAGCCGATCTAGAAATCAGCCCTTGTACGGCCAGATAGTAGGGACTACTCCACCATTATCCATAGAGGGCTACAATTGAAGGAACTCGAGCCGGGCGGGAAGAGACCTGTACAGGGAGGGTTAAACTTACACCAATTTACCAACCATTATTGCAGTTGACTATGATGGTAAACCCATCAAGTGCGCAGGGCTCTGGGTTTTTGGGCACTGGGGACGACGTCTCAGATTACTGGAAATGCATTTATATGTCAGAAGGAATTAAATGCAATGGAAAGGAAAAACCAGATTCCTTGACCTTCTTACACTTAAGAGTCTTAAAGCTCCATTCTTGCCAAGAAAGTGAATGGATACAGCAAAGGAAACGTCCATGTGGATAGGATTTCTCATCGTTCTTGGTGGAAACCCTTCCCATGTAAAGCAGGAATAGTCATGCGACATGGTAGATTCCAAAAAAAATCTAAACTTTTTGATGTTATTATGAGCTGGGTAACTTCTGGGATCTATGGACATTGTCATCACGGGCAAAGGTAGAAGAAAGTACTGGAGACACCAAGGTGCCATGGTTAATGCTCCAGCGCTCAACATGTCTACGAAGACTCCAAATGGCTTGGTGCGAAATACTCCAATGGATTTGACAAAGGCTCAGTGTCCACCTTGCCACATTTGAGGATCATCAATAGGGAAAGCCCAGGCCAGAAGGAATTCCCAATGGTCTCCTCATTACTGGTATACGGGCAGGTTTTTGGGCCGGTGTCAGCACCTATCACTCTTTGCATTGGTAACAGGAGCGACTACTCAGAATTCCTCACCACTCTTGCTCAAATTGGGTGTTTTTTTGCTAAAGTAGCTTTAACAGGAACACATTGACACATTGCAAAGGGGCCCATTTAGACTGTATTACCCAAGGGGCCACACAAACCTGGTGCCGGACCTGACCTGCTGCCGGGCATGTCTAGGGGACCTCTCATCTAGAGGGAGCGGGTATAATTCCCACCAGAAACCAGTGTGAAATTGACCCACCCTGGGGAAGAATAACCTGAGCCTATACGAACATACCCTCCAGCTATGACTATTGGTCCCATATGGATCCCTCAGTAGCCCCCAGAGTCTGGTCATTAGTCTGGGTGCCATATGACATCTCGGCTGGGTCCGCGTACCATTCCTTATTGTGTGTGATAACAGCTTGCTATTTCAGTAGTCAGCACCTCGCTGCCAAGTATCACAGGAAGCTGCACCGGAGCTGCTTAAAGGGATCACTCTTATACAGTAGCCGCTTAAAGGGATCACTCCTATACAGTAGCCGCTTAAAGGGATCACTCCTATACCGTACACTGTGCCGGAGTCCTTGCTGGGTTCAGTATATGAACGGCGGAGACCTGACTAACCCCATTATAGTCTATGGGGTCCATGAGTGTCCACGGGTAACCGCCATTTGTCATTCGGGTTCCCTGGTGGACCCAAACAATGGAGAGACAAACACAAGTGTGACCTTAGCCTAGCCATTTCATGTCACCCGTTCTATAGGGTTCCCATAGCTGTGTATACAGTGCGACCTGGAAGGCAGGGACAATAATCCGTCCCTATGGACCGCTGTAGTAACATCCATCATCCCAATCCTACAGGTGCACAGTTTTTTGAAGCACAATGGTCAAGTTCGGACGATCGACTCCTCTGGATGATTGTAACGTGTAACCAGACTCAGCTGCACATGGCCATGTCACTGGTGAACCCCTGTATTAGTGCACTGACCAGCCCTGACTGGTGGCCATCTTGCCTTTGCTGGTTGCTGGACGCCACTAGTCATAGACACGGCCATAGGGGGCGCAGTGGTGCCCTCACCCCCAGGTCCATTCACCTATGTGGGCCCAAAGCTTTCTTTAAGACACAAGTTTACCGCATTGTCCCACATGGGGCGGCCCTACCGCAGGTCGTACATTAGGGCCTAGGTTCAGGGCGATGGTCGTCTTCATCCCACTTTGATGCTGTGAATGACACGGACATGTCCTCGCTCTGTAAATATAGAACCGCTGAGGATGATGGGAAATCTAATAATCAAAGATCCTAAAATTGCCTCGAACTCCCTGCAGCCGCGGAGTATGGCGTTGCCATAGTAACAGGTCTGCTTCTCCGCTGCTCACATGGCCGATACTTCGCTCCTTCCCATTGATATAGAAATATTCACCTCTTTCAAGGAAGGGTTTTTCATACATAAGTGTCGTCCGGCAAATAAAGTCATCCGCGCCGCCGTTCTTTCACGGTTTCTGGTTTTGGAAAAGCTGAGTTAAGGCCAATATGGCTGCCATTATATTTGCTTACTGGGAGGACGGGGGGGGGGGGGGGGTGCGTCATTAGACTTAATTGATGGACCTGGGAAAGCTGGGTGGATATCTATAGACGTCTTCCTAGTCCTGGAGTTTCAGACAATGTTAATCCTTTCCTGCACTTAGATTGGCGCTTGTCCCATCACGGAAGGCGCTGCAGATAGGGATCAGCTGGTGGAGGGCCAACAAGTCCATAGGGCCACGTTATAGGACTTTGGAACCCGGGCACTAAGAAAAGTAGGAGCCCGCCATTGGTTCGCCATTTTAATACGAATGTTTTTGCACATATAAAGCCAAATGCATAATGTACATTTTATTCTGTTTATACCAAGATATTACCGTACACTACCAAATTATACCACTCACTGCCAAAATAACACCGCCATACACACTAAGACAAATAACATTTACTGCCCAAATAATACCGCCATACACTAACACGAGTAATACCACTCACTGCCATATGCTAACAAGAATAATACTACTCTGTCCAAATAATACTGATATATGCTAGCAAGAATAATAAACACACTCTGTCCAAATAACACCGCCATACACACTAAGACAAATAACATTTACTGCCCAAATAATACCACCATACACTAACACGAGTAATACCACTCACTATCCAAATAACACCGCCATACACTAACAAATAATAACATTTACTGCCCAAATAATACCGCCATACACTAACACGAGTAATACCACTCTCTGTCCAAATAATACTGCCATATGCTAACAAGAATACTACTACTCTGTCCAAATAATACTGACATACACTAAGAAGAGTAATACCACTCTCTGCCATATGCTAACAAGAATAATACTACTCTGTCCAAATAATACTGATATACGCTAGCAAGAATAATAAACACTCTGTCCAAATAACACCGCCATACACTAAACACAAATAATAACATTTACTGCCGCACAATGCCACACCAGCATACCTTAGCAAATTATTGCTGCCATATTGTGCCCAAATAACACTACCTTCTATGTTATAGACAGTCCTACAATTAATACCGTCATATATAATACCGTCATACAGCGCCTGAACTATAACATGGTGGTTTAAGACAATGAAAGCATTAGTGGTAAAACCGCTGGTTGTCCAGGACATTGAAGGTTTATATTCTCCATTCCTGGTGGCTCCTGAGATCAGTCCTTAGAAGACCCCGTAGGTAGCAGGTGCCCCACACCATTGTCCACTTTGCCACCTCGGTCTTGGCCAGAGAGAAGACCAGGGCGGTAATACTCTAACTCCAGGTAACCATCACTTTCAAGTGATTGGGGTCAGGACAGTCTCGTGGCCTACACCACCATAGCGACAGGTCCTTGTCCTGCTGCTGGGGCTGAGATTGTGAAGGCAGGTGGATGATGTCATTGCCTTGTAGTATGACATCAGCAATACTGGAAGCAGAGATTTGCAAACTAAAATGACAGGATCTATGGGATTATCCAGCTGGATCCTGAAGGACCCAATGGGGGATATTTAGGAAGACGGGCATATTCCATTCTAACCTTAGTAGACCCTTTGGTGGAACAGTGGCCCTACCTGGGATTTTTCTACGTGAAAACTCTGGTGTAGACTCCTTATATTGTAATCCAATGGTATATATATGTATACTGCTTGTATACATACCTCCTAGAGAGAGCGAAGATGATTGTAAGAAGACGCTCTGATGGTCGGTGGCCATTTTTGGGACATGAACCAGGTTTTTTCTATCTTTTTGAGAGCCTCCGTGGTCAGGTTTTTGGACTAACCACCTTTAGAATATAAGAATCAAGGGGGTGGTGTATAACTTCACTGGGTTTCGGCAGGACACCACATACGTAACACATGCCATGACCAAATGATCAGATTATCGGTTCATGGTCTTGGTCACAGATATGTTGATGTAGCAGAGCCATGTCATCTCCTTTCCTATATAAAGCCAAGGAATACACAATATATTGAAACTAATGACAAACCCCCACAATGTAACACTCACAGCCTCAGCCCTGCTACTTAAAGGGTCACATCGGACGCCCGTGCTATATCCAATATGGGCTCCCAGTTGGCTCTGTGTCCTGCATAGTGGCCGGGTGCCAGTACTGCACCTTGACATCAATATCGGTGCCGGCCACTATAGAGAGATTGAATCCATCTGCTTCCAGTCCCGTGTCGTGTATAATACGGGTGTCAGAGGAAGTGACCGGCGATCGTCCTACGGATGAGCCAGAAAAACCTAAATCCCGGACAACCCTTGTAATGAACTGTAATGGCCACATTGTTACGAATATTCAACTCACGTTAAAGTGTAACCGTCTGCAATATGAATGAATAGCGCAACGAACGCGGCAAACACAGAGGCCCGGAGGAGGCGCGAGCTACGTGCTGTATAACACATCCTGGTAGCTACCATTGCACATAGACCTGGATCGCCAGGAAGAACATCAAAGACCCCGTCCTCCATCTTAATAATTTAGGTCATTCTTGCTCATCCTACAAGACTTCGCACCTGGGTTAATATTTCGTATCGAATGATTTTCTCAGGTACGAGAAATGAAACATTATCTTTGCAAGAATCGAGATCTATTGAAGATGGCGATAAGACGAAACACAATGTCCCGGAGACACGACGAGTGCCAAGGGTAGAAGGCGCTATATTGAGACTACGCGTTTGGAGCCCTGTACGAGATGGTATATAGCAGGCAGATGAGGACTAGATCTGAGGGAGGCCCCAGTGCTCCTGGCTGGAAATAATTTAGGCCACATCTTTCCTCCCGTTCTCTCAAGCTTCACTCCGGCTTTTTATAGATCAGGTGAAACGTCTCGTCTTCTGCTGACAGCAAAAAGGGAAGGACTGTATACAGGGATTCATATACAGGCCCGGAGTCCGACGACCAGGATACAGGACCGAACGGTCACCATCACATTCACAACCTGACATCTAGATATACCGCACCATAGGTTGGAACCGAGAACCATATACACCATGCACGGGTCCTTAAAGGGATGGTAAAGCTCATGACCTTTAAATCAAGATTCAAGGGAGAATATTCGGCATAATCCATCATAGATCCACTGAAATCCCTACTCTGTGTTCGAGTGGGCGGTCTAGCTCTGTGATTGCAGCCAGGACCGCCCACTTGACTCCTAATCACAGAAAAAGCAGAGAATTCCATGAAAAAATTCAACTAATATTTGTGTTTGTAAAATAGGGCCCATCTTGACACTGTCCAATTTTGGGTGGGGTTTTAATTGCCCCACCCCTTTTTTGGCCCAGGACAAACCAGATTTACCAGTATTGTATTGGTAACTTTGGAACCATTTCAGAACTGTGGATGAGGAGCCATAAGGAGGTCACTGGCATGTGGTGGACCTTGCCGTGACACCTACATGATAGCCCACTGATGGTGGTGGGTTGGTGTTTTGCTGCATCGTGGTGTGGGCCAGGTTGGGTGTCAGGATGGACACTGCTACCTCTAATTTAAGGGTGGCTACGACAAGTGGAGAGATCTGGTGGAGCAAAGATAGCGCTGGGCTAGGAGAGACAGAAGTATAGAAGGTGGAGGGGCTTTTGTATGAGGAACACAGAGTTTCAGGAGGAAAAATCAGGGGACAGGATTGAGCAGAGGAAAATAAGTTATAGTTACAGGCATAAGAGGGAAGTTAGAATCAGACAAGGAGTTCCTTGGGCCCACCGGACCAAGTGTTTCTCCCCACCGACATCAGAGGAGCCTTCAAATGTGTGTCTTTTGTTGGCCGATGGAGGGCCAGTTATACACTGGGGACTTCAGAGATTTAGGTCTCGGGATCATATATCGTACAGTACAGTGTGAAGTGGACGTCACGGCAGTTCACCTAAGACACAGCCATGTTATGGACCGACAACAGAAGAAGCAACTCCATGGAGAAGGCCAACGTCCAGTGAGAGGTGACATGACTACATGGTCAGTCCTGGTATAATATGGGGAGGGGTGAATGGCCATTTGGTGGGAATGGCCCAGCTGACCATGGGGTGAGGTGTCCCGATCTGAGTCAGGCTCCCCACTCAGTGTTTAATAATTCAATAAAATTGTAGTCACACGTGTTTGCCATAACATGAATGTTCCAAGTCCATGTACTTCAATGGAAGGCAACTGTGTATTGCCCCAGGCCAGTTGTGTATTGTGTAGGCCAGTTGTGTATTGCCCCAGGCCAGTTGTGTATTGTGTAGGCCAGTTGTGTATTGCCCCAGGCCAGTTGTGTATTGCCCCAGGCCAGTGCTTACAATGGGTAGTTCATGACTTGCCTCACCCCTAGTCCATTATAAAGTGGAGGTACAGCCTGTACAGTAGGAAAGTTTTCTAGAACGTTCTATTACCCTCACGTTATCCATTTGTGAGCCCCATGTGCGCCTGCGGCCCCGTAGACGTGACTGTCTGTTCACATCTGCAGATGCCATTGTGAAGGAATAGCACCAGAGACGTCACAGCAGTAAGGAAACTTGGCACCGAGGTCCGAGCCGTATCACTGCCCACTGACCCCAGGCCAGCAACCATAACCATAGGCACCTGGCCTGTCATCGGATATCAGACACCCGACCCCGGCGCAATATCAACAGATCTGGGAACGTTTCATTTCAGAACGGTTCATCAGATTAGAGGAAATTTCACAAATAGCGACTCCCAAAAATGATATTATTACCCTATGCCAAATAATAACCCATTTGCATTCCCCACAGCCACTTTGGTTATTTGGACTTTAACAAAAGGGGACAAATCAGATATTACAGGGAATTGTTCCCTAAACAACAACTAACTGGCTTGTCTGCCATTTTTCAGGACTAGCACCACCCTCTTCCGAAGGCTGTGTCTGGTACTGCAACTCCTCCTTGTTGATGAGTATTGAGCCGAGCTGCAATACCTGAGACACCACATGGATGAGGGTGGCGCCATTTCAATCTTTTATTTCATTGAGGTTTGCAATTAAGTATTTTACAGTATTAGAATCAGTATCTAGAATAATACCCGACTACTGTCACATCTAGAACATTTCTTCCGGCCTCTCAGAAGATGCAAGGTCTACTGTAAGATTATAATGGCGCCTGAATAATAGCTTAACAATTACACACATATTGTCTGAGCCTGACAGAATATAAATCAGACCCAAGAGCTAGCAATCTAAATCCCATACACACCTATCCGTGTCTATAGTCATTTGTCATATAGACAAGCACATGATATGTAACGCTCTTAGTGCTACATGAATCCCCGACCGCCCCCCACCCCCAACTCTGTTCCTTAAAGTAGTTCTGGAGTCTCACACCCCAGCTATGTTTCCCTTTCGGTTGCTGTCAGTCACACATTCCCCCCCGAGCGTCAACACCCCCAGCCCTCTACAGCCTGTCACATAATGATTGGCGTCCAACAGGTGCCCGTGTTCAGGGTAAGGCTATATATCGCCATCCTCCAGGAAATTAACCTCTTCAGCTTGTACATACAAAGTCGACCCTTGGACTCCAAAGCCGTCTTGTAGAACCGGATCCAAATGTGTGATCAGGGGATGGGGGGGGGGGGGGGCAATTATTTATCAATCCCAATCTATTGCCGTAAACGTAGAGAAGTCGGTGCCTTATTGCACTTGAAGACTCACCGTCCTGAGGAACTGGATCTCATCCTCGCTCTCTCCTCCTTCGGCCATGATGTTGTGGGTACCCTCCTGCCTTTTAGAGGATGACCCTTCCTGGGTTGCTGGCTGGTGACGATGACCGAAGTGTAATCCGTGTGATAAGAAGGGGGAGAGAGAGAGGCTGCCGAGCTCTCCTCTCACTGTGTACAGAGATGACACACGCACAGACCTAGACAGATCCTGCCAGCCCCTCCGCGCTCCCCTCCTCTACTCACTGATTGGAGAGAGCTAGGTTAGCACCAGCCAAATTGTCCATAGGGGGTGGGGGGTCTGGGATGCAAAAAAGGAGGGTAGCACACGGCAAGAAGTGCAAGAACTAAATATTCTAAATTAAAGAGAGCGACTATGGGAAATTTGCAAAATTGGTCTAAGGGGAGAAATAAAATCATAATAATTAAGTGGCGCCATATCGAGCGCATCAACGAGCACGAAACGTAAAAATAGGCAACGGATTACCAAGGGATTCCGCAAATCTCTCCAGGAATTCATCGACAAGTTCTAAGTAAAAGCGAAATTATTTATTGCAAGTAAGTAACATCGATAACAATCCAAAAACAACAGGAAAAGGAACAAAAACAGCACAAAGTATAAAAAAAAAGGACATCGACTGAAAACACAAGGACGGTAAAGCAAACCAAAGTGACAATTTCTTTGTAAGTCCTCGGACGTCATCACAGCGGTTGTCTCGAAAACTCCTTCACGTTGTCAAGAGTGCAAAGGACCCTGGGTAAAGACGATCGACCCCAAAAAGTTTTTTTTAAAAAAAATCACTTAAACACCACAAAAAGAACCCCTGTGTCTTGTTACCCCCCCAGGGCCCTACTAGGTGTAACAGTGTGTCCGTTTTTTTAAGGAGTGTTCCTTTAAGAATGATCCGTACACATCAAGACAATACGTGGGTGGCATAAATAGGTTAGGATTTGCATATCATTAAAATAAGTTTAGAAGGTGAACGAATGAAAAGTGTAATAAATAAAAGGAAGTCCATTAAAAGCAGAAACGGCATTAAAAGGACATTAAGAGGGCAGCAGCCAAGGATGGCGGGACTTGATTTAAAGGGGTTGTCCAGGCAGGAAAAGTGTAAGAACATTCAAGTAATAGCACTCGGATGTCCCTGTCACTTATGTTGATGGTCCCTGGTGGCCTCTCCGTCCTGGTCCCACAGTAAACATGGCCGCTCACTTATTGTGTGTCCACAAGGACCAAGGAGTAGAAGAGCCATCGGCAGAGACCTGGGAAGTGGCAGGAGATTGATGGACACGACTTATTTCAATTGTTATTGCTGTTCCAGTGAAGAGCTGGTGCCAAGGAGGAATCTCTCCAACCTCAGGAAGCAGAAGATCCGTCCCAAAGTTTAACGTGGCATAGAAGAAATTTGTCAGCAATTTTCTTAGACATATTGGACCTAAGACTTCTCGCTCCAGGAATAAGTGACGGCATTTGTGTGTGGTCACCTCTTACATCAACCACCAAACTGAAGAGACACTCCCCAGCATTGTATCTGCCCACTTACAACTCTACAATATCACTTATAGGTTCCAGCATGGTGCCAGGAACAGGGCTTTTAGGAGAACCCCCATCTCTAGTCTCTTCCTCCTCAACCACATCCTTCAAAATCAAGGCGTCTTTGTCCAACTTTACGAGGTCTTCCAAAACTAGGCTTTCCATATTTAATGGCAATGTATTGACAGAGGTTTGGCATTCACTATCCAGACTACGCGACCCCCAGTTGCTCAAGGTTATGTTCTTACGACTGACAAAGACTTTTCTGTTTCGGCCGTTTAGAGTTTTTAAGGCGGTGTTGTTGTTGTCTGTGAAATGCTCTTCTGTTTTCTTCAGCGAACATCTCTCTTCATTTGATCTTAATCCACTCTCTTGACTTATGGAGCGGCCAAACCTCCTTGCCCCCTTGCGTTTAATAGTGTGAGTTGTCAGCTGTTCCCAATCTTTCAACTGAGGATCCATATCTGCAGCACTAGAAGCCCAAGGAAAGCTAAGGACCAGTTTCCGTACACTGCGGTATTGGGAGGTGTGACCGTTTGGTATTCTCAGTGACACGGTAGACTGTAAACCACCAAGGTCAGTTACAGAGACTGGACTACGGATTGTGTTGGATTTCCTGGAAATTAAACAGTCCACCGAAGGGAGCAGATCATGGTTTGAGGTTCTCTCTTCCATGTGGTTAACGCCATTGTCTTCTATCCTACCCTCATCACTGGGGGTTAAGCTATTCAGTTTCGTTTCCTCGTGATCCTTTTCAGGTTTGGCACTATCGCCCACTTTTTCCGGCATGCTAAGTGACCGACGTAAGACTCGGCGATTCTTTCCAGAATCTCTTTCATCTAGGTCTTCACTGTTCACAGCTAAAGACTTCCAAGAAGGAGATGACCTCAGGGAGGGAGGAGATGTTGGATGCTGGGCAGATGAAACTTTCTCATCTGTAATAGTACCTGAAGAAAAGTCAAGTAGAGATTCAAATAAATGTTTAGAAAAGAGAAAATCTAAAAATATTGGCTGTGTAACATTAGAGGAACCCACCAGAGTTTGACCCTCTTAGGGAAAAAGTGCTCATTCGAAAATCTCTTCCATTGAAAATGGGACCCTCCAAGGCTTCAGAGACCATCCTCTTCATTATATTCCACCCACTTGGCTCTACGCTCTTACCTTCAGGGGTCTACAAAAGATAAAGGTTGAACGATCATGGATGAATCAAGGACACTTCCAAAAAGGTAGCTGAGCTTGGCAATAGCCATTGGGTTCATGCTTACTGGCTGCTTGGCTGCTCGCGTTCGATGAAAGAGTCTCAAAGAGTTACGGACCTTTTCCTTTCTGTCCAGCTGGGCAGGAGAAAGCGAGACCTGACCAGATGTCATCCTGTAAGAGGAGAAGTTATTTTCATATTGCAAAATCTGCAGAATGGTGCTGGAGCAGATGTGCAAAAAAAATTTTTTCCAAAAATTACACCATATAGAGTTAGGCTCCAGACACCTCCATGCAAATCATTAGTAAGGAATAAGTGTTGATGCATTTAATGGACATGTGATAAATACTAGACATCTGGGGAGCCAACCCCTAGGACCCTCAGGACTACCAAAATGTGGGTCTCCAATGTCAATGGAGCTGCAGTCAAGCAGGAGTGCTGATGTACGAAACAAATTCTATGGCACTGCTGAAATAACCCTCATAAGCGCTGACCATTTTGGCCAAGGCATGAGGGCAAAATGGACAGACTAGGCAGACTAGATACTAGTGAATAGAGACAAGAACACAAGCTCTGCATATATTGGGAACCGGAGTCACCTTTTGCCTCGATTGCTATTTCGCCGTTTAGCTCTTGCTTTCTGGCCTCGTGAGGAAGAATCTGGAGTTGCTGGAATGGCCGGCGATTCAGAACTTAGTTCTAAAAAGTCACCAGGGCTCAGCGAGAAGTCAGAAAAGGCATTGACGCCTCCGGAATCATCTAAGAAAAGAGTTACAGAAAGGTCAATGTCTTTCGAATACGAGAAGTACATGGTGGACAGGCTTAAATTGCCACCAACCTTGGAGTGGAGACGGAGCTCCATGTGGCTCACTTGATTCTTCACTGGACAAGTTGCCATCTACGGCCTCCACTAGAGATTTCCTATGAAGAAAATATATTTTTAACAAAATTTTTTAATAATAAAATGTCAAAAATTCAGGGGAACCTTAATGCATATTATTTATTCTAATAGCACATGCTGTATTTTCAGGCAATAATTGTCTCAACAGTGAAGGACACCCAACCATCACTAGAATGGGAATGGTGAGCCATCAGACTTCTCTCAGTGCATGACCAGAGTGAGGAGATGCTGGAATGGAGTGGGGGGTCATACATGTCTTCTACTGCTCAATTCAAGGTATGGGGAGCTGATGGAGACAACTCAGTACAGTGCTTGACTGTTTCCATCAGCTCCATAGACTGGTAGTACATATGGTGGACCATCACTCCATTCATACTCCTTAACTTTTGTTGTGGAATGTGGTGGACCTGGAGGCTCAGTGCTACCACAGTAGTGACCCACGAGGGTCCCACTGATCAGTATTCATCACCTAGATAGTGGATCGGTGACAAGTGTCCTTTAGGTTATCAATTAGAAGGATTGTCCTACATACTAGACCTCCAAAGACATCACTAGGGATGGTCATCAACCCCTAAACCAGTCTTTGTAAAAGCTATTGGTATGTGATATATCGAAAAGTGGCAACGTCATGGTGGAGGGAAAGAGAGAAGAGAAGGGCCTCCATGGGCATCAACATACTTGAAAACCTCTATTTAAAAATTCTGTATTCTCCCTCTAAGGGAGAGTTCACACAGTGTAACGTGCCGCGTGATGTGGCACTTGTATGCCACGGGAGCCTTTGTGGGCCGTACACGCTCCCATTGATTTCAATGGGAGCGGGGATCGTATGCGCCGCACTAGTTTGCGGCCGTGATTTTGCCGCAACATCACGGCCGCAAACTAGCGCGGCGCATACAATCCCCGCTCCCATTGAAATCAATGGGAGCGTGTACGGCCCACAAAGGCTCCCGTGGCGTAGACGTACCACATCACGCGGCACGTTACACCGTGTGAACCCTCCCTAACATACCGTTTCTTAGCCGTGAACTGTTCTCCACATCCAGAATCCTCTGAAGCTTTACGTTTCGTTTTGTTTCTCGGTGGAAGCTCCAGTTCATCTGCCCAAAGCAAACAATGAAGATTGGAAGATCCTCAAAATGAGGCAAAGCTTATTCTATATAAAGAATCTCCAACCTGTCCTCACCTCCTCGATCACTAGAAGGACCAAGACCGGACTTCAGCTTACTTAAAGCCTCATTGACAATTCCTTTAAGGTAATGAAAGAGATTGCGTAATTGTATGGTCAGATTGGTTATACAGCCTCAGTGATGGACAAGTCACAGAGAGCAATTCCCCAAGATATGGGTGTAGGAACTGGCTTGGTGAAACGTTGGCTGCAGATGAGCAGAAATGAACAATATTAAAAGTTCCAGAGCAAATGTTAAGGACTCATCCAATCTCTGAGACCCAGACTTCATCTGTTATTCCTATGTATGAGGCCCGCTCAACTGAAGGAGGACCAAAGCCTATCCAGCCAAGAGGCGATGAAGACACCATCTCTTGGCTGGCCATGACCACCAGTGGTTCTCAGGAGCAGATAGTGTTGGAGGCCTCGGGGTATGTCCTTGTTTCTGTCCTAGTAAGAACTAAAAAGATCATCTAATGCCTGACCTCCTGATGGTGGAGTATCCCACAGAATACACAACAAACTCCAAAGAGGCAGAACACAACCCCAATTGGAGGCCTCATCTTCATCTTTGGTGTAAATTCAGGTTCTTCTGCCCAAAGCAAATAATGGATATTGGAGACAATAATTTGGGCGTTTCTAATGGGATGAAAGTCTTGTGTATACATTGACAACTACAAAGTCTATGATGCAATTAAAGGTAGCGGTGGAGGTGGAGGTGGAGGTGAAGGTGGACGTACACGTGATCTATATAGGGGCAGGTAGACCCTCAATCATGTCATCTGGTGAGCCCAACCCCACCTGACACCAACCCTCCATCACACAAGCCCCGGGGACTTGGCATTTTAGCACATTTTGGATTTTACCGTACCACTCATGCTTCGTCGGCGTCTCCTGCGAAGACCCTCTGAGTTGTTGGTCACAGAGTCCTCTTCGCCCAGATTACAAGGGACAGAAAGCTTTTCCCTGATAAATGAGGGGAGCTGCCCTGCCGAGACAGAGAGGCGTATGAAGACGTGAAGCTTCAGTCCCTGTACAGACCTGTGTCTGCATGGTAACAGACCACAAACACGCACTGTGTAGTCAGATCCAAGAGGGAGAAGGAAATAAGTCAGCGTCCATCGACATCAAGCACTGGGGAGAGGTCGGAGTCCCCCCATATATACATGATAGGCCTTAGTCTGCCCCACCGATATAAGCGGCTGTCCCTCATCTACTGTGTATCAGTACAGCCACATTCAGACTACGCAGGCTTTCTAGTAGAGGTCGGAGTCCCCCCATATATACATGATAGGGCTTCATCTACTGTGTATCAGTACAGCCACATTCAGACTACGCAGGGCTTTCTAGTAGAGGTCGGAGTCCCCCCATATATACATGATAGGCCTTAGTCTGCCCCACCGATATAAGCGGCTATCCCTCATCTACTGTGTATCAGTACAGACACATTCAGACGACGCAGGGCTTTCTAGTAGAGGTCGGAGTCCCCCCATATATACATGATAGGGCTTCATCTACTGTGTATCAGTACAGCCACATTCAGACGACGCAGGGCTTTCTAGTAGAGGTCGGAGTCCCCCCATATATACATGATAGGGCTTCATCTACTGTGTATCAGTACAGCCACATTCAGACGACGCAGGGCTTTCTAGTAGAGGTCGGAGTCCCCCCATATATACATGATAGGGCTTCATCTACTGTGTATCAGTACAGCCACATTCAGACGACGCAGGGCTTTCTAGTAGAGGTCGGAGTCCCCCCATATATACATGATAGGGCTTCATCTACTGTGTATCAGTACAGCCACATTCAGACGACGCAGGGCTTTCTAGTAGAGGTCGGAGTCCCCCCATATATACATGATAGGGCTTCATCTACTGTGTATCAGTACAGCCACATTCAGACGACGCAGGGCTTTCTAGTAGAGGTCGGAGTCCCCCCATATATACATGATAGGGCTTCATCTACTGTGTATCAGTACAGCCACATTCAGACGACGCAGGGCTTTCTAGTAGAGGTCGGAGTCCCCCCATATATACATGATAGGGCTTCATCTACTGTGTATCAGTACAGCCACATTCAGACGACGCAGGGCTTTCTAGTAGAGGTCGGAGTCCCCCCATATATACATGATAGGGCTTCATCTACTGTGTATCAGTACAGCCACATTCAGACGACGCAGGGCTTTCTAGTAGAGGTCGGAGTCCCCCCATATATACATGATAGGGCTTCATCTACTGTGTATCAGTACAGCCACATTCAGACGACGCAGGGCTTTCTAGTAGAGGTCGGAGTCCCCCCATATATACATGATAGGGCTTCATCTACTGTGTATCAGTACAGCCACATTCAGACGACGCAGGGCTTTCTAGTAGAGGTCGGAGTCCCCCCATATATACATGATAGGGCTTCATCTACTGTGTATCAGTACAGCCACATTCAGACGACGCAGGGCTTTCTAGTAGAGGTCGGAGTCCCCCCATATATACATGATAGGGCTTCATCTACTGTGTATCAGTACAGCCACATTCAGACGACGCAGGGCTTTCTAGTAGTCTGTTACCATGGACACACATAGTTGTGTCAGGTTTCATTTTGGACAAGGCAAAAACAGGGACATTTCCAGGACGTGGTCAATGGAAATTCGGGACCGTCAGTAACTATGGGAACTGAGCGTGGTTTCTTAAAGGAGACAAAGCAAATCCAAGCAGTTCAGAGGATACAGAAGTGACCGAATTACAAAGAAATGGCCGAAGCCCTAAGAGCCGCAGCCATGGCCTTTGGTCTATGTTCACACATATCAGTTGACCTGAGTGGTGTCGCTGACCCGACAGAAGACTCTAGTACCTATGTCCTGTGCTTTGTCAATGAGGCTTTGGATGGCGGACGCCTGAAGCTGAAGCTGTTTCTCGGTGGCGAGCGTCAGCTTCTCAGACAAGTTATTGCTCGGGAACAAACTTGGGGCCAACACTACGGCCAGATTCCCAGAATCCATTCTGTTCTCTGCAGACCTGGAAGAAAGAAATAGAGGCAACAATTATCGTACATGAGTAATACCAAGAATCACCTGTAGGGGCATAGTGATTGGGGCAGAGATGGAAGTCACTCGCGGGTTCTAGTCCCCATTTACACGCATTGAATGGGGTCGGTTATCAGATTAAGCTCAGATATTGCAGAATCGGCACCAAAATCTGTGTCAAACCCCGAACATGTGAATAGAGCCTAAGTGGGCTCAGAGACACAAAATAGTAACAATGACAGAATGATTGAGGACCCTTTTATATATAGGACGTGAGGACCTGCACGTTAGGCCCCGGCTTACATCTATCCTACAATAAAGGGGACAGTATGCAGCTATGGAGAGGAGAACATATAGCGGTTTTATGCATGGCGCCAACATGTTCCATAGCGTTGTATCTACATTGATGGTTGTCTGACATCATCAGCGCTGCTTGTATAACGTAAATGCAGGTTATTTCACTGGTATCAGCCATGTCTGGTTGCAATCTTGCACATTTGCAGCCCCCGCTATTGCACGCTGAAGATGGAAGTGGAGTAATATAGGAACTTTGGAAAGACAACGTGTTGTTGGCGTCTCCTGTGAATGTGTGACGCCACCCAGATGACATTTTTTGCAGCATTTCCCTTTTCTTCTCTATCTGGCCCAGACCACCATGATGATTAGTTCACAATATGCATCTGTCCCATCCCCGGTCAGCGCCCCCCATATAGTAATCGTGCTCATAGCTGGCATAGGGTTCCTGCATTATTTACAAGCAACAAGGGCGGCGCAGAAACCAAAAAGTTGCAATTTACAAAATGTATAAAAAGGAACGCTTAGTAAGGCAGAAAAACGTCATACAAGGCATAATGAATCCGCTCCATGGTGCATACTGTATATTACTGTCCAGTGTTCTGATAGACGAGGGATTAATATGATAAATGTGCGGGTATACGGCTCCCCCTTGTGATGACTGTGGGTTACTACACGGCTTACCTGGAGGCCACTGTCTGTAGGAAGGTGCAGAAGTATCTGAGAGTCTCCCCATGAATGGCAGGAAGCAAGCAGGTGACCAAGGCGGTGGCAGAAGCCTTCTCCTCCTCAGACAGGACCTGCTGTATCTGACATAGAGGGTCCTGGAGTTCTGGGGTTAGAAGCGGATGGGGGAGTTCTCGGAAGAACTGTTTTAGTAATGCCGCCACATCACTGGGCTGAGCAGCGGACAGGCCGCTCTCCCCGGACTCCAACTGAGCCTGTAACACAAACACAGATTATATGGAGGCCTATCAGATAACTAGTGTCCAGCGCCATCAGCAGGAATAGAATGGATGCACACGGATCTGGCATAGTGCTATAGAGGATAGGGCCCCCGGCATGTAGGAGGGCCCGCTTGCCATTGTTGAACAGTCGTTCTGAATAGGCAGGTTTTTTCCCCAGGATACAATTCCTAAATATTACCGTCATACATTAAACAGCCACATAATACTCATGTATACATTTACTACAAAAGTAATACCCGGCATCAGTGTCGCACACCAGTACAAGTCATGCTGAGGTCCCACTGTACAGACACCCAATGCATATACTATATATTGTACACTGGGGAGTTTGTTAAAGGGGTTGTCCCATTAAGGACACATCCTCAGGACAAGGGGGGACTGATCCAGTGATCAGGAGACCAAAAGTCCCATAAGGCCCCCTGCGATTGCAGCACCAGTGCACTTGTGTGACCGACCTGCCATTCACTACTATGGGGCTGCCTTGGGGGGGCGCTGCTGGAGGTTACAGTCACAGCAGCCTCACTGACTTGTGTGAATACACCCATAGGCTTTCATTGTCTTTCAAGTCTTTGGTGACCCTCTGTAAAAAAGCATTCCAATAGGTGGTGCTATCACCATGTCAGATTTAAAAAAAACAAAAAAAAAAAAAACAAAATAGATGAATATTAAAGGGGATCGTCAAAAGACACAGATTCTGAGCTGCAGTACCACACATAGCCTGCGGACAAGGGTGTCACTGTTTCTGGAACATAAAGTACTACAATGACTGTCAAAATCCCATTAATCTGGAATTAATAGTCTGGATTCCCCAAAGCGTCAATGACCCAATGTAAAATATCCAAGAGGACTCCGTGTTATACATATCACAACCTGTCTTTGCACCAGGGTTGGGCACAGAAGACAGAGGACCCGGTGCCAAAATAATATATGGGCCCTTGTACCTGAACAGCTGAGTATTGTGACCCCCTTTTTATGCTGCCTCATAATAGAGGGTGCTCTTAAAGTGACAGTATCTACCCTAAATGTGCCAGATTAGCGGCAGTGCCAGATTATCAGATACCGGATCGGTGGACGACATTTGTTGCATCTGGTTTGGATTTATAAAACTGATTGAACTTTTCACTTTGGCTACTGCAAGCCCAAAAGTCTGACTAGAGGCCATGGAAGTTCCCCCAGATGTTACATCACTGCTACACAAAGACAAGCAAAACCCTACACGGCAAGGAAATTTCCAAAACTGACACGAAGACAATGTAGCAGAAGTCCTGCACGGTCCGGCCACACATACAACATGCAGACAGCTTATTGCAAGGCGCTTGTCCCTGCCCCAAGCCATGGCGAATGCAAAACATAGCAGGGCCGCTCCCCTGAACATTACATGCATCCGTAGAGTCACTATTGCACAAATGTCAACCTCGGCCACTGTGGTCATAAGATGCCAGTTCTTCCTCTCTTGCAGGAAAATCTTGCACCATCACAAACCTTGCACAATCTCACACTTGAGTCACTAAACACAGGAATAGAGACGGCTTGGAGAACTCTACTAAATACATTGAGCAGCCGGAGTAAGGACCCGACACACCGCACTGCAGATTGTGAGGACCATTGTGCATAGGGTTGAAGAAAATCCCAGAAACTTTATAGGGTATTCTAGAGTAATTTTACTGCTCAGTTACCCAGGCCTGTGTGATGGGATTCCAGAAACCTAAAACATACAAGAAACAGACTCAGAATTCTTACAGCCTTGTAGGAGAACATCGCTACTCCATTGTCTTCTAAGACATTCCTCCTCAGCCAGTCTACACTTATCCTAGCCTGGGGAAGTCCTCCATCTAAAGATGGAGAAAGGTGTCGCTTTATGACCTGGCCATTGTTCTCGTAGCCTTGGTAAGTGGACCATCCAGAGTAGGAGAACAGGGATATCCCACTGTCTTATAAGCCAGTCCTCCTTGACCAATGCACATTTTCACTTATCCTAACCTAAGTAGGCACAGTCATACTTCTCCTAGTCTTGGAAGGTTGACCATCCAGAATAGGTTTGTGCCATTCCTGGTTCTCCTGGACCACTGCACAAATTCCTACAGGCTTTGAAGAGCTTCCATCTTCAGTAGGAAAACTGCTCTACCACACTTCCTTATACCTTCAGATTTTTTACAGCATTCTAAAGTCTCTTACCCAAAGAATTAGAACAGTCCTATCAGAGTGAAGGCCATTCCCATATATTAAACATGCAAACCTATTCTACCCTTGGCAGGTCCTCCATCCATAAAGAATCCCTTCAAAACCATCCGTACTTGGCTAACAGACCCCAATCCTCCATTTCCTAAGAGACATCCAACATGACTCTCCCCTGTAAAGCACCATCTGTCCATGTTTGTATGTCTCGGACAGGAGTACTTTGTCCCAAATGGAGAAGATTTTAAGTGTCTCAGATGGTATTGTCTGATTTTTGTCTTAATGGACCCGGTTGTGTTGTGGTGACCAGACACCATTATTGAGATGGTCCTCCAGATCATTTCCAGCATTAGGTCATTGGTATCTGTGTTCCATTGTCTCCATTATTTTGGGTACACGTTGCCTCTCTCCTAACTTTGACCTTCCATGTTATGAAGCCTACCCTACAGCAAGGACATGTCCAAAGTCTATTGGAGTCTTCCCCCTCCTCAGCTGAGATATCCAGAAGACTCCAAACCACCAAAACATCATAAAAGTAAAGGGGTGATACCTTTAAGGTTTTTATTCTGTTTACTGATCCCGACTTTCTGAAGAGTCCTTCAGTCTCCAAATGGCAACTCAAGAAATGGCAGACGTCCACCACAAACCTAAAGTAGAAGAAGACAATGGTCAAGAATCTCTAGCTATCTTTCACATGAAAATACTGGATTATCCCAGAGTCAATTCACTTTGGATGGAATTTACAGTAACATGGACCATGAAAGGGAACAAAACACCAGACTGAAGAAGACCAGAAGAAACTTGAGAGTTCTGAGAAAATTCTGGTAAAAATACTTACTGCGGGATCTCGCCCTCTTCGCTGAGTGGAAGGGACTGCAGGGGGACCCCAAATATTTCCCCATTTGAAATCTTCCTCTAGAGTACACAAACATCGATGAATACAAGAATACATCATTGGGACGTCACCTCCCCTACTTCTGAGGTTTACCTGGACGTCGGGGCTGAGCGCCTTCTTCGGCATACGGAGTTTTATTCCCAGGGACTTTAGATGTTGGAGTATGACGACCGAAGGCCCCGTAGCTCTCATGATGCCAAATGTGAGGCCTCCACGGGTCTCTTATCCTACAACATAAAGTGTAATAATATACAGCAGACCAGAGATCATACCTGGTACTAGCTGAACCAATGTTTGCCCCAATAGAGGACCTCAGGGATGAGTAGCGGATCTAAGGAAAAGCGATAGGAAAACGGTACATGCAGGAATATTGGCTCATAGTAGAGTCTTGTTCATGGAGTCCCTTCAGGTTCACACATGGTACCTACCTTTGCTACTATGGCATGGAGAGATTCTCCTCTAGAAGCTCGTAGGGACAAATATCGTCATAATAATGGTGACTGATGAGACATGGACAGTCTGGTCTATACATATAGAATTGGGCAAGCTAAGGCGGTACAATATGACTCTATAGACTTCCAGGGGTTGGTATATTATGGCTCTGCAGAGAGCACTATATGGTCTAAGACCAGACCTGGACCCTGTGCCATTCTACTGAATGAAGCGGAGGTCGCCATAGAACCATAAGGTATTAGGGTCATGGCCAAAGAGTACCTTCTACTCACACAGGTACGTGATCACCGCAGCTTACTGGGGTAGAAGATGTTCAGTAACCCGAGTTACTCAATACCAGGATGAGCATCAGCTGTCCAACATGACAAAAACAGATCAACTGACTCGGAATGGGAACAGCGGCCCAGTGGGGGGACACAGTGGCTTGAGAACGTCAGACGTATTGCACACACCGCCATTGCCCAGTTCCCACAGGGTATTACACTCAACACCCACAGTCACCGCTTCTCAGGCTCACGATACTCCAGACTAGCCAAGGATATTATCGGTGTGAGCCTGAAAGTGTCTGAAAGCCTCCCCTCCCCCTCTGACTGCAAGGTGTCAAGTCGGAGCGATCAAAGACTAAACGTCAATTGGCCCCAAAGTAACAAATGCAGAACCAAAAGGGCACAACTAGGAGTAACTTATTTGGAGAATTATCACGCCATCCTCTTTCCAGAAAGACTGAGGTAGAAGCGATGACTCAACAGTACATACAATTAAAGTGACAGTGACACAACATACAGCGCGAGAGGCCGCCGGTATACATCATACGGCGCGAGAGGCCGCCGGTATACATCATACGGCGCGAGAGGCCGCCGGTATACATCATACGGCGCGAGAGGCCGCCGGTATACATCATACGGCGCGAGAGGCCGCCGGTATACATCATACGGCGCGAGAGGCCGCCGGTATACATCATACGGCGCGAGAGGCCGCCGGTATACATCATACGGCGCGAGAGGCCGCCGGTATACATCATACGGCGCGAGAGGCCGCCGGTATACATCATACGGCGCAAGAGGCCGCCGGTATACATCATACGATGCAAGAGGCCGCCGGTATACATCATACATCATACAGCGTGCACCAGTATACATCAAACAGTGCAAGAGGCCGCCGGTATACATCGTACGGCGCGAGAGGCCGCCGGTATACATCTTACGGCGCGAGAGGCCGCCGGTATACATCATACGGTGCACACCAGTGTACCCAGCGCAATACATGTCATAAAATGGATTATAAAACACACAAAGCCCAAGTCAACAAACCGTTACACAGCCCAATCTCGGGTAAGATTCTCCCACCAATCCCGTTTTGGGGAAGGCGATGGCTCCGGCCTCATTACATAACCGCAGCATTATAAACCCCATAGAATAACATAATACGGTATAATCTATCTCGTAGTGCTGACTCTCTTTGTCCTAAATTCACAAGGGTGTATGACCTGCGGCTTTATACATGACCATGTCCCCGAAGCGTCTCTTCACAGGTTGCAGTTTTTGCAGAACTGAGATATTATTGCCTCAAAACCCAATTATGTGTGAATAGACCCCTATACTGTGCATGATAACCAGTTCCCCCCTGATTTGTAGGGTCACCCCTTTGGTTGGTGGGGTCCATGATGCCGGACTTCACTCCCATTAGGGTGCATTCACACTGAGTAAACGCTAGCTTATTTTGTAGAGTAAAATTACACTTGTAAATTTTGCTATCCCATTGACTTCAATGATATTTTTTTACAAGTGTAAAAATACGCCTGTAAAAAATACGCCTGTAAAAATACGCCTGTAAAAATACGCCTGTAAAATGTCATTGAAGTCAATGGGATAGCAAAATTTACAAGTGTAATTTTACTTTACAAAATAAGCTAGCGTTTACTCAGTGTGAATGCACCCTTATATCGCACACCTGTGACTCTTCAGGGATTACATCTCCTTACAAGCTGCAGTAATATTGCGATATAATCTCCTATATACACTTACTAGGTGGCGATATAACCCCTACAGAGAGCATCCATAATAACATACATATAATACAGTGTGAAACGGCTGATAACAGAGGGAAATAGCGGCATCACAAGCCATTGACATAGAGTCACAGTTATACCAGGGGGGTATTCACAGACAGGTTTTGTAAGGACCCCCTTATACGCCAGACCTAGAGGACTATACACACCCTACACCCTGGCATTTACCCCTACAGGCCACACCTTGTTAATACCAGACGTCGGGTCAGTCTTTGCAAATCTCCCCCATTGCCAGAACACTCACCTATTACCTGAACCAAACAATTGGGCTGCATTGAATGCTGGGAGATGTCCTCTGACCCCTCTAAGTAGGGAGCAAGAACTGGGCTGGATCCCTGCGGTAATACTGGGAGAATCTGCAGCCAGGTCAGGAGAGTCACAGCCACAAGTTATAGGCTCGGGGTAGAGGACAACTGACCCCGAGTGCGCTGCGATCTGGCGGATTGTGACCCCACTCACTCACTCATATTAGTTAAGGGGTCGCAGGGCCACATGCCGCACAATTGGGAGTTGAGGCCGCGTAGTTGCCCCATACTCCCGAGCGAAAGGATCTGCAAGAAATTTTCATGATAATTTCCTATAATCTGGTGGACGTGGCAGCGGATTGTCGGGACTATCGGAACCTAATAGGAGGCCTTTGGTCTCCATAGGGTCAATGGAGGCCTGTAGCTTTCAATTTTATGGATGGACACCTAATGCAAGTGTGAACCCAGTCTTAGCGAGACAGTCTGAATATACACCAGATTTATCACCGTGACTGATACTGGAGGATGACTCTGGACAAACTGTACACTGTCTTAACCTGGCTCTGTAAGACTATACCACACAATTTGCACCGTCCTCCGAGTCCTGTGCAGCAGGAACCCAGGATTTCAAGGCACCAGTCAAAATGTGTTGAGATCTTCTTCCACCTACCCAAAAATTAGGAGGACTGAATGGAGTGCGTGTAGGCAAATCATCATGAGACCACATAAAGAAGCAGTAGACCGCGTCCACGACTATAGTCTCTATTTGAGGGTACAACAGCTGGAGAACCCCAAGATGTCTTGACCTGTAGCAGCCTGTTCAGGATAGGGTTAAAGGCTCTAGACGCGAGCTATGTGTTGTGTTTCGTAAGTCTATGGTTAATCGTGGTATGAAAGCTCGCTGAATCCTCGCCTCGTAACATTGACACACTTACACAGTTCCTCTTTGTCAGACTGCATTACTGACAAGACACTCCCCTGTCAGAGACCGTCCCATCCCTTCTGTGTAATGACTTGGGGGTCCGAAGAGCAAGAACTCTAAGCAAAGACACCTCCAGACCCCAAGCAGTGGCCCCACCATTCATCCTCACAGCCTTCCATCAACATGAATCGCAAGGACAGCAAAAGGTGAGGAGATTGTGTTTCCATTTGTGGTGAGACTCCTGGAGATGTAGACTCCCAGTCTTGGCTTCTCCAGGAGATCACGCACCTTCATGGATGTGAACCTTTAGCATGTTGTTCAGGGCTCACATTTGTAGATTTTTAAGGACCGTGAGAAACCCACCAACCCCAACTGACGGAGACCTCAGTTCCTGATTTAGTGCGATTTCTGCTTTTTTGGTGCAGAGTGCATTGTGCTGGGGGATGGATTGTGATAGACAAGGGCAGGAGGCCATAGGTACGGACAGAACCCACCGGGTCAGAGGCTTAGTGGACTGGGGATAGTGGAAATGGAAAGGTAGGAAAAGGTAGGAGAGCTTGGGAAAAAGCTTAGGATGGTCCTCTAATCCTCTACTGCATGAGTATTTGTATGGACCTTCTACAGCGATACACAGATGCCCCATGGATCTATGTTACAGAATGAAAACCTCTCCATAATATGACCTGGATGTATTTATTAGTTAAAATGCCCCATAAAGTCCTTAGAGGGTCCAGGGATTAGCTCCAAAGAGTTGTGTCCTCCTGGACCACCTGGAGCTCGCTGTGACAGAGTCTCCTGGCAAATGATCTTCTCCATTCTTAGGTGGTTACGGGTTTGTTTCTTTCTGAACCTCTTTGGATTTGTTGTAGCTGGTCCTATTATTTTTTCAGAACTGGGAACCATCAAGGGAATCCTCTGGTGGTTCAGTCTGACATGCCAAAGTTCTACCAGCTTTGGCCTATAGATGACTCTTTCCATCCCATGTGGTATATTGATAGGCTATACCATAAATGTATGATCTGTAAGGGACATCAACGCTGATCCTAAAAATGTAGGTCTTGGGTCTCGTGTTTATAGAGGAAAGTCAGCCATGAATATGAGTTAGTCTCCACTATGCTCTGTGGAAAATATGGAAGTAGTCGAGTTGTTTGCCAAGGGACTGGCCCACAAGAGTACCAGAGGATCTTCCAGTGGGTCCAGGATTTAACACAATGGTCCTGCAGAAGACACCCAACTTTGAAGAGTACTATGGTTTATTTCCTAAGGGTTGTTAAAGGGTGGGTCTCCAGGTGGCACAGCCAAGGAAACTCAGCCTGACACTGCAAGGTTCAGAACCTCCGATCTTCTTATCATTGATGTCCAAATGGAGGTTCTCCAACATCTATAGCACCACTGCCATAAATGTGTTTGGAAGGGTAGCCTAGTTTGATGGATGCACAGGTACTTGGCTTGTGGTAGAGGAATATATTGACATCTTTAGCCCTATGCATCAGCCAAGGGGCAGAAATTGCAACTGAACCCAGCCCTGGTGCTTAATGCCATGAGCCACATCAGGACATCACTGGCGTTATAGATGGCAACGTGGTAGTTGGGGGTCGTAGGACAAATTGTGCTTTGGGGCCTACGTGCTGCTAGTTACTGCAAGATGTATAAAAAAGCAAAACACGGGGGCAGATAAACTAATACAAATGCAATAGAACCCTGACGAATATGCAAAACTGACCACCCAAAAATGTGGCAAAATCCTGGAGAATTTGACAAAATTTGGTTGGAAGGTAAATCAATGGACGCGTCTCTGGAAAATCAGGTGCAGTTTAAGAATGTCTAGTCTAAATTTCCACTTTCTAAAACTTATTAGTATATCTGCCCCATGGTGTTTTCTTAAAAGGGTTCCCAACTTTTTAAAAGAGCCCCTTAAAACAAAGGAGATTACAAAAAAATTCTACTGTTAGCAATGAGACGTTCAGCAATTATGTATGAGAAAACATGGTAGTAAGTGTTCACTTTCCCTGCAGCGCCACCACAGGAGAGAGAGAAGTATTACACAGTGTCCATTCAGATTTATAGGTTGTCTGTATAATGCAGGATCGGGGAGGTCCTCCAGACACTCATTGCAAGTGCTGTCCACTCTGGCCAAGAAATGAGGGACAGGGACCCCCCTCTATAAACTCAGATTTATCCTATAGGGTATATAAATCTGCCCTATGGAGGTGCCCTACAACATTAATATCATTAGAGGGGCAACCCAATATCAGGTCAGGGAGTGACCCACTATATCACTTTAAGGACCCATGCACACAACCGAGTGTACATCCAATTTGGGGGACAAGTTTATAACGAAACGTAGTCAGGACGACACTCAGAGTTCATTCCATGATGCATTCACTTCTATTGGGCTTCCGGGTCCATTCCGTCCCGACAACACGGATGAATATTGATCAGGCCCTATGCTGCTCTGTGGCCACCAAGTCACCGACACAAGTCCAAGAAAGATCCTCAAAAATTCAGACTCTTCTGCCTTGTCTTGCTAGAAGTGGCCTCTCTTATGTGACTAATGGACACCTACTGAAGTGTCAAAAAAATTAAGTTTCAGGGTTTGTGATGTTCACAGGAAATCTCGCCTGGAGTCTACGAGTCAAACTGTTATCAGTAATGGAGTCGTTGTACCGGTTAAAAGTCGGCATAGTCATGGTCGGAGGAGGAGAAGGATGACGTGTCCAAGCCCTGCCGAGATCAACAAGGCTCTTGGCTCTGTTACACTGGAACAACTGGGAAAGAGCTGCAGTCTGGAAGAACTGATGGAGAAATGTATACAGTCCTTCGGTAAGTAAAACTGTCCTTATTATCCGAAACGGTCTCGTCTGAGGAGCCAAGGAACCTTAAATAATTGCAGGTGCCTCAAGTTGGCCGTATCCATCAGAGCAAAATCTACCGGTCAACTGGCTGTCCAGCCAACGTTCCCAAGAACATAGAAATATATTCAAGATCCAATTGTCTCGCCTCAGATTGGTGGGAAATTCTGGATTCGATGCCAATATTGTAGAAGATTAGTGTCCCTTACTAGGTGGCGGTCCAAGGATCGAGACCTCAGCCGTAATACAAAACCAAGTAATATTTGTATCATATGTGGTGGTATTATTTGGTTGGTTTATGACAGTATTATCTTGATACTTTGTTTCCATCTGGCCTTAAGTAAAGAGCGATTGGCTTATACTAGGTTCACACTAGCACTGGGGTGTCCGTTGTTCTGGTCTGTTAGAGGACCAGAACAGCAGACACCAATGGAGACTCATGGACCCCATTGACTATAATTGGGGCAATGGGGTGTCCCATATTTTAACCAAAAAAATTTGGAAAAATTCCATCTCTTGAGTCTCAATGCACAATGCAGCTATGTTTTATGCAAGCAGACCTAAATCTAGCCGCTATTGATGCTGGGCTGAGATTTATGCAGATTAGTGTAACACATGACGTGTCTGAAGCTTTTGGTTGGATCTAAAGGCATAGGAGAAATGTATTATGACTGAAGGTTTCTCCAGAAAGTCGATCCTTCCTTCTTCCCCCGACATCTGCCATCATAGAGTTGGAATTTCTTCATACACATTAGATGGTCGGCCCATCCTGGAAAAACATGTACAGTGGCCATCGCCAATCTCCATGCTTGATAGCAGATAAGACAGAATGGACAATGAGGATTGTGTCAGCGTCACTAATGTCACTTGTTTTATTTGGTTTGACAAGATGTGGATGGGAAGCTCTGGAGGAATGAAGACACCATCCATATGATCCTGGTCATGCATAGCTGGGTGGTGCCATCTGCTGAATTTGCACAGAAGCTTCTTCAACTATATCCTTACCTGTCTTGTGATACAATCTAAGATGTTTTTAGAATTTATTATTACGCCCAATATCTCATTGTTTAGACCCTTAACCAACAACTACTTACAGGGAAGCCGCTCAAAACCACAGAAAAATGCAGATCTGCCATTTCCTCAGGTAAAAAATGTTACCTTCTTTGCCCCATTTGTCTTACCCCAGATAACATGGTATGTCCCCCTACTGCAAGACCAGCATATCACCCCAGTCCTGCAGATAGATAGGTTACTGTCACCAGAACCAGCATATCACCCCAGCCCTGCAGATAGATAGGTTACTGTCACCAGAACCAGCATATCACCCCAGCCCTGCAGATAGATAGGTTACTGTCACCAGAACCAGCATATCACCCCAGCCCTGCAGATAGATAGGTTACTGTCACCAGAACCAGCATATCACCCCAGCCCTGCAGATAGATAGGTTACTGTCACCAGAACCAGCATATCACCCCAGCCCTGCAGATAGATAGGTTACTGTCACCAGAACCAGCATATCACCCCAGCCCTGCAGATAGATAGGTTACTGTCACCAGAACCAGCATATCACCCCAGTCCTGCAGATAGATAGGTTACTGTCACCAGAACCAGCATATCACCCCAGCCCTGCAGATAGATAGGTTACTGTCACCAGAACCAGCATATCACCCCAGCCCTGCAGATAGATAGGTTACTGTCACCAGAACCAGTATATCACCCCAGCCCTGCAGATAGATAGGTTACTGTCACCAGAACCAGCATATCACCCCAGCCCTGCAGATAGATAGGTTACTGTCACCAGAACCAGCATATCACCCCAGTCCTGCAGATAGATAGGTTACTGTCACCAGAACCAGCATATCACCCCAGCCCTGCAGATAGATAGGTTACTGTCACCAGACCCAGCATATCACCCCAGTCCTGCAGATAGATAGGTTACTGTCACCAGACCCAGCATATCACCCCAGCCCTGCAGATAGATAGGTTACTGTCACCAGACCCAGCATATCACCCCAGCCCTGCAGATAGATAGGTTACTGTCACCAGACCCAGCATATCACCCCAGCCCTGCAGATAGATAGGTTACTGTCACCAGAACCAGTATATCACCCCAGCCCTGCAGATAGATAGGTTACTGTCACCAGACCCAGCATATCACCCCAGCCCTGCAGATAGATAGGTTACTGTCACCAGAACCAGTATATCACCCCAGCCCTGCAGATAGATAGGTTACTGTCACCAGAACCAGCATATCCCCCCAGCCCTGCAGATAGATAGGTTACTGTCACCAGAACCAGCATATCACCCCAGCCCTGCAGATAGATAGGTTACTGTCACCAGAACCAGCATATCACCCCAGCCCTGCAGATAGATAGGTTACTGTCACCAGAACCAGCATATCACCCCAGCCCTGCAGATAGATAGGTTACTGTCACCAGAACCAGCATATCCCCCCAGTCCTGCAGATAGATAGGTTACTGTCACCAGAACCAGCATATCACCCCAGCCCTGCAGATAGATAGGTTACTGTCACCAGAACCAGCATATCACCCCAGCCCTGCAGATAGATAGGTTACTGTCACCAGAACCAGCATATCACCCCAGCCCTGCAGATAGATAAGTTACTGTCACCAGAACCAGCATATTACCCCAGCCCTGCAGATAGATAGGTTACTGTCACCAGAACCAGTATATCACCCCAGCCCTGCAGATAGATAGGTTACTGTCACCAGAACCAGTATATCACCCCAGCCCTGCAGATAGATAGGTTACTGTCACCAGAACCAGCATATCACCCCAGCCCTGCAGATAGATAGGTTGGTGTCACCAGAACCAGCATATCACCCCAACCCTGCAGATAGATAGGTTACTGTCACCAGAACCAGCATATCACCCCAGCCCCGCAGATAGAGAGGTTACTGTCACCGAAACCTGCATATCACCCCAGCCCTGCAGATAGATAGGTTAGTGTCACCAGAACCAGCATATCACCCCAGCCCTGCAGATAGATAGGTTACTGTCACCAGAACCAGCATATCACCCCAGTCCTGCAGATAGATAGGTTACTGTCACCAGACCCAGAATATCACCCCAGCCCTGCAGATAGATAGGTTACTGTCACCAGACCCAGCATATCACCCCAGCCCTGCAGATAGATAGGTTACTGTCACCAGACCCAGCATATCACCCCAGCCCTGCAGATAGATAGGTTACTGTCACCAGACCCAGCATATCACCCCAGTCCTGCAGATAGATATGTTACTGTCACCAGAACCAGCATATCGCCCCAGCCCTGCAGATAGATAGGTTACTGTCACCAGAACCAGCATATCACCCCAGCCCTGCAGATAGATAGGTTACTGTCACCTGAATCAGACAGTGCTTTCTCCTTGAGAATCACTGGTTTTTGTCAATATGCAAATTAACCCTTTGGATCCAAGGATGTTGGCATTGCTCAAAAAAAGTCAGCCTCCAACCAGTCCATACCTCCATGTGCCCCTCCCTCCTTCCTTACAGCCTCATTTGATGCTTGCTTTTATGACAGGCTCCCTTTCAATAATGTCACCTTTTGGCCCCTTACATAACCTCTGTAATGGTTGATAGATCTGACCTCAGTCCTCTCTTATCTCTAGGTTCTGGGTGAATCAATATCCTGAGGTGTTTCGACTGGACAATGAACTAGAAGAGCTGATGGGTGATTTCTGGGAAGTGGTAAAGGACAGAAGAAGGACAAGTGATCACCGACAAAGTATTGACAGCTCATGCTTGTAAGAACACAGAAATGCCTTATAGCTCCGGGGCCCAATACATAATCCACGACAGGGCCCCTCACCTAACATGTGACGTTTACAATACTGGCGGTTTCTTATGTGGTCTATGTGCTGCCTAAGGACTCAGAGACAAGGCGCTACCTCTGCACTCCCTGTATTATTTGAAGAAAAACAATCTTTCCCAAACATCTGAGCTTATTCACTTGTTATTATGGGTCTTTATATGACAAAGATAACTGATAATGATAACTCTCTAAATCCCCTGCAATGGTAAAGAGTCAGATGGGTTCTGGGAAATAAAAACCCCGGCTAAGCTTTATTACTAATAATCCTGTTTATTACTTTGGTGGAGGGCAGCTGGGGAGGCTGAAGCTCTCGCTTCTCTGTCTTCCCTGAAGCTGTTCCAACACCAACTCTTGTCACCGTCTCTGCTGTACTCAGGCTGCAGGTCCATTGAGGGAAGTGGAGTCGGCCATATGACTGGTAGTCGGAGCGTCAGCAGGGGAGACAGAGGAACAAGAGTTCAGGCCTCCCCCGCTGCCTTCCACCAAGGTCTCCGTAGAACCAAGGGAATGCACTGTGGCAAACTTTATTACTCCTAAGGTACCACCTTGTCTAAAAGTTGACAGTGATGGACTATTGTTAGCACAGGTCATCAATATCAGATTGATCAGGGTCCAACACCCAGCACCCCCACCGATTAGCTACTTGGGGCCTAAAGCAACTATTGCAGCTCAATTCCTAATCAAATGAGTGGGAACTGAACTGTAATAGTATAACACAGCCACTAGACAGTGTACAGAGCCCTCTGCTTGTGCCTCTGTATGCTATGTCCTAAACAACTGACTGGGGAGGGTCCTGGGCGTTGCACCCCCATGATCAGATACTCATTACATATGCTAAGGATAAGCCATCAATATCAACGCTTAGAAAACTCCAGTAAATGCCAAAATTGTGGCTGCTTACAGTCTGCATTGGCCTCTACGGGTGTGGATTGTGGGATTCCAAGATTCCCTTTTTTTTAATGTAAACATACATAGGAAATTTTTTGCAACAATTATAAAAATTTCTTTAAATAATTTCACCATAGAATTGTAGAAGATAAAGGCCAGAGGCCGAGGGGTCTGCAGGTCCTTTCAGGTTCTTCGGATAGGTGTTACTGTGTAACTTCCGGGATGAGCGATTGGTCTTACCCTACAAAAATTTGACTTACATCATTCCAGAGAAGATGCCAATGTTTCTTCTTCAGGGATAATAGTTCAATGGAGTCAAAAAAGCAAAAGTTTTATATGATAAAAGTTTCACATTTTTGCACTTTTTGGCACTTTTTGCACTCCATGCAGAACTTTTCCAAAAAGGAGATCCGTCAGGACCAGGTTTAGTGGGTGGAGGAGATATCGATGGTCTCCAAAAGTTGAAGATTTACAATAACTTGCACTAGAAACTGGTGTAAATTAGAGCTGAAATCTGGCGCAAGAGGAGGTAGGACATGGACAATCTGGCCCAATACTCACCATTCTTCTTACCTCTTTGTCAGTGACAGTTGTGACCAAGAAGTCACTAAGCCATTTCCAGAGTCCCCCAGCTTCAACAAGAAGAGGAAAGTCTCGCTCCTTTTCGATCACCTGGAGCCCTCAGAACTTGCAGATCATCTCAGCTTCCTGGAATTTAAATGTTTCTGCAGGATTTCGGTAAAAAAAAATTACATTTTTCCTCGAAACTTCTGAAATGCTTGTTACACTTCCCACAGTTTCTTCTACTGGGATAAAACCTGAAACAAAGAAATAAATATTAGATGAAACGTATAGAAATTTAGAATTCTCAGGTTACGTCACTTAAAGTGAATCTTCAGTTATATAAAACTCCTCATACATGGACAGGACAAGTGAATATAAGAAACTTTGTAATATATCGTATTAAAGAAAAATGCTACTTTCTCCATTTATCAGGTTGCTTTTTCCACTCATCTCTCCTCCCCCCCCCCCCTCCATGGATACATGAGTTACTTCTAACAAAGAAGTCTACAGAGTAGTGACTCCATAGACTTCTATCCATTCTATGATTTGTATGAGTCATAACAGACTCAGTAAAGGAAGGGAAGAAGAGCAATATAATACAGTCCTATGAAAAAGTTTGGGCACCCCTATTAATCTTAATCATTTTTAGTTCTAAATATTTTGGTATTTGCAACAGCCATTTCAGTTTGATATATCTAATAACTGATGGACACAGTAATATTTCAGGATTGAAATGAGGTTTATTGTACTAACAGAAAATGCGCAATATGCATTAAACCAAAATTTGACTGGTGCAAAAATATGGGCACCTCAACAGAAAAGTGACATTAATATTTAGTAGATCCTCCTTTTGCAAAGATAACAGCCTCTAGTCGCTTCCTGTAGCTTTTAATCAGTTCCTGGATCCTGGATGAAGGTATTTTGGACCATTTCTTTCTACAAAACAATTCAAGTTCAGTTAAGTTTGATGGTCGCCGAACATGGACAGCCCGCTCTCAAATGATCTGAAAACAAAGATTGTTCAACATAGTTGTTCAGGGGAAAGATACAAAACGTTGTCTCAGAGATTTAACCTGTCAGTTTCCACTGTGAGGAACATAGTAAGGACATGGAAGAGCACAGGGACAGTTCTTGTTAAGCCCAGAAGTGGCAGGCCAAGAAAAATATCAGAAAGGCAGAGAAGAAGAATGGTGAGAACAGTCAAGGACAATCCACAGACACCTCCAAAGAGCTGCAGCATCATCTTGCTGCAGATGGTGTCACTGTGCATCGGTCAACTATACAGCGCACTTTGCACAAATAGAAGCTGTATGGGAGAGTGATGAGAAAGAAGCCGTTTCTGCACGTACGCCACAAACAGAGTTGCCTGAGGTATGAAAAAGCACATTTGGACAAGGCAGCTTCATTTTGGAAACAAAGATTGAGTTGTTTGGTTATAAAAAAAGGCGTTATGCATGGCGTCCAAAAAGAAACAGCATTCCAAGAAAAACACATGCTACCCACTGTAAGATTTGGTGGAGGTTCCATCATGCTTTGGGGCTGTGTGGCCAATGCCGGCATCGGGAATCTTGTTAAAGTTGAGGGTCGCATGGATTCCACTCAGTATCAGCAGATTCTTGAGAATAATGTTCAAGAATCAGTGACGAAGTTGAAGTTACGCCGGGGATGGATATTTCAGCAAGACAATGATCCAAAACACCGAAGCTCCAAATCCTCAGGCATTCATGCAGAGGAACAATTACAATGTTCTGGAATGGCCACCCAGTCCCCAGACCTGAATATCATTGAACATCTGTGGGATGATTTGAAGCGGGCTGTCCATGCTCGGCGACCATCTAACTTAACTGAACTTGAATTGTTTGTCCAAAATACCTTTATCCAGGATCCAGGAACTGATTAAAAGCTACAGGAAGCGACTAGAGGCTGTTATCTTTGCAAAAGGAGGATCTACTAAATATTAATGTCACTTTTCTGTTGAGGTGCCCATACTTTTGCACCGGTCAAATTTTGGTTTAATGCATATTGCACATTTTCTGTTAGTACAATAAACCTCATTTCAATCCTGAAATATTACTGTGTCCATCAGTTATTAGATATATCAAACTGAAATGGCTGTTATAAACACCAAAATATTTAGAACTAAAAATGATTAAGATTAATAGGGGTGCCCAAACTTTTTCATAGGACTGTAAATAGAGAAAGAAGCATTAGCCTTCAACAAGATATATTACAAAGTTCTTATATCCAGATGTCCTGTTTGTTTTTGTGTCTAATCTGTATGAGGTATAGGGGATCGGGCATGTTTGTTTTCCCCATTTGTTGAAGTCCAGTATGGACACAAGAGCCTGGCAGCCAATTATTCCCCTCTCCTTATTGAAAACACTTGCATGTCTGGCCTAGTCAGGAGAGCAGGTATGTATATGGAGGAGTCACAAGGAATAGCTGGGCTTGAGCCGGGTATGCATGTGTACGGGCAGCTTTGTCTGACTTTGTGTGGTCATCTGGTCCATCTTTACTCATCCTGTTGTCTTCTTCAGCATTTAGACTATCAGAGATATACATTACAAAGTTCTCTAAGGGAAATTCCTCGACTGGAGAGATCCGTCAACTTGTGCAACAGTATTTCACAATGGGTCCAACTCATGATCCTCAACCGTCCTTCTCCACAGCAGAGGGCCGAAGTGTTTACCAAGTTCATTCAGGTGACACAGGTGAGTCCATCTTCTTTACACTTCAGTTGTCCCATTGGACATGAGATATGACTGCCAACAAAAACCTGACAATATCTGGTAACTGTGGCTCATGTGCCCTGCCAAGGTGAATAACTCTCAATGGTTGGTGGGGTTGAGGTTTGCCTTTGCCTTGGTCTTTAGTAGAATTGGATTACTTATAACCTACATGCGTAAAGAGGTCGATGGTTCCAAAGTCTCAGTTCTTGAAGTTACAAAGTTACAAAAATTTTGAGTAGTATTTCTTATGTATAGCTCTGGTTTAGTCTTGGTAACAGTTTGGTAAAATTGGCTGGAGGTCTATTGGGTTCTCTAAGAACATCCATAGACAGTCAGATGTCCTACCGACACTGATGGCCTGCAGAACATCAACCCAACCTGGATCCCCACAAGAATGGAGGTCACTCTATGAGTAGAAGGAAGGAGCATGTGCTCATACAAAGACCTTTCCTAGATGTGCAATGCTTTGGTAGTTCTAGTTCTATTCTCCTAAGAACTTCTCTTACATGATATTTCATCATCTGGTGCTTGGAATGACTGTGGCATCAGGTTGGAAATTCGGCCATATGTCATCACTTTGTATGATGGAAATCCACCTTGCAATAGACTAGGCTTCCATGATAGGTCATAGTTCTGTATATTGTAGGCGTGCCAATGATTTATTCATTTCACCACCTCCACCAGGTCTACTCTTCGCATCCTTCAACAGGTGTCACTCCATTGACTCGTATCTGAAACTAACAGAAGTTAATGCTCAGGAACGGTGGGGGCTTCCAATTGCTCAGGAATTATTGCAGTAACACCTACTGAAGGTTGCAAAGAGTTGGAGTTGGTGGAGGTGGTGAAAGGTCCACTGGTCCAAATGTCCACTTATAGAGCATATATTATGTGATTGTAATGGAAGGAAAAGATAAAGAGCTTCAGTCTCAGAACAAAAGCTGATCTTCCCAAACCCCCGATATCTATGTGTGCTGGGCTTGGCCGAGCATGCATGTTGTCTGAATGACATATAAGCTACTCCAGGCACTTCTGGTTTATCCAGTGCTGGGCATGCAAGATTTATCGTACCTGATCCTTCTGATCTCCATCAACATTACTCGGGACACCTCCATAAATATTCCATTGGATGGGGAAGTTTCCGATGGCAAGATGGAGAATGAGTCCAAGTCATCGGCTTCTGCAGTTCTGACTATTATTGGACTCTCTTTTGCAGAAACTCCGGAAACTACAGAACTTCAGCACCCTGATGGCGGTGATCGGAGGACTATGTCACAGCGCTATCTCCAGACTGAAGGAGACCCATAGTTACCTATCCCACGATGTGCTGAAAGTGAGTGAGAAAACACATCTGTGACTGTACAGGGTACAAGACAGGATTATCTGATCTCGGTAACCTCTGGTCAGGGGGAGGGTAGAAAGCAGAGGAGCCCGGTACAGGGACAATATAGGATGGGGCTGGTCATCAGTATCTGAACGCAGACCCACCAAATTTACATTGGTTCAATAGGGAGGCTTAAGTTCCGTCCCCAGGGCCAACCCTGAACTGCTCTGGGTTTCCCTTAAAGTGAACAGGACCACCCACCTTTGGCCAGGATTTTCCAAATTTGCCAGGATTAGGACAGTCCCAATAAAATCAGTATAGTTGACATCTATGTGACTGGTTGGGGTCTGCTACCTGGGTCCCTCACTGATCAGCTGAAGAGACTGCGCCACTCCAGCTTACACCACCTGCTATTTATTATTTGTCTAAACACAGTGCCATAGTTAGTTGTGGCAGTGCCCGGTACTGCAGCTCAATCCTAATGACTCGAGTGTGACCAGCTGAACTGCAGTACCAGATGCAGCCACAATGTAATGTAAGGCACTTATATACAGGAAAACAAGAGAGTGGAGGCCATAATGCTTACATTAACCTCATCAGTGTTATATTTTTGCTGCATTTGGCCAATTTCTGCGACTTCTTCACTGCCCTCCAAGCACAGCGCCGTACTCTGTATAGTGGCTTTGCTTGGTATTGCAGCTGAGCCCCATTCATTTGAATGGGACCGAGGTTTAGCATGGCCATGTGACCGTGGATATTATGTCACAGGCCTGAGAAGAGGAAGTGGAGCTCACACAAGTGCCACAAATTCTTCATACTGCTGATCGGCAAGGCCCCGGGTGTTGGATTTGATTGATTTAATAGCAATGCTCTATCCTAAGAATATGTTATCAGTACTGTAGTCCCGGAACATCCCTTTAAATGTGATATATATATTAATCTTGAAATCTTGCAATTCTTACAGTGACCGCTGAGCCTCACAATAGTCTAACACTTCCTGTTCTGTAGAGATCACTTCTCTGAAGACATCTCATTATCAGGACAGGCAGGGTTACAATGACAGAGAATTCCTATATACAGTCCTATGAAAAAGTTTGGGCACCCCTATTAATCTTAATCATTTTTAGTTCTAAATATTTTGGTGTTTGCAACAGCCATTTCAGTTTGATATATCTAATAACTGATGGACACAGTAATATTTCAGGATTGAAATGAGGTTTATTGTACTAACAGAAAATGCGCAATATGCATTAAACCAAAATTTGACCGGTGCAAAAATATGGGCACCTCAACAGAAAAGTGACATTAATATTTAGTAGATCCTCCTTTTGCAAAGATAACAGCCTCTAGTCGCTTCCTGTAGCTTTTAATCAGTTCCTGGATCCTGGATAAAGGTATTTTGGACCATTTCTTTCTACAAAACAATTCAAGTTCAGTTAAGTTTGATGGTCGCCGAGCATGGACAGCCCGCTCTCAAATGATCTGAAAACAAAGATTGTTCAACATAGTTGTTCAGGGGAAGGATACAAAAAGTTGTCTCAGAGATTTAACCTGTCAGTTTCCACTGTGAGGAACATAGTAAGGAAATGGAAGACCACAGGGACAGTTCTTGTTAAGCCCAGAAGTGGCAGGCCAAGAAAAATATCAGAAAGGCAGAGAAGAAGAATGGTGAGAACAGTCAAGGACAATCCACAGACACCTCCAAAGAGCTGCAGCATCATCTTGCTGCAGATGGTGTCACTGTGCATCGGTCAACTATACAGCGCACTTTGCACAAATAGAAGCTGTATGGGAGAGTGATGAGAAAGAAGCCGTTTCTGCACGTACGCCACAAATAGAGTCGCCTGAGGTATGAAAAAGCACATTTGGACAAGGCAGCTTCATTTTGGAAACAAAAATTGAGTTGTTTGGTTATAAAAAAAGGCGTTATGCATGGCGTCCAAAAAGAAACAGCATTCCAAGAAAAACACTTGCTACCCACTGTAAAATTTGGTGGAGGTTCCATCATGCTTTGGGGCTGTGTGGCCAATGCCGGCATCGGGAATCTTGTTAAAGTTGAGGGTCGCATGGATTCCACTCAGTATCAGCAGATTCTTGAGAATAATGTTCAAGAATCAGTGACGAAGTTGAAGTTACGCCGGGGATGGATATTTCAGCAAGACAATGATCCAAAACACCGCTCCAAATCCTCAGGCATTCATGCAGAGGAACAATTACAATGTTCTGGAATGGCCACCCAGTCCCCAGACCTGAATATCATTGAACATCTGTGGGATGATCTGAAGCGGGCTGTCCATGCTCGGCGACCATCTAACTTAACTGAACTTGAATTGTTTGTCCAAAATACCTTTATCCAGGATCCAGGAACTGATTAAAAGCTACAGGAAGCGACTAGAGGCTGTTATCTTTGCAAAAGGAGGATCTACTAAATATTAATGTCACTTTTCTGTTGAGGTGCCCATACTTTTGCACCGGTCAAATTTTGGTTTAATGCATATTGCACATTTTCTGTTAGTACAATAAACCTCATTTCAATCCTGAAATATTACTGTGTCCATCAGTTATTAGATATATCAAACTGAAATGGCTGCTGCAAATACCAAAATATTTAGAACTAAAAATGATTAAGATTAATAGGGGTGCCCAAACTTTTTCATAGGACTGTATATGTGTGAAGGTCACAGTTTGGTGCACATATAGGTGATATAATATGGATAGTAATTAACCCTTTAACGATCAAGGTCTCAGGCAGGAGAGTGTATTGAGGTTGATAACTTAAGAAAAGGTCGTGTTGGACAAAAAAATAGGGCAAATCTAGGTAGTATTTATAAGAACTATCCTTAAGAACTTAAGAAAAGGTCAGAATCAGTAAGAAGAAGTCACGGCCGTGAATATGTGTCAGGACAGGAGTTGCGTTCTTACTGAAACACATCGACATTTCTGAGACTCGGGGAGCCGTCACCATCACTCATTCTAAGAAACTCACCACAACGCCTTAGCACAAGAACACACAAAGGTGATTTCTACAAGACTTATTATTGGTTTAACCCTTCGTTCAGGCAACGTCATGTCAAGGAATTCGAAACAATCGCTGGTCGTTACTGAAATGAATGTTTTATATCACTGATAGAGATGAGCGAACACTGTTCGGATCAGCCGTTCCGAACAGCACGCTCCCATATGAATGGAAGCACCTGTGACGCTGACTTTGCCGGCAGCCAGTCGCCGTGCCAGGTGCTTCCATTCATTTCTATGGGAGCGTGCTGTTCGGAACGGCTGATCCGAACAGTGTTCGCTCATCTCTAATCACTTACCCTATCTTATAAGACGTAAGGCCAATGTCAGGGTGAGGCTTGTCAGCACATGGGATAAAGTCGCGCTTATGGGTTCAGTATGGAGGAAGGTGCCGAGCGGTCTGTGAAGGGGTTAAAACAAAAATAGTCTCGAGGAATTTTTGTAACAACCTGAAATCTTATTCACTGAGAATTTATAGGATATTTGACGTTAGTCCATGGTAAGTGCCGTCTTCCTAAATTTGAAGATACAACCGGTATCATTTCTATATCGCGCCATCTGGAGATGAGTACGGCGAAGACCCCACATTGGGAATATGTAGAATTTTTGGTAATGCAGAAATTTCAACCATTGAAACCGAGCCAACTAAGTGGTGAAGAGAGTTGATTCGAATAGTATTTGAAACATAGTTTCGAATACCTCGCTCCGATAGGAATGAATGGGAGCGGGCGAACAGCAAGGGGTTAAGCGCCGGCCGCTACCATTCATTCCTATGGAGCGAGGTATTCGAAACTAGAGTTTCGAATACTATTCGCTCATCTCTAGTGGTGATGGGTTACATTAGACCAAAAGTAGATTTTCAGACACTTTGGAAAATCTAAGTCTAACTGCAAACCTGCAATGGAAAGTGGAGCTCTCCTTTAACTTTCCAACATAGGTTACACTGGGCCGGATTTTGGAGAGGTGGAAGAGTGCCTAATTCTTCTCCAAATTCCATTGTGTGAACATAGCCTTAGGGAAAAGGATAACCAGCCATGATGTCCTTATTGTGGTCAGGTTGTCGTCTCATACATGTAGTGTCCTCCTGATAACCAGCCATGATGTCCTTATTGTGGTCAGGTTGTCGTCTCATACATGTAGTGTCCTCCTGATAACCAGCCATGATGTCCTTATTGTGGTCAGGTTATCTTCTCATACATGTAGTGTCCTCCTGATAACCAGCCATGATGTCCTTATTGTGGTCAGGTTATCTTCTCATACATGTAGTGTCCTCCTGATAACCAGCCATGATGTCCTTATTGTGGTCAGGTTATCTTCTCATACATGTAGTGTCTCCTCCTGATAACCAGCCATGATGTCCTTATTGTGGTCAGGTTATCTTCTCATACATGTAGTGTCCCTGCTGATAACCAGCCATGATGTCCTTATTGTGGTCGGGTTATCTTCTCATACATGTAGTGTCCTCCTGATAACCAGCCATGATGTCCTTATTGTGGTCAGGTTATCTTCTCATACATGTAGTGTCCTCCTGATAACCAGCCATGATGTCCTTATTGTGGTCAGGTTATCTTCTCATACATGTAGTGTCCTCCTGATAACCAGCCATGATGTCCTTATTGTGGTCAGGTTATCTTCTCATACATGTAGTGTCCTCCTGATAACCAGCCATGATGTCCTTATTGTGGTCGGGTTATCTTCTCATACATGTAGTGTCCCCTCCTGATAACCAGCCATGATGTCCTTATTGTGGTCGGGTTATCTTCTCATACATGTAGTGTCCTCCTGATAACCAGCCATGATGTCCTTATTGTGGTCAGGTTATCTTCTCATACATGTAGTGTCCTCCAGATAACCAGCCATGATGTCCTTATTGTGGTCGGGTCATCTTCTCATACATGTAGTGTCCTCCTGATAACCAGCCATGATGTCCTTATTGTGGTCAGGTTATCTTCTCATACATGTAGTGTCTCCTCCTGATATCCAGCCATGATGTCCTTATTGTGGTCAGGTTATCTTCTCATACATGTAGTGTCCTCCTGATAACCAGCCATGATGTCCTTATTGTGGTCAGGTTATCTTCTCATACATGTAGTGTCCTCTCCTGATAACCAGCCATGATGTCCTTATTGTGGTCGGGTTATCTTCTCATACATGTAGTGTCCTCCTGATAACCAGCCATGATGTCCTTGTTGTGGTCGGGTTTTTGTACTTATGGTTCCTCTCTTGTCTCTCCTCACAGACCCTCAGTGAGATGACGGAGCTCCTATCTTCGAGCAGTAACTACAGTACCTATCGGAGGGTATATAATGAATGTGGGGGCTTTAAAATTCCCATTCTTGGGGTGCAGCTAAAGGACTTGGTTTCACTTAATGAGGCCCTCCCCGATTATTTGGAAAATAAGAAAATCAATGTCAGCAAACTGCAGAGTCTCTACCAACATATCCTGGAGTTACGTCAGCTGCAGAAGGCCAGTCCGCCATTCAAAGCCAACAAGGACGTGATACTGCTGCTTACGGTGAGTAGGTCCCAAATGTTACCCCCCTGAGCGTGCTGTACTAATATACATAACCAGAAACAAGTAACTTAGACCGGGGTAGAGCTATAGGTGGTGCAGATATAGCAGTTGTATACAAGTCCTGTCACCTGAAGGGACCCAGAAGCCAATCTACCACGTAAGAAGACATATATGGCACGTAGTTGGTGTAGGATGGAAGTTGTCGCAGATATAGTGTAGGGGCTCACAAGCTTTAGTGAGGTTATTTTAGTGGATGTCCCAGAACCAACAATGATGACTTTCTTAAGCTATTCTATAAGATCTCCCATTGGCTCCATGTGAGAGTATTTTTGGTGGAAATGAGATGTTCCTCTTGTCTCACAACTCTTTGATGTCCTCCGATACAGAGGAATCAGAATTTGTGGATGCCATATGGTTGACACATCACTATAGATTGCACCTGGGTTGTGGAACTCATGGGTACATTGTATAGGTACTATTTTTGAAGGACCCCCTTACAAGATGGAAGAGACACAAGCATGTGCTAAACCAGGATGAGCCAACGACCAGATTAGGGAACAAAGAGAACTCAGAGTAAGAGCAAGATTATGTCGGAGATGTTGACGCCTATGGGAAAGATGGAGGTTAATGAAAAGACAAAGGGGAAACAAAATCTAAGTGTGTGGAGGAACATGTCCATTCATTTAAGGCATAGAAGAAGACCAGGTCATCCTGATGTTTGATGCCTACTGGTACGTAGCTGGTGAGGTTCTTGACGGAACATAAACCAGTGCTCTTCTGTTATGGGAGTCAATGGTCATAGAACCGTAAATGAGGAGAAAGTAATTAAAGACCTGATATCGCAGATGATACTAGATAAGATTATCTGGACAAGACATGGCCAAGTAGGTCAATAGTAAGCACACTGGGTAGGACAAGACGACGTGGTTTGGACTTGAGCTCAGGAACTCACAAGGAACCTCCATCCTCCAGTAACTTAGATCTATAACTCACATCACTCTGTGCCACGTGGATCTCAAGACCCTCTGAAGTTGTATCAGTACATCTCCACCTCACTAAGGTTACCTACCACTGCCTGACATGTTGCACCACTTTGTACATAGGACCACCACTCTAGAAGACCATTATAAGTGCAATTTTGCTGAAGTTTTACTGTTTACGGTCATTTCATATATTTTTCTGGCCAAATGTTTACAGGTTTAATCTTTTCTTTATAGTCATCACTGGACACGTTTTATACGGAAGATGAGATTTACTCCTTATCCTACACCCGGGAGCCCCGCAGTCCCAAATTAGTGGTAAGAATATTGCCGAATGCTGTGCTTGCAGCTTTAGTATTATGAGCTTGGTTACTTCGCTTGCCATATGGGCATTTAGTGGACCAAGACTAGTCTGTCTAGACAGTCACGACTAAGTTGTGTATGTTGGAAGAAATCTGGCTTCCTGGTATAGGGGTTCTTGTATGGTCTCTAGATCAGATGCACAGGATGGGCTGCACCAACTATAGCTGACAAAATGCAGGTGGGTTTTCATGGTCTTCACCATTCTACGTGAAAATCCAAAATTTGGTGTCTATTGAGCTTTTAAGATAATAGTGATGAGCGGCACCATGAAATCTTTGGAGTTCATTGACGTCTACTCTGTTACATCGGTGCTGACTCTAAACATTCCCTTAACATTATAACACTACAGCAGAAATAAGTTCATGACAAAAGGCTCTTCATATCTTGATTCTTCTTATCCCATTAGTCCACCACTCCAGTTAAACCACCAGAAGAGATTCCAGACTGGACCCCGGGAGAATCTTTACAACTGGATCCGGAGAGTCTCAGCCACAATGTAGAGCAGATGGTGAAGGTAAGCTTCCTCAGAAGTGATGGACTACAAGCTGACATAGGTGATAGATTGTCAAACATGGTCATTTCGGTGGGATGAGCCAGTCATACAACGGTGTGAAAGAGTCTTGAGTTTTCTCTGACGGCAGAAGTGGCAGGAAGAATCAGGGTATTGGATTTCAGTATGCCTAATACTTTGGTTCTGAGTTTTCTGACAATGGTTTACTCAAACCAACCAGCCATAGGTATATGGGAGAGGCTAGAAAAATAGCTGACATCTGGTTAGACTCAGTCCTACTTATTTAAGCCTATACAACATATCAGGTCAGTAACAATTTCTGCTAAATTTTGGACACCCCATAGAATGAAACAACTATCAAATGACAGCCGCTCCCGGCACAATATTCTTACCGATACGACTTTGTGTGGCTACTTGTCTACAATGGGTTACAGTAGACGTAGGGTCCATTCAATGAAGATGGGGGAGGAAGCAGCACCAGAGTAGGTTTATTTTACTTTACCGCTACTTAAGGACTCACAAAGGATGGATCATGCAGAAATGTCACATTGCATGGATGAGTAAACCACATGGCTAACTGAAATCCTTTGGACTGTTCTCTATATATTTTGGAGTCTGAATCAAGGGCTGGTTTGCTGATACCTTTACAAGTCTTGTATGTCCTGATATATAACTAAGACTTTGAAACCTGTCCTAGATGCTACATTCTAATCTGACCTAGGTGCCACGTTCTAACCTAATCTAGATGCCACGTTCTAATCTGATCTAGGTGCCACATTCTAACCTGGCTTAGATGCCACGTTCTAATCTGACCTAGATGCCACATTCTCACCTGACCTACATGCCTCATTCTCACCTGACCTAGGTGCCACGTTCTAACCTAATCTAGATGCCACGTTCTAATCTGACCTAGATGCCACATTCTCACCTGACCTACATGCCTCATTCTCACCTGACCTAGGTGCCACGTTCTAACCTAATCTAGATGCCACGTTCTAATCTGATCTAGGTGCCACATTCTCACCTGACCTACATGCCTCATTCTCACCTGACCTAGGTGCCACGTTCTAACCTGACCTAGATGCCACATTGTAATCCAACCTAGGTACCACATTCGAAGCCTGGCTTAGATGCTCCACAAAACCTTCCCGTAGACATGTCTATGTTTCAATGATTGATAGAGAACCACAGATCTGCTTTTCTGTATCCTGGGCGAGCCCCTCTGAGCTGTAGATGAGAAGATATACAGACATTAGTCACATATGTGTTAGCCATGTACTGAAATGACTCTGCTGGTTTAATATTCAGTCACTTTTCAGTAACACGAGTGATCGTCTACTTAATAAAACAAAAAGTAAAAAGTTACATTGTCCGGATTGTAAAATAATCCCAATGTGATCACGGTCCAGGAATATGAAGCAGTCCGACTCTAGACCAGAAAACTGTCATTTACATTGCAATTTTTTGTCAGGTTTGTATAATTTTAGTTTCACAATGAAGTCCTATCCAGCTGCAGTACCCCATGGTCACCACCGTCTAATGGGTAGGGGGCTTCTCGAATCTCCCGTGATGGCGGATATTGGGCAAAACAAGCTTTGGGCAGTTGAATGTCACGTCCAATGGGAAATCTCCTGTCACTAGAGGAGTCTGGTCACAGATGGGTCGCGTTCTGCATTCTTATGTACGTTGGCCGAGTATGCATGTGTATTGGGTGCTGGAAGCATAGGCCTATAGCTATGTAATCTATATGGTGGCAGATTTTTGCCAACCACCAGGGCCAGAATCAAACAAGTGGCGCTGCTCTAAACTTCTTCTGTAGAAGTGAATGAGATGAAACAAAAGGGCCAAACCACACCAGAACGCCCCTATTAGCTGTTATTCCAGTAACCCCCAACCCTTTTGGGATAGGACTTGCCCATATTTGCCAGAATTGCTAATGTTGCACACCTATGCACTAAGGTTACGCCATTCTATTCCCCAAAAATCTACACTGGGATTATCTACGGTCCTACGTGATATTCAGGTTCTGAGCGCCATTCGGCTCTTACCTATAAGTGGAACAAATAATTGACGCCGTCAGTCAGAGATCACGGACACACGTTCACTTCCTGACCACAACTTCCTGCTCAGCGTGTTAACCATTCCTGCCACTCACATGTGTTCGCACATACACTATACACGGGGCTGCAGCTATAGGGGTTACATGTTATGTATTAGCCATGTTGAATATTTCACACGTTGACGCATATCAACCAGATAATAAATTCTCATACATTATTCTATAAATTGTCTGTGAATACCGGGGAGTCGCATGCAAAATAATTTTACCTACATATAAAAATTTCTAAAAATCTGCCCATGCTGGTTACAGTAGTGCCATGAGTGACCAGGGGGCCATGTATTCTGACCAGGGTGAAGAGGTTGCTCTATAGGAGTACACAAAAATCCCCTATGAGCCCTGGTAATGTCCAAGCTGCGTTGTGTTTGTGCTAATGCCAAGATCATGGATGACCAGAAGTCACATTAGACTTCGTTGTATGGTTGTGTGCCCCAGCTAACCTCCACTTCTTCTCTTCTAGTCGGTTTTCCAGTTCTATGATCCCGATCAGCGAGGCTTCATATCCCGGGAAGACTTTGAAAAAGTGGTTTCCAGTCTGCCCTTCTCTTGTCACATTCTGGAAAAGGACAGGTGTGTATCGGGGCGCGGTTAAATGACTTAAAGGGACCCTTCACCACCTCCTCCTCTTTGCATCCTTCCATAGGTGTTGTTCCAATAATTCCGGGGCGATTGGAATTATTTCTCTAGCCCTCACTATTCCATCTCTGCATCCATTACACTCCCGACTGTCAAGTGGGTGGTCTACTCCAGCCTGGGACCGCCCCCCTGACACTAGAGAGCCTAGATGTGCAGAAACAAACAGTAATGACTGCTCAGGAACTGCAGGGGCTACAGAAAAAATCCCAACTATGCATCATAATCACTGCAGCGGCACCTATTGAAGGACGCAAAGAGCGGCAAGTGGCAAAAGATCCTCTTAAAGGGGTTTGCTCAAGATTGATTTAAGTGATTTGTTGTCTTGGTTACAAAGAGTGACTATTAACCTGTCAATTGATGTGAATGGACAATATGTACTGTAATACTTCATCTCCCCTGTGGTGGCGCTGCTGGGAAACTGAACGCCAGGATTCAAGACAGATCGCTGCTGACTGGTGTGAACACTTTGCTTGTGATCTCTCTATTATCGAGGGACCCTTGTAAGAAGGGGGTTATCTCTACAAGTAGGGGATTCCTTTATAAATTGAGGATATTAATAGATTTAGTAAACCGGATGACCCCTTTAAGTGTCATGTTCTGGTGACAACCTGTAGGTAAGAAACTAATATATAAGATCTAGTCCCTGAGCCGAGGAGCATTGTATGGCACTATCTATGTATATGACACATCTTGTAATGTCTTCCTAGAGAGGGCCCGGTCACCCATCAGGAGATGACGTCATATTTCATGAAAGCCAGTCAGGTCTGCTCGAGGCTGGGACTTCCTTTTTTGCAAAGTCTGGTGGAGATACGTCTGAAGGAAACCCCACTGTGTGCCAATTGTGTAAGAACCCTTCTTCTTATTACATGTATTTAGTAGTGGGGCCGCCTATTGTCTATATTGGTTATTTACCATCCTCTTAGGGGACTTAAACATGGAAAGACTTTCCTTAGGATACGTGTTCAATATGAGATTTCTGAGGCTTTGTTGTGCCTTTCTGTTCCAATGACATCATGTTCATCAGTCACATGCTACAGGTTCAGCTCAGTCCTATTCAAGTGAATGGGGCTGAGCTGCAATACCAAGCAGAGCCACTATACGGCGCTGTCCTCACCTGAACATTGAGGTGGTCTTTGGTGGTCCCGGGTGTCAGATCTGGTCTTGTATTGATGAGACGCCATCAGTATTCCAGATTTCTATTCTAATATTATTATTTGGTTTATAGACAAGTATTAGGTTTACAAACAAAACAACAAAGATTCTGGAAATCTAAAGCCACAACCACTATTGAATTATACGGCCCCAATGCAGAACCCGGCGCCTTTTCCCTTGTGTGCTTGGATTTTTCTTTGCATACACCCAATGTCTTAAGAGTCAGGATATGACGCGGCCTGTGGTTACATTTCTGCTGAAGTGACTAAGTCAGTATTGTCACAGCGACAGGGATGACAAACACTTGTGACACGCTATAGCGGCGTACTATGTACTGCCTCAGAGCAGTATACTCCTTGTAGGATATCCCTACGGGATCAGGAACGTGCCAGCAAACATTCACCTACTTTTTAAACCGAGTTTTTATGTTATAGATAATTTAGGAAGATTTATAATTTTGCATGTTCTAATTTATAGACAAGTATTGGGTTTCACTCTGGCCACTAAGCCTAATAATAGATCGACACTTACCAATTCTGTAGGTTTTGTTTTTGCAGCAGGATTACAATAGAAGATAACACCTGTATAGATAACACCACCGAGTCATCATGACATCACTACTGACAATAGATGATGTCACAGCTCATCTAATGGGAGTTAATGTGTCAGCCCCAGACTATTGGCTGTATATGACCAATAGGGTGACATATAGGTCTCCTTACTAGTTGCACCATTTCTGTAGCTGATTTCATCTCTTCTTTTGCAGATTTGGAGTGTGGCCAAGCAAGGCTACGTATCTGCAGGTAAGTCCGTTCTGTCACAATCACGTCATGCATATCAGGGGTAGGGAACATACGGCTCTCCAGCTGTTGCAAGACTACAACCCCCAGCATGCATACTCGCTCTGCTGTTCTTGGAACTCCCATGGAAGTGAATGGAGCATGCTGGGAGTTGTAGTTTCACAGCAGCTATAGAGCCGAAGGTTCCCTACTAGAGATGAGCGAACACTGTTCGGATCAGCCGATCCGAACAGCACGCTCCCATAGAAATGAATGGAAGCACCTGTGATGCCGGCCGGCTGCTGGCAGAGTCAGCGTGCCAGGTGCTTCCATTCATTTCTAAGGGAGCGTGCTGTTCGGATCGGCTGATCCGAACAGTGTTCGCTCATCTCTATTCCCTACCCCTGCATTAGAGGAAGGTTGGGTATTCCTGGAAGATCTGACATTTAGGTTGTCCAAGACCCTCCAATCTTCTTCATTCCAAAGAAAACCCATTTTAAGCAAATTAAGTTGAAATAGTGGGAGGTCCCAAATAGCGAAGATCCACAACGTCCCCCACTGAATAATGGCGTCATCAATAATGAAATGAGCCTTCTGCTCCAGATCTGGATTCTGACATCTTGGCTGGTTACTTTGCGGTTTCTTCTATAGGATTGCACAAGGAGGTCATCGAGAACTGGCCGACGAGTCAGAAAAGCGTGGAGAGAAGCGGTCAGGGACAAAAAGCGTATGAGCCGCAGGGGCCTGTAGCGGCAGATCCTGATCAGGTGAAATGTCAGTGTGGGGACGGCTGCAAGAGGTCGGACACTTTACTGAAGAAGCTAAAAGACCTGGAAGAGGTGAGGACATGATATGTAAGGAATAGTCAGCGAAATGCATCAGCCATAAGTTTAAAACCACCTGCTGCAGCAAAACGGCTCTGACCGGTCCGGACGTGAGCACTACAAAACCTGTGAAGGTGCCCTGTAGTATCTGGCGCCAAGAGAAAGCCCTATAAGATGTGAGGTGTGACCTGCATGGGCTTGAATTTTAATGTTATGGCTGATCTGTATACCGCCATCCCCTCTCGTGCCAAGTACAATGACTATCTTACATGTCCTTGGTATTTGGTTGCAGGAGAGGAATCATCTATTGATGGAGAACACGGGACTGCACTGCACCAACTCGCAGCTGGCGGCCGATAACGCCAACCTGCACAACCAACTAAGTGTATTACAAGACAAGGTGCAAGCACTGAGTAAGGACTCCAAGATGAAACCGGCGCTCACACAAATCCTTGAGACCCTGAAAGCGTTAAAAATACACAGTGAAAGCAACCCCTGACGAACACCGAATACGTCTTGTAAAACACTCTCCATAGACAGGACTGAACTACTTGTACAATGTGAGGACTCTTTCATACCTCCCAATGGTGGGCACGTTATGGCGACATGGATCCCTGCACGTCAGAGAGAGCTGGAATAGACGGCAGGAAAATAAAGTCAGCTAAAAGAATATGAACAATTTTATTTAAAGGGTTAAGAAAACTTAGCCCAAAATAAATCTGCGGAGAGCAGGTATAAGGAACGTCTCGCTGGAGGACCCGACAAGTCTATGCATTACATGAACAGCCCAGTGAGTGCTATAGGAACTGTGTAATACCTGACTTCACCTGTGGTGGTGCTATAGCGATAGGAAGCCCCTGCTCCTTGGATCGATCACAGATCACAGATCACAGCCAAGCAATCAATTTTTCTAACATTGTCCAAACCCAGAAAATGATTTTCTGAAGTTAAAGGGATTTGTACTTTACCTCCTGGAGAGGATAATAAGGAGAGAGGTTTATAGCTCTGGATAGAAGGAACGGTGCAATATATTGGGTCACGTAATTCTAGGAATGTTGGGAACAGATCGTATCGCAATCTCTAGGTGTGCACTGCTCAACATGCATATAAGCTCCAGGAGGATGGAACCTGCCCTACGAGGGAGCGGCCACTAGGTGGCACTAGAAAGAGAATGGCCGACCTATAAAAATAAGGCTGAACCATCACTAGGGATTTAGGGCCCTTCTGTACCCAACTGTTTTGGAGGTTTTGTTCTTTGTCAGTACAGAGCAGAGTACGAGCTGGGTAAATGTCATGGCTCTGGGGGATAATGCAAAATTTCAAGTTTTTTTTTATTTTGGAAAATAAGCTAAAAAATTTGTATAACTGGTTTCTTCCACTACATTGCACTTTCCCATCTGAAATACGGAGACAATTGGGAATGGAACGTAAAAACACAGAGCAGCTGCCATCTGGATCTGTGCAGCCATCTCTCTCCCCCAGGGCAAGAACGGACCCAGAGGTGGCTAGTGACCTGGCCACGAATGCCACCAGATTTAAGACGCCATGGTCAGTAGCAACTATAGCAGGAGTAGGGAACCTCGGCTCTCCAGATGTTGCAAAACTACAACTCCCAGCATGCATACTTGCTCTGCTGTTCTTGGAACTCCCATGGAAGTGAATGGAGCATGCTGGGAGCTGTAGTTTCACAGCAGCCGGAGAGCCGAAGGTTCCCTACCCCTGATCTATAGCATCTAAAAGGGATAGTCCTCCCTGTAGGGCCCCTGAAACGCCATTGTAAGGTGCCACTGGGTTCTGACAGCACTCGGGGCCTAATGATGATCTCCAGGGCAGCTGTCTATGGAAGTTTTAAAAAAAAAAGTGGAATTCGTCCTGCAAAAAAAAAAAAATAAATAAATAAGTTGAAAGAAAAGTAAAACATGGGGAAAAAAAAAAAAACAACCTGCAAACTTCTGGACATCTGAACATTACGGTTCCATCCGTGTGTGTGGGGGCCATTTTGGCAGGACACTGATTTCTGGGACGGTCACAGAAGTTCTGCCTGTGATATATAGTTGAAAAAAAAATCCTATAATTAATCCAAAATGCAAAAACATTTGCTCTTCAAACAAAGTGTAATAAAACTGCGGACTGTATCAAATACAACACGAAGTGGGACCAAATAGGTCAGAAATCAGGAGTTTTATTGATTGTTATTTATCAAAGCGAGCGAATATACAGAAAGCAGATCTCCGTATACGTGTGAGGTACAGACCTAGGTATATACTATATACACAGATTCTGCTATAAAACTTAAAGGGGTTTCCAGAATATTGGATTGTATAGCCAGGCGTTAACACAGGCCATAAATATGTGATCGGTGGAGGGCAAAGCATCACCTGCACTATACACAGCACAAATAGTAATGGGATATCAGTGGGACCTGGGCTGCAGTACCAGCACTGGCCACTACACAGTGCACCGAGCTGACTCCGCCCCCGTGGTGTTGTGTATATTTTCGGCACCAGCTGCATTCAGTTGGTCGGTGCAGGGAACAGCCACCGATTAGATATTTACAGCCTATACCCAGCAGGGTAAGATAAAGATTCGGTCTCCTCTCCTGACCTGTCTGTTTTAGTAAATACTTGTGTGCCCCATATTTCTGGAGCAGTTTCTCTAAGTCAGTGTGCCGTTCCATCGTTACTCCTCCGGGAAATGTACAAACACATTGAGTTAAAGGGTTTTCTAGGCCTGTCAATAGATGACCTATCCTTAGGATCAGGCCATGTGACTAATAATGTGACATAACCTGTGAAACAGAAGAGGCGCACACGAAGCGGGATCTCAGTGATAATGGACTGGTGACTTATGGGGTAAAACCCCTCTAACATTCCTCTTGTTAATCTGTGTCTATGGTGTTACAGCGAGCGCTCTGCTGACAAGGTGAAGGGAACATCCTGATGTCAATATCTAGATTCCTTTTACAGGAGGAGTAATGGAGGGACGGCACAATACTGAGCTCTAAATACATTTATAAATAAAAACAAATGATATCAAATACAAACTGAGATGTCAGGAGAGTTACGGGACCGTCTTTAGCTCGCGATGAGGATAACCTCCGCGTCCTGAAAAACAAAACCAAGCATATGGCGCTATACAGTCTTACAATTAACCATTGGCTCGCCGTCAAGTAAAGCTGTACAGTAATCATTACATTATATTGGACATATCATTCATCATACGTTGTACTGCTCCCTGTCCTGACAGCACAAATCATAAAAGGTTAAAAAAATTGCTGCCATCTGTAAGGAGCCTTCTATTCAAGCAGGGGTCACCCAGATTTTTGGATGACAAAATAAAAAGGGTCCATCAGGCCAATACGTTATATCACGGGCCTTAATACTGGAGCTCAAAGTAAGCTAAAAACCAAATAAAGAAATGCACAATGGCGCGGTGAGGAGAACGAAAAACGGACATCGAGGTTATGTGCAGGTTACAACAAAACTTTACAACCTCACGTCTATGAGCGACAGTGCAGACCCCTCCCCCAAAAAACAATAATAAATAAAAGAAATACTACATGATCTGCTGGAGGGGTCCATGGCTCGTCCCCACTCCTTTCACGGACTGCCTGCAGGATATTAGGTGGTCGGTGGTTTGTAGGATCGGATGCCAGATACTAAGATATATAGGCTATAGTAAGATATATACGGTAATCTATAGAAGGTATATAGTCTATACAAAGATATACAGTCTATAGAAGGTATATAGTCACTTACCCCAGCCAAACTAAACTGGTTGCAGTACATGAGGGACATTTTGTCCAGGAGGAGTGTTAAAGGGGTCAGTCAGCAGATATGACTCCTATGTCGTGCTATGTAGAGGATGAAGAGCGCAGAGTAACATGCCGCGGGTGACCATAGTGAAAACCAACAAGATGGCGCCACAGTCCCCTCCCTGAGCTCACACACACACACACACACACACACACACACACACACACACAATTCATTTGGCGGTCCCGCAGGCACTAAACACGCCCTATAAAACCCTTCCTTCTTTCCTTTGGGATCACTTCCTTTTTCTCTTATTTTTTTTGCCCCATCGCTGGTGCCCACTGCCCCCTTCCCTCCGCTTCTCCCACATAGGCATTGGCGCCTCGATTTCATTAGGTCGCCCTCCTCGGTCAGGCACAGCACCCGTCATCAGCACCTAGAACACAAGAACAAAAGATTGTCCTTTTTGTAATGGAATAAAGCCAGAAATCACCATAAACGTAAAGAAGAAGAAAAGCCTCCGCTGTGTGTCCGGGACACGTTCAGAGAACCCTGCCGGGGTCACAGATCTGGTATACACATGGAAACATTCGGCTGGCGGCCACGTGTCCTCATCTCCACATACACATGCATGCAAGGCTGAGATTTTGTGTACTCTCAATAGGGACTAGTGAATTGGCTTCTGCCAGACATCTCTCCCCCTCAAAAAAAATAATGATTGGGCATGTTGAAATCCATACACACTATATGGGCAACTGCAACATGCCCAAAAAACATGCAGTGCTTTACCACAAAGTGTGAACAGAACGTCACAGAAATGGGACTTGGCAGAGAAACTCACAAAAACCAGCACGTGTTAATCTACCCAAAAGTCACAAGAGAAAGGAAAGAGCAGGTTATGTGGTTGGCGCATGCGTCAGCCTCGGTCGCTACCTTCTGAATGGCGGTGCGGGTTTTCTGGCACAAGGTGGCATTGCAGGTGCGATGGATACGGGAGTAATCTTCCCGGGCAGCCAATAAATGTGAGATTGTGATCCCGGACTCTGTTGTGAGTGACTCTCTTATAGGAATGTAGACTTCATTCATGGAAACTCCCTTTACCTGAGCCCAGGAGAGAACAGAGATATAAGAGATGTATATACTAGAGATGAGCGAGTAGTATTTGATCGATTACCTTCCCCCCATAGGTATCTGTGTAAGTGGCTGAACACCAAGGGGTTAAGCGCATTAACTATTCAATGTGTTTAACCCCTTGGTGGCCAGCCGCTTACACGCATACCTATGGCGTGGAGGTATTCGTTCAAATACTACTCGCTCATGTCTAGTATATACAGTATACAGTTAGCTGCAGTAACAGACCTAAGGGGACATGAAGTCTGTCCCCTAAAATAAAAGGGAACACATGCAATGAGAAGGCCTTCTCCAGGGCTGGTTCTGGTATTGCAGATCATTCTCTTTCACCTAAAAAGGGGTCACTGCAATACCAGGCATAGCCTATGGACAGCAGGGGCGCAGTTTCTGGTAAGGATCTGTAAATAACTGACCTGAGCCCTCTCGGACCAATGGAACGACTGCACCGTAACGTCAAATCGGGTCACCAGCATCCTCATTCTACATTCATATTCCCTGAGCATGGAGTAATGCAAGTCCTGCAGGGTTTCCTAAGGAAAAAAAAAAAAATACGGAGAGATTTACGATTGTGGTTTTGACTCAAAATGTGGTGAATTTAGTTGCATTTAGGAGTGTCTCCTCACAAGACACACATGCTCAGTCCCGTCTGTGCACAATGATCCTCAGGTCCCTGCAGGGCAGCCAATAGAAATAGATCTCTGCCCTGTATGTTAGGAGAGGAGCAGAGACAGTAAGAAGGGGCCATGAGGACCGGGGTCAGCACAGGTGGGGGGGAGGGGGACACACTGAATACCTAAATAACAAACACATTTTATGCATGAAACACCCAAGTATTGCGAGACCCGAGCGCTTAGAAGTATTGGCTGGGTCATATGTTTGGACAAGTCCCAGCCTTTGCTCCTTACCCATTGTTCAGGCTGTAGCTGAGCATTAAAGAGAGGGGCGGATAGGTGGACCGTTCCAGAAAGTTCTGTGATCTAAAAAGAATCCAAAGAAAAAGAAACGCCTTATTAAAATATCCCGTAAAAGCGACCGTTCTGCCTGCCAGGTCTATCCATCACAGTAACACCGGCAAGCAGAGAGTCCACAGAGCTGACAATCTATCAGGCCAGCACATTTACCTTATTCTTCAGCTCTTTCATGAGCTCAGTGACCGGGACATCCAGAGAAATCTCAGGCAAACCCAGTGCTTGTCCAATAAGCCGGAACTCATTCAGAACCTCTTCGTTGTGTCTTCTTGGTTCAGGGGTGGAAACACTGGATCTCTTCAGAAGTCGTGCCGCCTCCAGCTCAGTGCTGAGAAATACTAAGGGAAAGGATGGACTGGCTTGTTAGAGGGGATTTCTGGGTCTTAAATGTTGATACCTTCCCCTTAGGATAGGTCATCAATATTATATCTACAGGGGTCCAACACCCGGCAATACCACTGGTCAGCTGCAGAGGAAAACCCCTTTAAAATCTCCCTGCTCATCCCCTGAACAAGGACACAGCCCCCAATTCACTCAACAGAGGTCAAAACCAGTATCCTTTTGGTCTCCTTTTTTAACATATGCCACCGAATGTGTATTCTGAAGTATATACTATTTTGCAGGTGTATACGTCAGAGAATAATTCAGACATATACCCCTGACCTGTGGCCGGAGCCCAAGAGAAGACGTTAACAAGTTATTGACTGGTCCTCACTGTATTCCTATATATCTGATCTCCAGCTCAGACAATGCCCATCAGGCAGCAGCACCCTAGCTGCACAGGAGGGGTGAGAAACAAACACATATAATTTGGGATCAATCACAGCTTTTACTGCAGGTCTATCTATATACATATCTGGATGGGACATATAGAGCAGGACATGGCGGCCCGCTGTACGTACGGCTTATCATTACCGATGAGCTGCAGGCAGTTTGCAGGTTTCAGCAGCCTGGACGTGACATTTCCAGAGGTCAGCGATGTGTAGGGACAATGCAGCTCGCTCACCACGCCACTCATCTCCAGCTGAAAGGTCTCAAAATCTGCAGGGCCTGAGGAGGAGATTTACTGTATTAAAGGAAGGAGAAAACAAGAGCGCCCTGTGAATTCTGTGTCCCGGCCTGAGCAACGAGTCGCCTTATACACAATAAAAGTAATGTCATGTGCTGTGTAAGAAGTCATATCCTGGTACACTGTACTTTATAACACACAGCATCTGCTGCAGAACCTCTTGAGGACAAAGCAGGTGCTTTAGGTCGGACAATAACTAAATGCTGTAAATAGCCATTTTCTTCTAAACACAAGACTTGCAGCACACGATGGGTTACAATAGTGTTTGCACTGTTCCTAAATCTCATCAGACCAGGCCTCTGTCCCTGCTCTATGGTCCAGGTCTGATGTGCTCACTGAAGGAACTTTCAGCAGGCGAGAGGGGTCAATATGGGCAATGAGACAATGGGACAACCCCTTTAAGAAAATCATCTATGCAGGGTCTAGTACCTAAAATGACATGATGGAGGTTCATTTTCGAGATGCCAATTTAGTTTTTGCAGTTTGCTGAAACAGCAAAGCAAACCACATCTCCTTTAACATTAAAGCTGGCTATGTGGTACATACATTATATATATTCCTACAATACCACAAGGGCCAGGTCTGTAAGTGTATTCTACATGCTAACACCTTTGATGCTGCAATAACGTATGGTAACATCTTACAAGAGCCCCCTTTCAGCTTGTGTGTTACATAATAGTCAGACGCCCCTCTCCCACGTTGCTGCTAGTCATTGTGAGAAACCACGTGTCAAACGGTTCGATCCAGGTAACAATCAGGAAGCGCAGACAGCGGCTGTGGTCAGATAGACCTTGCTGTAATATCATAAGGGAACGTTCTCATCAGAAAGTGACATCATTTCAATAAAAGTCTCAAGTCTTTAGACTGGCGAGAACTGAAACGTGACATTAGTGGCATGTACTGTCACCTAGAGGCCAAACCCCATTACTACAAGTAAGCAACAGATGAAAGGGTTATCCCTAGGACATGGCTTTACTTTATGGCCAGTGCTTGTCTGATCTCCAGAACCAGCCACCATTTGTGCAGGGAACTGCAATACAGGTCTATATAAATTAAAAGGATTTTCCAGCTCCCAGGTGGTTCCTTATACTACGATATTCAATCAGTGGGAGTTCAGCATGCAAACCTATGACAATCTGGCTGTGTCCCTGCACGCAAAGCTACTGCTTTGGATAGGGCCAGAAGAAGCTCTGCTTCTATTCAAGTAATAGGCTCAGAGATGGAGTGCCCCTGTGCCACTGCTGTACAATGGACGAGGCTGCAGCTCTAAACCTACTGCTTGTATAGGAGCCAAGCTGATTCCGACCCCATCCTGCAGTGTAGCCTCCTGCACCGGGATAGGTCAGCTGACTGGTCTGTTTAGGTGTCTGACAATTCTGCGGACACAGAGATGCAGCAGAGTGTCTGGACTGGAGTCTATTGCATAGCAGTAAAGCAGCTGAATCTGTGGCACAGCAGAATTGAACCAACACTGCACTTCTCACCTTCGGTCGGGCTGACATTTTCCACCAGGTCACATACAGATTTCAGCTCTGACACCAGCCACACACAAAGTGATGTAAACATTTGGCACTCGGCTCCAGACTCGCAGGAATTCCGCAGAGCGTCCTCATTACATAAAAGTCCGGGATAGCTGTAATAGAAAAGCAGAAGATCAATCATTAATCTTGTGTCAAAAACTGGGTGCGATATTTGGTGCATTCATGTGGCTCAGGAGGGGTCACTCTGCGCCCTTGTGCAGGCTCTTGGCACACTAAAGCACCAGCATGTCCTTATGGATCAACAGTCACGTCCCAAAATACGCCTATGCCACGTTTCTTCACCCCACCATTGTTTTTTTAAAGAAGAAAACAAAAACACTAATACTCACAGAGCAGCAATGAGACCAGTTTGTTATATAAACCCCGGCTTGGCCTTGCGGGCGATTTAGGGACTTAGTTTCCTACCAGCACCAACATATAACAGAGACATCCAAATACGGCAACCTAAAGCAGGGGCTCAGGTTTATCCATTGTGGTTCTGATCAGGGGACCAAAGACACACAGAGCCTGGTTTTCCAGGATTTTAGGATAAGCCCTCAATCTGTGATCAGTGGGGGGGGGGATCAACACCCGGGGGGGCGGCAGCCTCTTCACTGAATGCCATGCACAGCACTGGATCATAGTGGCTGAGCTCAGATCTATTCACTGGAATGGGACTGAACTGCTGCTATGCCATGTGACCGATAAACATGACATCATCAGCACAAAGACCAGGCCGCAGCCAATGGGGTCCGGGGTGTCAGGCCAACAAGGATCAAATATTATTTGTAGATTGTGAGCCCCATATAGGGATATATGATATAGGGATCACAATGTACATTTTTTTCCTATCCATGTGTCTTTGTAGAATGGGAGGAAATCCACACAAACACAGGGAGAACCTACAAACAGATGATGTTCCTGGCAGGATTCGAACCCAGGACTCCAGCGCTGCAAGGCTATAATGCTAACCACTGAGCGACCGTGTTGCTCCCACAACGCTCAAATATTGATGACGTATCCGAAGTGCAAAAAAGGTCAAAATGTTCAAATCATCTTTTTTAGGGGGCGGAGCGATAAAACAGCGGGAGGAGGGGGGGGGGGCGCACGAAGACCACTGGACCCCCTGACTATAATGGCGTCCGACAGGGGAGAATATTTCTCCATACAGCACGGTTTCCTCTGCCAGATTTCGGTAGACCCTGCGCCAATCTCTGCCAGCACTATAAACGTAGCCTTATACAGCAACGTATAGGACAAGATCAGGAGAGGTTACAGGTGTGAACACGCAGCAATACAAAGGATAGATTTTATATTTAAGTTTTATTTACTTATTTTTAACGTATAGAATTTTGCAGCGTAAATACGACGCCTTACAGGAACATAGCACCGATGCAGCAGAGCGGGGGAGGGGTCCGATCAACCACCAATCCTGCAGCGTTATTGGCCAGGATCAGAGAGGTCTCCGATGTCAACCGTTTAACCCATTGTGTCCACAGCCGCAGCCATGGGGTCTCCGAGGCTGCAGGACTAGTGCTGGGACTATGAGGTCACGTGTCCGAGTTCCCAAAAACTGTTAGAACTTACAATTCTAAGTCACTAAGGGGTTAAGTATAAACCCCTCCCCCCCAGTCCTCCTGCTTGTTTACAGCAGCTCCAGTGACGTCATGTCGGACCATAAGTCCCAGCAGGACCTGACACTACACAGTGACCGGGGCCGCCTCCTCCTCCTCCGCCCTCACCCGAGCTCCCGCAGCAGTCCGGCCGCCTCCCTCAGCTCTCTCCCCCGCCAGGCCTCCTCCTCCATCTTCTCTCCGGGCTCCTGGTCTTCGCTTCCGGACTCGCTCATCGTCTCACCTGTAACCACACGCTTGTCCCGCCCCCTCTGTTTCCTAGCAACCGACACTGACTCATGTATTATACGTCAAACTCATCAACCAATCAGAATCCATATCAGTGGGTTTTTTTTTTTTTTTTTTTAAATGTATTTAACTTTATAAATATACTGAATGTGCGGACAGTGTAACATAAAGGGGTCTCCTCCAAAAAGGAGTCTGACCTCGGGGGGCGTGTGTGGAATGTTATGGAAGGATATCGCGGGGGAGGGGCCTATAAATCACAGAGAGCGTTTCTCCCACAGTATAATGCCCCCTCACCGCTCTGCACACAGTATAATGCCCCCTCACCGCTCTGCACACAGTATAATGCCCCCTCACCGCTCTGCACACAGTATAATGCCCCCTCACCGCTCTGCACACAGTATAATGCCCCCTCACCGCTCTGCACACAGTATAATGCCCCCTCACCGCTCTGCACACAGTATAATGCCCCCTCACCGCTCTGCACACAGTATAATGCCCCCTCACCGCTCTGCACACAGTATAATGCCCCCTCACCGCTCTGCACATAGTATAATGCCCCCTCACCGCTCTGCACACAGTATAATGCCCCCTCACCTCTCTGCACACAGTATAATGCCCCCTCACCTCTCTGCACATAGTATAATGTCCCCTCACCGCTCTGCACACAGTATAATGCCCCCTCACCTCTCTGCACATAGTATAATGTCCCCTCACCGCTCTGCACACAGTATAATGCCCCCTCACCGCTCTGCACACAGTATAATGCCCCCTCACCTCTCTGCACATAGTATAATGCTCCCTCACCGCTCTGCACACAGTATAATGCCCCCTCACCGCTCTGCACACAGTATAATGCCCCCTCACCTCTCTGCACACAGTATAATGCCCCCTCACCGCTCTGCACACAGTATAATGCCCCCTCACCGCTCTGCACACAGTATAATGCCCCCTCACCGCTCTGCACACAGTATAATGCCCCCTCACCGCTCTGCACACAGTATAATGCCCCCTCACCGCTCTGCACACAGTATAATGCCCCCTCACCGCTCTGCACAAAGTATAATGCCCCCTCACCGCTCTGCACATAGTATAATGCCCCCTCACCGCTCTGCACATAGTATAATGCCCCCTCACCGCTCTGCACACAGTATAATGCCCCCTCACCGCTCTGCACACAGTATAATGCCCCCTCACCGCTCTGCACAAAGTATAATGCCCCCTCACCGCTCTGCACACAGTATAATGCCCCCTCACCGCTCTGCACACAGTATAATGCCCCCTCACCGCTCTGCACACAGTATAATGCCCCCTCACCGCTCTGCACACAGTATAATGCCCCCTCACCGCTCTGCACACAGTATAATGCCCCCTCACCGCTCTGCACACAGTATAATGCCCCCTCACCGCTCTGCACACAGTATAATGCCCCCTCACAGCTCTGCTCATAGTATAATGCCCCCTCACCGCTCTGCACATAGTATAATGCCCCCTCACCGCTCTGCACACAGTATAATGCCCCCTCACCGCTCTGCACACAGTATAATGCCCCCTCACCGCTCTGCACACAGTATAATGCCCCCTCACCGCTCTGCACACAGTATAATGCCCCCTCACCGCTCTGCACACAGTATAATGCCCCCTCACCGCTCTGCACATAGTATAATGCCCCCTCACCGCTCTGCACACAGTATAATGCCCCCTCACCGCTCTGCACACAGTATAATGCCCCCTCACCCCTCTGCACATAGTATAATGCCCCCTCACCGCTCTGCACACAGTATAATGCCCCCTCACAGCTCTGCACACAGTATAATGCCCCCTCACCGCTCTGCACATAGTATAATGCCCCCTCACCGCTCTGCACACAGTATAATGCCCCCTCACCGCTCTGAACACAGTATAATGCCCCCTCACAGCTCTGCACACAGTATAATGCCCCCTCACAGCTCTGCACACAGTATAATGCCCCCTCACCGCTCTGCACATAGTATAATGCCCCCTCACCGCTCTGCACACAGTATAATGCCCCCTCACCGCTCTGCACACAGTATAATGCCCCCTCACCGCTCTGCACACAGTATAATGCCCCCTCACCGCTCTGCACACAGTATAATGCCCCCTCACCGCTCTGCACACAGTATAATGCCCCCTCACCGCTCTGCACACAGTATAATGCCCCCTCACCGCTCTGCACATAGTATAATGCCCCCTCACCGCTCTGCACACAGTATAATGCCCCCTCACCGCTCTGCACATAGTATAATGCCCCCTCACCGCTCTGCACACAGTATAATGCCCCCTCACCGCTCTGCACATAGTATAATGCCCCCTCACAGCTCTGCACATAGTATAATGCCCCCTCACAGCTCTGCACATAGTATAATGCCCCCTCATAGCTCTGCACACAGTATAATGCCCCCTCACAGCTCTGCGCATAGTATAATGCCCCCTCACAGCTCTGCACATAGTATAATGCCCCCTCACAGCTCTGCACACAGTATAATGCCCCCTCACCTCTCTGCACATAGTATAATGTCCCCTCACCGCTCTGCACACAGTATAATGCCCCCTCAACGCTCTGCACACAGTATAATGCCCCCTCACCGCTCTGCACACAGTATAATGCCCCCTCACCGCTATGCACACAGTATAATGCCCCCTCACCGCTCTGCACACAGTATATAATGTCCCCTCACCGCTCTGCACATAGTATAATGCCCCCTCACCGCTCTGCACACAGTATAATGCCCCCTCACCACTCTGCACACAGTATAATGCCCCCTCACCACTCTGCACACAGTATAATGCCCCCTCACCGCTCTGCACACAGTATAATGCCCCCTCACCGCTCTGCACACAGTATAATGCCCCCTCACCGCTCTGCACACAGTATAATGCCCCCTCATAGCTCTGCACACAGTATAATGCCCCCTCACAGCTCTGCGCATAGTATAATGCCCCCTCATAGCTCTGCACACAGTATAATGCCCCCTCACAGCTCTGCGCATAGTATAATGCCCCCTCACAGCTCTGCGCATAGTATAATGCCCCCTCACAGCTCTGCACATAGTATAATGCCCCCTCACAGCTCTGCACACAGTATAATGCCCCCTCACCGCTCTGCACACAGTATAATGCCCCCTCACAGCTCTGCACACAGTATAATGCCCCCTCACCGCTCTGCACATAGTATAATGCCCCCTCACCGCTCTGCACACAGTATAATGCCCCCTCACCGCTCTGCACATAGTATAATGCCCCCTCACAGCTCTGCACACAGTATAATGCCCCCTCACCGCTCTGCACATAGTATAATGCCCCCTCACCGCTCTGCACACAGTATAATGCCCCCTCACCGCTCTGAACACAGTATAATGCCCCCTCACAGCTCTGCACACAGTATAATGCCCCCTCACAGCTCTGCACACAGTATAATGCCCCCTCACCGCTCTGCACATAGTATAATGCCCCCTCACCGCTCTGCACACAGTATAATGCCCCCTCACCGCTCTGCACACAGTATAATGCCCCCTCACCGCTCTGCACACAGTATAATGCCCCCTCACCGCTCTGCACACAGTATAATGCCCCCTCACCGCTCTGCACACAGTATAATGCCCCCTCACCGCTCTGCACACAGTATAATGCCCCCTCACCGCTCTGCACATAGTATAATGCCCCCTCACCGCTCTGCACACAGTATAATGCCCCCTCACCGCTCTGCACATAGTATAATGCCCCCTCACCGCTCTGCACACAGTATAATGCCCCCTCACCGCTCTGCACATAGTATAATGCCCCCTCACAGCTCTGCACATAGTATAATGCCCCCTCACAGCTCTGCACATAGTATAATGCCCCCTCATAGCTCTGCACACAGTATAATGCCCCCTCACAGCTCTGCGCATAGTATAATGCCCCCTCACAGCTCTGCACATAGTATAATGCCCCCTCACAGCTCTGCACATAGTATAATGCCCCCTCACAGCTCTGCACATAGTATAATGCCCCCTCACCGCTCTGCACATAGTATAATGCCCCCTCACAGCTCTGCACATAGTATAATGCCCCCTCATAGCTCTGCACATAGTATAATGCCCCCTCACCGCTCTGCACATAGTATAATGCCCCCTCACTGCTCTGCACATAGTATAATGCCCCCTCACCGCTCTGCACACAGTATAATGCCCCCTCACCGCTCTGCACACAGTATAATGCCCCCTCACCGCTCTTCACATAGTATAATGCCCCCTCACAGCTCTGCACATAGTATAATGCCCCCTCATAGCTCTGCACATAGTATAATGCCCCCTCACCGCTCTGCACATAGTATAATGCCCCCTCACCGCTCTGCACATAGTATAATGCCCCCTCACCGCTCTGCACACAGTATAATGCCCCCTCATAGCTCTGCACATAGTATAATGCCCCCTCACAGCTCTGCACATAGTATTTGCGGCTTTGCAAATCGCAGCATGTCAATTATATATACGGAAACGCTGGCGTCTTTCCCATAGATATAATGTTAAGAGAAAGTCCGCGGAGGAAAAATCTGTGAACTTTCTCTTAAAAGTGTTGCGGAAAGAAGTGCAATGCGATCACGCAGCGGTTCTTCCCCGAGCGCTTTAGTGCTGCGGATACGGCCTGTGGGGCCTTAGCCTAAGGGTCGTATCCGCAGCACTAAAGCGCTGCGGGAAGAACTGCTGCGTGAATGCATTGCACTTCTTTCCCCAACACTTTTAAGAGAAAGTTCACAGAGTTTTCCTCCGCTGACTTTCTCTTAACATTATATCTACAGGAAAGCCGCAACGGCTTTGCAAATCACAGTGTGTCCGCGCTGCGATCTTTTCCGCAAAGTGGGGATGGGATTTGCACGAGTGAGAGATGAGTGAGAGATGAGTGGTTTGTGGATATTGGTGTCTGTAAAGTGATGGGTGATAGCGGTTATTTGTGTGGATGTGTGACGGTAGAGGTCACTTACCTCCAGTGTAGGCTAGTGTGATAGGGAAGTGTGACAGTGGAGTTCCCCTTTTATGAGTGTGTGGTGATTAAGGGTATGATATCGGTATACAGCGAGTCAGATATATTTGGTATGAGACCAACCACAGCATCCACACTCATGCGCATCACCACAGACAAACGAAATAAAGTCCAACGATCCATCGTTCATTAAAAAATAAACATATTTAATGATTAAATCATAATCTGAAACACGTAACTATCAGAAGGGATGGCGGGGCGTCATGTGGGGGGTTACAGGAAGAAACGCAAAGGAGAACCAGAATCAAGATACCATTTGTAATATGCAAAATGAAATAGATCCCAACCTTGCGACCTATTCCACTCATGAGGAAGAGCGTCAGAACCAAATATCAAACACAATTAAAAAATAGGTCAATTTCCAAAGAAATAAATTGCAAAGTTTATTAAAATTTAAATATAGTCGACCATTTTTTTTTATGAATATTTTTTTTTTTTTTTTATAGTGTATTTCTCTTTAAAGTGAACCTGTCTCTTGCACACGGCAGGAAGCGGCCATTGTACGGGCCCGATGTGTATGGATCCACTACTGATATCCCAGGGGCGGGGGGCACGGCGTGCCTCGCGCCTCGTACTTGTCCATACCACCAAATAACCGCCCTCTATGGGAGTGTGCGACAGCTTCACTTTCCACTTCTAGGAGGCAAGAACAAAATAACAATAAGATCTATTTGTTACCTTCCATCTCTCTGTACAAAATAACAGTAGAAAAACACAATAGATTCCTCGAGAAAAGAAAAGATATTAGCTCCAACCACAAAAAAAATTATTTCATAGCAACCTTTTTTTTTTGTTTGTTTGATACAAAATAGCAATAAAACATTCCAGCAATATACAGAACACTGCACAGCTAGTGCAAACTTTACAGGCTTGTGTGTGTGGCGCGGTTGTGTGCGATGACGATGGCACCTCCGTCTGCAGTGACCGTGTGGATCTGGATGTGGAGGTGACTTGTTTTCTCGGGGTGACCTTCCCGTCTAGAGGCTACAGGATATCAGCCATTCGCTCCCTCTCTGGTTCGGTTTTACGTTAAACCCTTCCTGCCATATATAGCTTGTGGGAAGGGGGGTTAACCACTTCATGACCGGGCCATATTCCCTGGATGCATTTATGGGTTTTTTTGGTACATGCGGTTTCGAGGGCCATAACATTTGTAATAAGTTTGGCGTCGTTTTTGGGTGGTACCTGGGGCTTTTATGTTATTTTTAGGTTTGTGTGTTTTTTCTATTTTTTTTATATCAGGGAGTGGGTCTGTTTTTCACATTTTACCCTGTACAATTGAATTATTTTTTTTATAATTTTCCCTATCCCCAAGTTTTTTTTGGCATACAAGGCATGAAAAAGTTGCAGATTTTTTTGCATAAAAATTTGCCGCTTTTTCCCTATTTCCGGCCCAACCAGATTTAGGCTGGTCTTACACAACCGTAGTGGTTTTTGCAGTCCGCAATTTGCGGATCCGCAACAGAAATTTCACTTTAAAAATTAATTCTGCAGACATCCGCAAAGTGCATCCGCAACGTTCCGTGTGTATCAGTATTATGCGGATCTGCGAAAAACAAAACACACATGTTGACATCCGCAATTGCGGATATACACTGACGTATGTTCAGTGTATATCTGCAAAAATGCACGCGCCCATAGACTTCTATTGGGCCTTCCGTGCCATTGCGGACATGCGGTATACTGTCCGGACCACGGCTGCGGCGCGCCACACCACTGACAAAATCTACGGTCGTGTAAGAGGCTTCATAGAAAACTATGGGGCCGTAAATGGTCCGCAATTTTGAACCCGCAATTGCGGGCCATTTGCGTTGCAAAACTACGGTCGTGTAAGACCAGCCTAACGATCGTCTGCTCCGGTTTATTGGCATAAATGATTTCTTAAATTGACACCGCATAGAAATTGGCGCTGATTTCAGTGTGGAAGTGAGGAGTAGACGTGCCCATCTTCAGAAATGGGGTGCACCCTCTGCCAGCTCTGTCCCCTCTGCAGGGCGTACAGTTGCCACCCAGATATAGTTTGCTTGGTTGGCAATTGGTTAGTTTGGCTTTGGCAAGAGTTACAGAATATCCATCAGCCAGTGGTCCCATGTCATGTATAGTGGGGGCTTCAGAAGCGGCACCAGACAGTTGATGCTTAGGCCGGGCTGCCTGGCCTAAGAATAGGCAAAAAATAATCCCTTTAAACAAGCACCATAGGAATCAACTGTTCTGCCCCCATTATTAATACATAACCCTCCGCACGAGTGACCAGAAAGTGGCCGGCACCAAAAATCCTACAAACTTTTCCTTAACTTCTATTGGTCTAGAAAACAACTAACGCAACTCACAAAAGGCGTACTAACTCGCCGCGCCATATACTAAAGCGTAATATATGTGGGAGGTCTTCTACATACCAATCATTGAACATAATCTAAAGGTGGAATTCCCCTTTAAGGTTCCCACTTTCCATGAGGCCAAGGGGAAGATTGTCATTATAATGTGCATTGGGATGGCGCCAATGGCTGGGGATGTCCTATTGGCAATGCTCATGTCCTGCACTATGTAATAGGATAAAGTGGCTTCTAGGAATGACATGAGACGATGGGAGTCGTTGTGCAGATTGCTATATAGTCTGGTTTGGTTAGGTTTTGGAGGTGCTTACTGTGCGTCAGGGCTCATTGCAGTATATCAGGGTCTACAGACAAAAAGGCTGGATTTTCCCCCATTGAGATGGACATTGCTCTTTCATAGTATACACCACTGTATACAGGTACGGTAGTATGTATATAACATATGGTAGAGAATAGGCCCAGGCTCATATAACACAGCTAGATAAATGGATAATAAATAAGTTGCATCTGATGGCGCAGTCTAATAGACTCAAGGGGCAAAAGGGGCATTTAGTAGAAGCCAATGGAAATGAGTTGTTGGTGCACCAAGGTAGCTAAACATGTGCACGGACTCCTATGAGAAGTCACAATGATAACGTACACGAGTCCAGCCAGGTTAGAAAACAACAGCCTGCTTATTTTATAGAAATAGCACCACTCCTGTCCATAGGCTGAATCCGGTATTGCAGCTTAAAAATTGTTTTCAAGGCTGTACAATCCCTTTAAGTGAGTTATCCAGGACTAGAAAACATGGCTGCTGTCTTCTTTTCAGGAAGTGACATCACCTCCAATGGTCACACAGCCATGCTGCAGCTAAATCCCATTTAAATGAATTGGACTGAGCTGCAGCAAGGCCATGACACCAACAGACCTGAAAAGAAGAAAGAAGCCATGTTTTCTAATCCTGGATAATCCCTTTAAAGGGAACCTGTCAACTACCTTTAGGATACTAGGCCAAGAGTAAATCCTTATGGACCCATGGTTTAGTGTCCCAAATGCTAGATAAAGCCTGTCCATGCAGGGGTTAAAAAAATGAGATGAGTCCAGTGAGTTGCATTAGACTCATCTCTACTGCTGCCAATGCACAAACAGTAGACGTACACCTCCGCCTCACCGCGCATGCGCTGGATGTCAGGTACATGCACAGTATGGCCAATCTGGACTCATCTGGCTTCATTGCTGACCTGTGTGGGACAGAAGTAATCAGCAGGAGGCCTAATATAGTGATATTTGGGGCAAAACTGGGGACCGGTTACTGGTTTAATGCCCCAAATGTAGGTGACAGATTCTCTTTAAGATGCAAGTGAGCCTGGGCCTCGTATACTCTACTGATAGACGTAAAGGTTTAGGAATGCTGATAACCCCGAAATACAAAGGGGTTCCCGGACACAATCTGCAGGATCTCATGACAAGTGTGCATTACAAAGTATCAGCCCCTGACCCTGCTCAGCAATATAATCCCAGACAATCTGCATGATTCAGATGTTCTGACATTCCCAGTCATTCCACAATGTATCGGAATAAATTTACAATTGCAAAATTGTTCCTGCTGAGATCAAGAGAAATCCAAAGCATGGAAGCGAAAAGCACGAGAAGTATATAGTATATAGCAAGGGGCTTCACCCTGCAATTGATAGACATGAAGCACTGTGCAAAGGTTTTAGGGAGGTGTAGGAAAAGTTCTGCGCAGAAATAGAAGGGTTAATAGTTTAATTTTGTGAAGGGAGAAAAGAGAAATGTAAATCCCGTCAATATTTGGTGTGACCTTTGCCCTTTGGAGGAGGAGTCCTGGAAGTGATGATCCGGCCCCCCCAGATCTAGCCCTGATCTCATCGTCCAGTCTGTCTGGAATGACATGAAGAGACAGATGGATTGGAGCGAGCGACATCCACAGGAGATCTGGGCTTAGTCCTCCAAGATGGCGCCAGGAACAACCTCCCTGCCCAGTTTTGCCAAAAACAGTCTGCAAGTGCCAAGAAGAACCGATGGGAGCAAAGGGCAAAGGTCACACCGAATATTGATGAGATTTACATTTCTCTTTTCTTCAATGACATAAATAATCTATTAACCCTTCTATTTCTGAAAGCGTTCTTACTGTGCAGTGTTTTTTCCACACCTGCCTAAAACCTTTGCACAGTGCTGTAAATAAATGTTGGTCACCGGTTTGTTGATGCGTTGCAGGACGTTGCATTTTATCTTATTCTACTTTGGATTCTCTACTTCTCACATCAGGCACAATTTTACTCTGAATATATTTCATTTATAATCCCAATGACCATCAGAGATCACGTAAGAAACAAGCCCATAGTCATGACCCCCTCCCCCAGCTGACTAGGTATTCTCAGCAGTGGGTGCACATACAGTGAGACCATCATCTAACCTTCCGGTGAGACCACATTGCCATGAATGAGGCCGTCCTTCCATTGAGTGATCAGTGAGACTGTCTCCTGCGTTGGTCCAGGTAGACCATACATGATGAGCAGTAACATCATCCAGCCATTAATACTGGAAGGAAGTGTGAGATCTCAAAGGGGAGGGGGAAGAAAGCCGCTGCGAGACATCTCTAGGCATATCCTGTGGATGTATCATGAATGCAACTCGTGAGAGATACTACTGTATTAGTCAAGATAAATCAATCATATGCAGGAGCTGCAAACAGACTTATATTGTGAAGGATCCATTGCAGAACATTACACTGTGTGGGGGACACTGGGGGAGCATTATACTGTATGGGAACCATTGGAGAGCATTAATACTGTTTGGGGGACACTGGGGGGAGCATTATACTGTGTAGGGGACACTGGTGAGCATTATACTGTGGGTAGTCTAATAAAGGGGCATTATACTGTGTGGAGCCCAATGAAGGGGCATTATACTGTGTGGAGGCCAACGAAGGGGCATTATACTGTGTGGAGGCCAACGAAGGGGCATTATACTGTGTGGGAGACACTGGTGAGTATTATACTGTGGGGAGTCCAATGAAGGGGCATTATACTGTGTAGGGGCCACTGGTGAGCATTATACTATTTGGGGGTCAATAGTGAGCATTATACTGTGTGGGGGACACTGGAGAGAGCATTATACTGTGTGGAGGCCAATGAAGGGGCATTATACTCAGTGGAGACCATTGGAGAGTATTATACTGTGTGGAGGCCAATGAAGGGGCATTATACTGTGTAGGGGCCACTGGGGAGCATTATACCGTGTGGAGGCCAATGAAGGGGCATTATACTGTGTGGAGGCCAATGAAGGGGCATTATACTGTGTAGGGGCCACTGGGGAGCATTATACCGTGTGGAGGCCAATGAAGGGGCATTATACTCAGTGGAGACCATTGGAGAGTATTATACTGTGTGGAGGCCAATGAAGGGGCATTATACTGTGTAGGGGCCACTGGGGAGCATTATACCGTGTGGAGGCCAATGAAGGGGCATTATACTGTGTGGAGGCCAATGAAGGGGCATTATACTGTGTAGGGGCCACTGGGGAGCATTATACCGTGTGGAGGCCAATGAAGGGGCATTATACTGTGTGGAGGCCAATGAAGGGGCATTATACTGTGTAGGGGCCACTGGGGAGCATTATACTATTTGGGGGTCAATAGTGAGCATTATACTGTGTGGCGGAGACTGGAGGGAGCATTATACTGTTTGGAGGCCAATGAAGCGGCATTATACTGTGTGGAGGCCAATGAAGGGGCATTATACTGTGTAGGGGCCACTGGGGAGCATTATACCGTGTGGAGGCCAATGAAGGGGCATTATACTGTGTAGGGGCCACTGGGGAGCATTATACTATTTGGGGGTCAATAGTGAGCATTATACTGTGTGGCGGAGACTGGGGGGAGCATTATACTGTTTGGAGGCCAATGAAGCGGCATTATACTGTGTGGAGGCCAATGAAGGGGCATTATACTGTGTGGAGGTTACTGGAGAGTATTATGCTGTGTGGTGGCCACAATGGGGGCATTATAGTAGAATTTTGATATGTTTCTGGGTAGGGGAGGTTGGGACGGAAGTATAGGATCCTCTAGTTTTGCCTGTGCATTGAGACGCTGCGTTTTGATGCAGATTTTCATGAGGTTTTCTAACCTGTTTCACCTGCAAAAAATGCACTAAAAATCACATAAAAACAGCAGGTTTTCAATTTTTTGCAAAGCTATTTTTCATTTAGGGGTGACCAAAGTCTGAGAAGGATGAGAAACACTGATCAGAAAAATTTTGGCTGTTACTCTAGGTTCACACTAATGCTGGCTGTCCATTGTTCTGGTCCGCCAAAGGACAAGAAGAATGGATAAATAGACCGCAAAAATAGTGGCCGCTCAAAGCTTATCTTTAAAGATTTTTTAGTAGAATTAGGATCGAAATGCTTTTATCTAATCTATAGTTTTCAATTAATTGAACTGGTCAGTTTAACAATGGCTGGACGATGGGTTATGACGACTCTATAGAACGTGGCCCCGCTCGTGGCAGATGTGTCTCACTTACAATGATTGTCCAACATTTCTATAAAGAAACAAAGAATTCTTGGTTGGGACCTTTATCGTATAAAATCAGGCACTCCTATGTTAATAAATAATTGGTACGATTCATGGTGACCACGGCCGGAACACGCCTAACCATCTGCCGGTCAATAACGGATAAATCCAAAAAATGCTCCAAAATTACAAAAATCTCTGAAATGTACTCAGTATCTGTGTCCTATGTAACGATTTGTGCCTAAAATGACCTGCTGAATACTAGAGCATCATACGTGGACAATCTTTACTCCTCCTTGAGCAACCTATAAGAACATTGCATACTTGCCAAGTCTCCTGGACGTCCAGGAGATTCCCAAAAACAAGGGTGACCTCCTGGGCTCTAGAAGAATAGGCAAATCTACCGGTCCTAGGAGAAGGTTCTCTGGGCCAATGTTATTTATTAGATGATGTGGGCATGGTATGAGCAAACAGCAGGCTTAAAGGGGATGTCCAGGATAAAAAAATGTAATTAGGGGAGATAAAACCAATAAAAATATACTTCCCTGTCCCCAGTCCTGCCCCGTGTGGTCTGGACCTGCAAATCTGTCGTCTTCCAGTGGAAGCTTCCGCCTCACATGACCAGTGAAACCAATCAGGGGCCTTGGCGGACTCGAGACGTCACAGCCTGCGAGGAATTCCACTGGTAGACGACGGCGAGCAGAAGGGGCGCAACGTGCCAGGACACCAGAGCACCAGGGACACGTATGATTTTTATTTATTTATTTTTTTCACCTCTCCTGGCCGAATTTCAAAAATATTTTACCCTGGACAACCCCTTTAACCTGGACATGAACATCATCACGTCACAAAAACGTAACACTCCCAAAAAGGGCGAATTATGAGCGAGTCATATCACAAAAATATGATGTGATCAGCACATCACCATGCCCACATCACAAACGGGCGTGGAATGATCAAAAATGGGCCTCCCCGACAGTGTTATATCCTCAATCATGTGACGTTTCCCCGGACTATCATCTTGAGACGTTGGCAAGTATGGAACATGGAAACAAGTCACGATCTGCTTACGGCACTGACTGTTGTTAAGGATGATCACTTTTTTTGCTCATAGCAACCAATCACAGCTGAGCTTTCAATTTGTATCCTGCTGTTGAACAATGAAAGCTGCGATGTGATTGGTTCCCAGGTAATTTCAGGCACCATATTGAGAACTGAGTACTTTATGTTGATTTGATAAACTGAAATCTTAAGAACTTCAAAAACTTCTTAAATATCTACTGAACGCAGAGAAGGTTTCCATGTTGGGCCTAGCCTGTCCCAGTATGATACCAGTATAATTCAGCCCCATCCACTACTGACCACTGGAGTAAAGCCTTGTCCATTCCTCAAGGTGAAGGCGTCTTTCTTACAAAAACAGCTATAAAAAAAAAAAATCACAGCTGCTGGCGGCCATGTATAAATGACCATTAGGTTTGGCCTTCTATAGCTGTTTCGGAAGAAGCGTCTCCGCCGGTTTGGCTGCCCCCTTATGTTATTGATATAAACATGGATCGGAAAGGAAAATACACCAAAGAACAGGCTCAGGTATAAGGACACGATTGAGGGCGCACAGTTAATTCAGTCAAAATTTACTCAGCCTGTCCAAGCAAACATGGCCTGACCCACCATGATCTGACCCACCCCAAACCGCAAGGTCCTTTACACTGAGACAGTCTAAGTTCTCCCGGATGAATGTCAGCATTGCAGGTGTAGATACAGAGGTGCTAGTTACATGGGAACGTGTGATGCCTCCCCACATCTAATATCTCTGCCATCTTTGCTTTCCTGATTCTGTACATCCAAGCTTTGGTCCACAAGACAACTTTGCCTACGGTAATTACAGTATGGAAACGTCGTTCCACAGAAGACCAAAATACCCTACCATGAAGATAATGCTAGAAAAGATAGTCATGTTCTCACCATCGATGGGGTTTTTGGCATAATTGTCCCTATGTCATGACACATTTACACTTTGGCCTATCTTGGTTGCCGTGTCCTTCAGAAGGACAATTAAAGTCCACATTACGGACATTGGATGATGACATCATTATGACTCAATGACCCTTAAAGGTGAAACTTAGTATGATATGAAAGTCTTGTAGGAACTTCATGGTCCAAGTCTTCAACTTTTTGAATCTGAGAGCGAAAAGATTACCCTGTTACCCTTGTAACCCGTGACATTCTATAGGTTTCAGAGAGAGGGCATGTGTACACGGTTTCATCCCCTCAAATCGAAGGCTAGTCTGTACATTGGATTCTTTGAGACCTTCGCTCATTTTTGGTCTTCTGTGGAATTTCACTTCAAGCCTGTAATACATGACACGTTATAACATAGAACCAAATTCCCTCCTGCCTCTTTTTGGTAGGTCGATGCCTCTGCAGCCATATCCTGTCTGAAATACACATATCTCCCGGGCTAGTTGTATGACGTGCCCGCTCACAAAGATTGGCACAGATCCTGCCTGCCATATAAATATGCTGGCTCTCAGGAGGTTGAAAATTGAACATTACACTTTCCTCCTCGTACCCTGTTCTCTTCCTCTCACCGCACCGCTTTATGCTTCCCCCCGCAACAGCCACAGTGTTCACCACACCAGTGGCATGCCCGTAATGGGAGGTAGCAGCACATGCAGGGGACCACAAGAGACAAGGCCACCAGGGCAGCCCAGCGTATACAGAAATGGGGATGCCCTGGGTCGCAGGAGCAGGGGTCCGAATACTCGCCCTCTGAGTCTGACATGCAGTGGTATAGTAAGCTCTCAGCACACCACATGCAGGAAAGTTGGTAGACACAACGCCCTATGGGGTCTGGAGCGTCCTGGCACTGCCCTCTGCCATTCTCTTCACTGCTAAACACGTCCCTGCAATAGACGCAACGGGCGGTGGCTGTGTCCTCCTCCCCAGACAGATGAGAGTGTTCCTTAGACTTAGGAGAAGGGGTGCCATGAATCCTGCATGAAGGGGAGGCCCTAGGGTCCTTCAACTGACTCTCACTTTCTGATGTACTCGAGCCCACAGCTCCTGGAAAGTGCCTGTCCTTGGCTTTGCTCCCGGTGGCTTTTTGGAAGTGGACTCTCAAGTCGGACTTGGACTGTTCAGGCTGCTGTAGAGCTGCGCGCCGATAGTCTTCATATCCCTTGGATACCCAAAGATCTTTGCATGGGTTGATGCTCTCAAGTTCTTCTTCGTCATGGAAGGACAAACGCTTTAAAGGCTGTGACTGAAGGAGAAGTGAATACGTTAGTCAACGAAAAGACACTTCTTATCTTAAAGGTGACCATACATATTAGACTAAAGTGTGCCAAACCCAATGACTTTGGTTGGACTGGTGACCACATAACGTATATTAGGCGTTCAGTTGACGTCCTTCTTCAGATACTGGGTAAGAAAGGATTGGGCATGGCCAATTTCAGCATGGCCAACCACTTATTTGAAAGAGCATAAAACCCACCTGATGAAGCTTACTCCCCTCTGCCCAACAGCTATCTGAAGTATACGCCCATTTTTTATTCTTCCTAATAGTCATACAGTTTGTCAATTACACAGACAAGCATCATGACAACAATTAGTTGAACAACCCATCTTCTCCCCACTTGCCCGCCTCCCATTCCCATGAAAATATGGCCAGTTTACCACAGCCAGTGATGCATGTGTATGAGGAGGTCAGGACGTCAATGGGGTTGATCAGAGATGAGTAAGTTACCATCTGGGACTCTCAACCTCAAAAGGTTTGACACATGGACCATGAAGGTTGTTATTTATGAATCTCTGCTTTGGTTTTCCCTTATAGGTTCCACAGGGCCAGGATATGGAGAGGAATCTAGGGTGGAAGACTGCCTCCAATTTTTCTCCAAATTCCTACAGGTCAACTACAGACTGGCAAGTATAAGTACAGACAACTATTTATACCTGTGTGGTTGGACTGACTGATGGACCAGTGGAAAACCCAAATTCTTCAGAAACAGGAGATCTCACGTAGCAGCTAGAGGACGACTCACTGGTGACGATGGTGATGTGTTTTGGTAACATTTCCTTCCGGCTGTTAGAAGATGATTCGCTATCTGTATGAATCTAACACAAAAAGTAGAAAAAAAATCTTATCAATGCAGTAGATTACTAAAGAAATTTAGGTTGTACACGGAAGGGATGGGATAGTCCTTGGATTTGGTCAAGGGATCGGCTAAAGGACTTATATGGATTCATTGGACATAATGAAGAAAGGACTGATAAGGGTTGTAGGTTGGAGACTTACTGGCATGACATCCCCCATAGCTTGAGCCGCTTCTCGTGAGGAGGAGGATGAAGATGAGGATGTTGAGTGTGTCATAGACCCTATGAGGAAGAAGTGAATGTTATTATATTATTACACTGACCATAGACATGCAAAGAAGTACAACGTGGACAGTTCTTAGATCCCGATCTTGTAGATAGAGGAAGCAAGGCTTTACAAAACATTCTGGAGTGTCAGAGAAAACTGGAGTATCCCTTGGCATCCGGCGCCCAGCAGAACGGTAGGTCACCCACCCCTGGTACATTCTTGAGATACAGTATATAGTATCTAAGGCCAGAGAACAATAGACTTTATCACAAACCTTCTCCCAGTTCATCCATAGCAGCCTGCACTCTATTCTCAAATTTGTCTCCATCGGCTGGGCATTGGAAGGTCAGGCCAAACCTGTTCTCTTCTACTTTCCAGTGATGGAAGATGGGATTGGCTTTATTGTAGACAAGACCCTTTTTCAGGATACACTCAAGCATGGTCTGTGGAAGAAACGTGAACAGCTATCACCCACTGGTATCCTGCATATTAAGGTAAGTGTTTCTAATTGTTAGATGTAAATTTATGACCTATAGATATGATATACATTTCCAATAGATGAAGGTTTTCTTGGACCTCTCTTGGACTTGCACCTATTTTTGAGAGCAGGGGTCCCACTACCCCCATCAGATGCAACTAAGAGTGGAGATGTGGCCGACTTTTGCCATTTTCTAGAATGGGAGTTTCAGATATAGCCAAGTAGGCCATAGAAATGGATAAAGAGGGATAGACATACGTGGCCACCTCTCCACTCACAGCAGCCACGAAGAAGCCCAATGACATACATAATATGTCACCCTGAGCATTTTGGAGGTTTTTTTTTATCCAAATCTATTCAGCCTTTCCACAGATATAAGCCCTGTTGATGTGAGATAGGAGGACACGGAGCCTCTCGTTGGCGTCTCAGCCAGAGGGACTGGAACAGGTGAAATGTAAGCACCAGAATGTCTGCATATTACAAGGTCATGTTATTAAGGTTAGCTCCATGCAATACTATATTTCCCCTATGGAGGCGCTGCAGGGGAACTGAGCACTTACTTACAGGTTTCATTAAACTTTCTAGTGGATTGATGAGGGTCCAGCAGTGGAGATATATAATTAGCTTATATTGGGGGTTGTGGTCCTCACCTTGTGATGAACTACTGGGGTTCCTAAAGCTTAAAGGTCAACCCCCTCCCTAACATGGCTGACTGCTTGTGATGACTGCGGGTATTTGGTATGTCCTATTCCTTATCCCATTATGTGACATAGGAAAAATAATATAAACATTGCTTTTATACACGTTACATGGCGGTGATACGTACACTCTGGTCTCTCACCCGTTCCCCAAGAATAAGGAAGTCTCGTTGGCGAGAGGTGTCTGGTCGTCGTATTTTGCTCATCGTGATGTGACTGAGACCTCCTCCTGCCATAGGTACCCAGCCCCCACTGGAGTCATCTCTGGACATCACCACCGCACGGATACTCAAGATGCAACTACAAACGGCACAAAAGGAAACAAAAGGTGCAAAAACACTCAAAACATTGGAAGGAACAAATCTTGATGGGATATTCCAGATCATACCATGTTACTGGTCATTGTATGGATACTATCAGGCAGAACCTACACGAAGACAACACTCTGACATCACAGCATAACAAGGCACTCACCAGAAGTCGGCGACCAAACAGCCCTACAGGCCCAAAACCATGTCTGATATGGTCATTAATATGCAAAAAATCCCATTCAATTTTGTTGTCTACCCTGGTTGTTTCAGGTGACATTACATGAGGAGTATCACTACTTATGGCCATTACATTACTAACAGTTTTTAGCAGTTTCCTCCTCTATGTAGAGTTTTTAGTTCTCCATCCTGGTGTTTGTATACTAAATGCTATACACTGCACACAGTAAGTACAGGAGAATCTGCTCGTTAATGGGCTTGCACTCAGTAACAGGCCCAGGACCATGCAGGACATATACAGAGAAGTACTGACATGTACAGATGTGAGTAAAGCACTTTGGTTGTCATATTCATCTCCAACATCTAAGTCTGTGTTTTCTTGGTTGTTCCTGAGATGTATGGGCTAGAAGGTTCACACTTGGCCTGAATCTAGCAGGTGGTGCAGCCTCGGCTCCCGGCATGTGACTGATGGTGACAGCTGTCATACCCTCTGTCATACCCCCTGTCATACCCCCTGTCATACCCTCTGTCATACCCTCTGTCATACCCTCTGCCTTGTTACAGTGCGGCCCAAGTCACAGTAAAGCTAAATTCAAACGAATAAGGGACAAAACTAATTTGAAAAAGGCTCGTTTTTCACGTCTGTTTTGCCTCCGAGGGGCACCCGTTTCCATGGATGACTCATAGATTTGTGTCTATTGAGGAATTCGTGAAAATGGCCAGAAATAGGTCATGACCTATATTTATACGATACGTTAAAACGGACCGCCAAAGAAGATGGTCATGTGAATAGCATCATTCACATGTAGTAAATTTAACCAGAAAATGGTCTATTCATTTAAATCAAGTTTTATGTTAATCATATTTTTTAAGAATTTTTGATGAGGTTTTTAAAAATTGTCCAAGTCATTATCTATGTTTTAAAAAAAATCCTAAAAATCCCACATTTCTGGCCATTAACACCGGGTCTCCGCTGTTTTATACAGCAGAGACCCTACGCTAATGCCCACAATCATTGTGGGCACTGATCACAGGCATTAACCCCTCTGGTGCCTTGGTCAAAGTGGACTGAGGCACCATTTTACCAGCGTCCCGCTGCGGGCAAATCGCGGCGTTTACGTCCTGTGGGGCCCCGGCCTAAATTTGGTATTCTTGGAATCGTACCAAAACATAGAATACAGGTGATGTCATTTTGGCTGCAGCGTGAATACCGTGAAAACAAAGCCCATAAGAATATCGCACAAATGCAGTTTTTCTTCAATTCCCCCCCCCCCATTCTGAATGTTTTTCCAGCTTCCCAGGACATTGTACAGAATAATAAATGGCGGCATCATGAAGAAAAAAACAGTTATAGGGTTTGGATGGAGGGGAGTCAAAAACGAAAAACAAAAAATTCCTCCGGCAGGAAGGGGTTAAGCCAAATAATACGCTGAGGCTTCCTGTTTTCTGTAGGAGGTTTCTTTGCAGCAGTCACCTGACTTACAGCACACCGATGATAAGATACAGAATCCACCAGTCACTATAGAGGATGTCACATCTTATCTACTCTCCCCTCTACACAATGACTCCTGCCCAGGTCACAGAGCAGGCCTAGACCTGTGGTGATACAAAATTAAAAACATCACCAAAAATTCTTAAAAAATATGTTTATTAGAAAATAGAGTTTTATAATAAAATGGATATTTCCTGGCGATCCCTCCAAGTACATACACTATGTGATCAAACGTATCCAGACACACTCCAAAACCTACGTTTTTCCTATTCGGTGCATTGTGCTGCCCCCTACTGCCAGGTCCTCCATATCAGCGACCTCAGTAGACATTAGACATGGTGAGAGAGCAGAATGGGGCGCTCTACGGAACTCACGGACTTCGTATGTGGTCAGGTGATTGGGCGCCACACATCACGCAGGTCAATGCCAAACGACGCCTCGCTTGGTGTAAGGAGCGTAAACATTGGCCGATTGAACAGTGGAAAACGTTGTGTGGAGTGACGAATCATGGTACACAATGTGGCGATCCGATGGCAGGGTGTGGGTATGGCGAATGCCCGGTGAACGTCGTCTGCCAACAGTAAAATTCGGAGGCGGTGGTGTTATGGTGTGGTGGTGTTTTTCATGGAGGGGGCTTGCACCCCTTGTTGTTTTGCGTGGCACTATCACAGCACAGGCCTACATTGATGTATTAAACACCTTCTTGCTTCCCACTGTTGAAGAGCAATTCGGGGATGGCGATTGCATCTTACAACACGATGGAGCACCTGTTCATACTGCACGGCCTGTGGCGGAGTGGTGACACCACAATAACATCTCTGTAATGGACCGGCCTGCACACAGTCCTGACTTGTATCCTATAGAACACCTTTGGGATGTTTTGGAACGCCGACTTGGTGCCGGGTCTCACCGACCTACATCGATACCTCTCCTCAGTGCAGCACTCCGTGAAGAATGGGCAGCCATTCCCCAAGAAACCTTCCAGCACCGGATTAGACGTATGTCTGCGAGAGTGGAAGCCGTCATCAAGGCTAAGGGTGGGCCAACGCCATATTGTATGCAGCATTACCGATGGAGGCGCCACCAACTTTCAGCCGGGTTTCCGGATACTTTTGATCACATAGTGTACGTCTCACCTAAATGTAACTCTTACTCGCGTGCTTTGTCGTGGACACAAACGTGGTGCCTAATACCAGTCATAGGAGGTCACGTGGACACTAAGCCATAACATTCTAGGACAACCATCTTTCCTTCTCTTTATCTCTTGTATTCCCTGCTCACTCCTCCCCCTTCCCTCTCTATAGACTTCTATACACACGAGTTGTCTGAATCATGTGGTCTGCTGTCCATCTCAAGACAGCAGGAAAGCATCCCAATGGCAGAAATAGACATCTCTCTATTATATAGGTAGACATCATGATGCTTAATCTTGGCACGCAGTTGCCATTTTTCTAAATTGATGGCACATATATCTGGTAATAGACAACAGTATTAAAAATATTTTTAAAAATCCATATAAAATTGCAAATCACCCTATCTCTAAACCCCATATAAATAAATTAACCCTTCAGGCATCTCCAAGTCCTAAAATCTCTCATTATAAAATATAAAAACATTTAACCTGACTTCACCTCTTAAAAAATGACATAAAAAGTGATTAAAACCTCACACATCCCTCAAAATGGTAAAATAAAAACTATATATGGCCCACGAAAAAGTCTCCTTAGCATAAATAGAATAAAGCAAACATGTCATACGTAACACGTGTCCTACGCAGTAAAAACCTAGAAGAAAACGGCACATTTGTGATTTTTTCCCAATTCCACCCCATTCTGATTTTGTTTCGGCTTCCCAGTACATTGTACAGAACATTAAATGGCGCCAATACAAAGTGCAACGTGTCCCACAAAAAATACATCTCTGCGAATGGAAGAATAAAAACAATTTATGGCTTTTGGAAGGCGAGCAGTAAAAACCAGAAGAACAAAAATGGAGAATCGCCGCGGCCTCAAGAGTTAGAGAAATGTAGCTGCTTAATCCAGAAATCGCACCGCACCTGTATGTAGGGAGTGTCTGGCAGGTGTCTACTAATAAAGGGACATTTGGGCCTTCTCAGCCACCATGGCTGGTTACAACTCTACACAGGGCTGTAACTTGGACAGAGGGGGCCCCATAGCAAGAGGTTTTGAATGGGCCCTGACACGGTATAATGTCTCTTTGACTGATCCCCCTCACACAGTATATTGTTTTTATTGGCCCCCACACTTGTCCCCATTACAGCCCCCATACAATATACTATCCCCATTACAGGTCCCCATACAATATACTATCCCCATTACAGCCCCCATACAATATACTATCCCCATTACAGACCCTCATACAGTATACTATCCCCATTACAGCCCCCATACAATATACTATCCCCATTACAGACCCTCATACAGTATACTATCCCCATTACAGCCCCCATACAATATACTATCCCCATTACAGCCCCCATACAATATACTATCCCCATTACAGCCCCCATACAATATACTATCCCCATTACAGACCCTCATACAATATACTATCCCCATTACAGCCCCCATACAATATACTATCCCCATTACAGACCCTCATACAGTATACTATCCCCATTACAGCCCCCATACAATATACTATCCCCATTACAGCCCCCATACAATATACTATCCCCATTACAGCCCCCATACAATATACTATCCCCATTACAGCCCCCATACAATATACTATCCCCATTACAGCCCCCATACAATATACTATCCCCATTACAACCCCCATACAATATACTATCCCCATTACAGCCCCCATACAATATACTATCCCCATTACAGCCCCCATACAATATACTATCCCCATTACAGCCCCCATACAATATACTATCCCCATTACAGCCCCCATACAATATACTATCCCCATTACAGACCCTCATACAGTATACTATCCCATTACAGCCCCCATACAATATACTATCCCCATTACAGCCCCCATACAATATACTATCCCCATTACAGCCCCCATACAATATACTATCCCCATTACAGACCCTCATACAATATACTATCCCCATTACAGCCCCCATACAATATACTATCCCCATTACAGGTCCCCATACAATATACTATCCCCATTACAGCCCCCATACAATATACTATCCCCATTACAGACCCTCATACCGTATACTATCCCCATTACAGGTCCCCATACAATATACTATCCCCATTACAGACCCTCATACAATATACTATCCCCATTACAGCCCCCATACAGTATACTATCCCCATTACAGACCCTCATACAGTATACTATCCCCATTACAGACCCTCATACAATATACTATCCCCATTACAGACCCTCATACAGTATACTATCCCCATTACAGCCCCCATACAATATACTATCCCCATTACAGCCCCCATACAATATACTATCCCCATTACAGCCCCCATACAATATACTATCCCCATTACAGCCCCCATACAATATACTATCCCCATTACAGCCCCCATACAGTATACTATCCCCATTACAGCCCCCATACAATATACTATCCCCATTACAGACCCTCATACAGTATACTATCCCCATTAAAGCCCCCATACAATATACTATCCCCATTACAGCCCCCATACAATATACTATCCCCATTACAGACCCTCATACAATATACTATCCCCATTACAGCCCCCATACAATATACTATCCCCATTACAGCCCCCATACAATATACTATCCCCATTACAGACCCTCATACAATATACTATCCCCATTACAGACCCTCATACAGTATACTATCCCCATTACAGCCCCCATACAATATACTATCCCCATTACAGCCCCCATACAATATACTATCCCCATTACAGACCCTCATACAATATACTATCCCCATTACAGACCCTCATACAGTATACTATCCCCATTACAGCCCCCATACAATATACTATCCCCATTACAGACCCTCCTACAGTATACTATCCCCATTAAAGCCCCCATACAATATACTATCCCCATTACAGACCCTCATACAGTATACTATCCCCATTACAGGTCCCCATACAATATACTATCCCCATTACAGCCCCCATACAATATACTATCCCCATTACAGCCCCCATACAATATACTATCCCCATTACAGCCCCCATACAATATACTATCCCCATTACAGCCCCCATACAATATACTATCCCCATTACAGCCCCCATACAATATACTATCCCCATTACAGACCCTCATACAGTATACTATCCCCATTACAGCCCCCATACAATATACTATCCCCATTACAGCCCCCATACAATATACTATCCCCATTACAGCCCCCATACAATATACTATCCCCATTACAGCCCCCATACAATATACTATCCCCATTACAGCCCCCATACAATATACTATCCCCATTACAGCCCCCATACAATATACTATCCCCATTAAAGCCCCCATACAATATACTATCCCCATTACAGCCCCCATACAATATACTATCCCCATTAAAGCCCCCATACAATATACTATCCCCATTACAGCCCCCATACAATATACTATCCCCATTACAGCCCCCATACAATATACTATCCCCATTACAGCCCCCATACAATATACTATCCCCATTACAGCCCCCATACAATATACTATCCCCATTACAGCCCCCATACAATATACTATCCCCATTACAGCCCCCATACAATATACTATCCCCATTACAGCCCCCATACAATATACTATCCTCATTACAGCCCCCATACAATATACTATCCCCATTACAGCCCCCATACAATATACTATCCCCATTACAGCCCCCATACAATATACTATCCCCATTACAGCCCCCATACAATATACTATCCTCATTACAGCCCCCATACAATATACTATCCCCATTACAGACCCTCATACAATATACTATCCCCATTACAGCCCCCATACAATATACTGTGCCCATTACAGTACCCATACAGTATACTATTTTTGTTACAGGTCCCCGCACAGTAAGTTCCCCCATTACAAGCCCCCATAGTATGCTATCTCCGATACAGGCCGACCACACAGCAATTTCCCCCATTACAGGCCCCCATAATATACTATCTCAGTTAAAGGCTCACATACAGTAAGTGCCCCCTTTAAATCTGTCATCATCTATCTGTGCAAATATCAGTAATGTCTACTGTACAGCCAAGTGGTCCAAGACCCTCTAAAGCACCTGGACCAGCAAAGAAACAGCAATGACTGTGGGGCGTTCACTAAAGTATGGATGACGGAGAACCAACGGCAATCTACCAGCAGGAAATGTCCTGTCTACAAAATGGCAGGAGCACTGGGTATCCAAAAAAGTCTACTGACATCACCTGTTGGTGATGGAGTCTGCAATGGAAGAACCTAACCTGATGAAGATTGGTGTTTTCCATGCTGGTTTTGATAATCTCTCCCCCACTGGAGCTTGTGCCTAAATTATAGTGAAGTGACCACCTTGTTATAAAGTAGGCGCATCCTCCGGGGTCCATGCACCTCAACAGAACCCCATACCAGATCCTTACCACTTTTTCATGGCTTGTGCACAAGTTTTTTGCTGTACAGGCCATAATATATCAGCCCCGATGTGTCAGAGAGTCCTTATAAATCACTAGACATAAATTATTGGAGAACAGGGATGGGTTAATGGCCCTCTTTACCGGAACTGCCCACCCATTTGCAGGTCAAAAATCCTACATTATTGGCCCCCACATAATATAACATCTCCTTTATTGGCCCCTGCACAGTACATTGTCCCCTTTTTATATAACCCAATAAAGATAAGACAAGAATACTGGACGGACATTGAGGGTCCCCCAGGCAGTGCACACTCTTCATTTCTAAAATCTGCCTAAAATTGTGAGTTCACCTTTCACATCCATTTTATTGCTCCAAAGCATCGGAAATAGAAATTAAAGGAACAGAAACAGAATTCACTAAAATATTTCCTACCATTTTGTGCTTACAGTTGCTACTCAGATCTATGTATCTCCATGGTAACAGACAACCACTGTGGAGATCGCTGCCCGATACGTGTCCAGCTGTCACCAAACAAGAGGAAGATGAGACTCCACGGACTGTTATACCCCAAACCCCCCCCCACCCCTACCTCCCTATATAATGGCCACCAACTAAGAGGAAGATGAGACTCCACGGACTGTTATACCCCCAACCCCCCCCCACCCCCCATATAGAGGTCACCAACTAAGAGGAAGATGAGACTCCACGGACTGTTATACCCCAAACCCCTCCCACCCCCCATATAGAGGTCACCAACTAAGAGGAAGATGAGACTCCACGGACTGTTATACCCCAAATCAGCCACCCCACCCCACCTCCCCATATGGTGGCTGTCACGGGATGGTTAGAGTCTATACTATAGGCAATGTGTAATATATATTTCATGTGGAATGTATTCTCTAACCTGTTGTAAACATCAATGTGTAGTTGGCTGATTAGGGTCTAGTGTGTTAGCACATTGTATGCAAATACCTCTAACTAGTGAGGACCAGTGAGGACAATGGGTGGAGATAATCTGATCGGTGTCTCCAAGAAGATGTTGGACGGTGCATTGTCCATAGTAGACAGGGAGTCTGCTCTCCTTGGTATAGGTGAGGGGGGAAGGATCTGTGACTCAGCCCTTCCCACCCACAGATATAGGTGTAACAGTCTTAGTATATAGTTGTAGCTAGCAGTTAGTATGTGTTAGCCGGCCTGTGCATAGCTCTGCAGAGAGCCAGGATTTAGTTACAGGACCAAGGAGCCAAAGCTATCATTGGATTGTGACTTCTGTGGACTTATTGTTGTTACGGTTGATGTGACCGCCGCCGGCTACTAACTTTGTGGATTACAATAAATTGCTGTTGTCTCCCGACCTCTTGCGTCCGTGTTGATTCAAGATATCCTCCGGAGGAAGACGTATACCTTTGCTCCGTGACAACTGGTTGGCAGTGGTGGGATCAACAGCGGACAGCGAGATGGACTACAGCAGCCCAGCGATTAATGGAGCCACAACCTCAGAATACAGGAACTGGACTATTGCAAGTCTACAAGTAAGGGCCCGGGAACTAAACCTGAGTTACCAGGGAAGAACGAAAGAGCAACTGATCGAGGCACTGGAGGAGATGACCCTGCAAAGCGGCCATGAGGAGGGCTGCCCCCAGGAGACTGGAGAGATACAGGAGTGGCAGGTACAGACCCAAAAGAGCAGATGGGTTGTTTTGTATGAGGAGGAATTGGCAGTGCTGGGGCTAGGAGCAACTGCAGAGCAAAGGAGTAGAGCATTACAGAGGGCTCAGGAAACGGAGAAGGAGGAACAGAGAATGGCGCATGAAAAGGAAAGAATGGCGCATGAAATGCGAATGGCTGAGATAACTGCGCGGAATTATAATCAAACGTCGACCCCCAGCCCAACAGTGAGAGAACCACCATATGTCTCCCATAAACACTTCAAGACCTTTGATGAAGCGGCTGGGGATGTTGATGGATATTTTCAGGACTTCGAACACCAGTGCCGCCTGATGGAAGTCCCAGAGAAGGATTGGGTCCGGTATCTGGTGGGGCACCTACGAGATGGGGCTGCGGAAGCTCTCAGAGCCATGGACCCTAGTGATCAGCGGGACTATGAGGCCATTAAAAGAGCGGTGCAGAAGTATTATGCAGTCACTCCAGAGACCTACCGAGTTCAGTTCCGCTCTTTGTCTTACAATGGGGGAAGCTCCTTCCACATGTTCGCCCACAAGTTGAAGCAAGCATGCAAGCGCTGGCTAGAAGGAGAGGAGGCTGTCACAGTCGATAAGATCCTCCAAGTCATACTTAAGGAACAGTTCTTTTCCCAGTGCCCCGCTGAGATCCGTGAGTGGGTGCTGGAACGGAACCCAGCCACAGTGGAGCAAGCTGCTTCCCTTGCAGATGAGGGCCTGACCATCAAGCCGCAGTGGAAGAGGTTGTTTGCAGAGGAGCGGAAAACTACCACAGTCCGCCAGACACCCTTCAGCCAGCCACCCACCTTTCGTGCCCGGCCTCAGGATTACAATTCCCCCTCTACCCCTGCCCCAGCCCATCGGCCTCCAGCTATGAACAACCCTGTCCCTAGACAACGACCTACTGGAAGAATGCTAGAGCGCAGATGTTTTGGGTGCGGGCGGCCTGGACATTTGCAAGCTAGTTGCCCTGTTAACATGGGGGCACGGGCCACCGTGGCATCCCGGCCTATTCACTACCTGGGAACCACCCCTAGGACTGAAAGTTTGGCCCCATTTCCAGATGACTCCATGAATGACCCATCTGTTCCACCTCCAGGGGTCTATGGGATTCAGCCTTCCGCCACACATCCCGCAAACCTTCAGAGGAAGCACTTGCAGGAGGTCCTACTGGATGGCCGAACAGTTGTTGGATTCCAGGACTCGGGAGCTTTCCTAACGGTAGCGGACCCCCGAGTGGTTCGACCCGAGGCCCTAGAGGAGGGCCCTGGCCTTTCTATCGAGTTGGCAGGAGGTACTCGGAGACGTATTCCTAAAGCTACCGTGGAACTCGACTATGGTTATGGACCAAAACGATGCACAATTGGTGTGATGAGCGGGCTGCCGGCCGATGTTCTGTTAGGCAACGATGTTGGAAATCTACAGTGCCACTTTGTGGGAGCAGTGACCCGAAGCCAAGCTCAGAGAGACGCCAACATGGATCGACCGGATTTTCTGCCAGATGCCAGCCCTTCAACTCTACAACTTTACCATTCAGTACCGCCGAGGGAACCAACACCAGAACACAGATGGGTTATCCCGGCAGGAGGACATATGAGCTATAGAGACTGATGTGCATTCCCCAATTTACCTGTGTAGGCCAATTGTGTCATGCACATGTTTTGAGAATGGGAGGGGTTGTCACGGGATGGTTAGAGTCTATACTATAGGCAATGTGTAATATATATTTCATGTGGAATGTATTCTCTAACCTGTTATATACATCAATGTGTAGTTGGCTGATTGGGGTCTAGTGTGTTAGCACATTGTATGCAAATCCCTCTAACTAGTGAGGACAATGGGTGGAGATAATCTGATCGGTGTCTCCAAGAAGATGTTGGATGGTGCATTGTCCATAGTAGACAGGGAGTCTGCTCTCCTTGGTATAGGTGAGGGGGGAAGGATCTGTGACTCAGCCCTTCCCACCCACAGATATAGGTGTAACAGTCTTAGTATATAGTATATAGCTAGCAGTTAGTATGTGTTAGCCGGCCTGTGCACAGCTCTGTAGAGAGCCAGGATTTAGTTACAGGACCAAGGAGCCAAAGCTATCATTGGATTGTGACTTCTGTGGACTTATTGTTGTTACGGTTGATGTGACCGCCGCCGGCTACTAACTTTGTGGATTACAATAAATTGCTGTTGTCTCCCGACCTCTTGCGTCCATGTTGATTCAAGATATCCTCCGGAGGAAGACGTATACCTTTGCTCCGTGACAGTGGCCACCAAATAAGAGGAAGATGAGACTCCACGGACTGTTATACCCCAAACCACCCACCCCACCCCACCTCCCCATATAGCTGTCACCAAACAAGAAGAAGATGAGACTCCATGGACTGTTATACCCCAAACCACCCCCCATATAGAGGTCACCAACTAAGAGGAAGATGAGACTCCACGGACTGTTATACCCCAAACCACCCACCCCACCTCCCCATATAGCGGCCACCAACTAAGAGGAAGATGAGACTCCACGGACTGTTATACCCCAAACCACCCACCCCACCTCCCCATATAGCGGTCACCAAACAAGAGGAAGATGAGACTCCACGGACTTTTATACCCCAAACCACCCACCCCACCCCACCTCCCCATATAGCTGTCACCAAACAAGAAGAAGATGAGACTCCATGGACTGTTATACCCCAAACCACCCCCCACCCCCCATATAGAAGTCACCAACTAAGAGGAAGATGAGACTCCACGGACTGTTATACCCCAAACCACCCCCCACCCCCCATATAGAGGTCACCAACTAAGAGGAAGATGAGACTCCACGGACTGTTATACCCCAAACCACCCACCCCACCCCACCTCCCCATATGGCGGCCACCAACTAAGAGGAAGATGAGACTCCACGGACTGTTATACCCCAAATCAGCCACCCCACCCCACCCCACCTCCCCATATGGTGGCCACCAAATAAGAGGAAGATGAGACTCCACGGACTGTTATACCCCAAACCACCCACCCCACCTCCCCATATAGCGGTCACCAAACAAGAGGAAGATGAGACTCCACGGACTTTTATACCCCAAACCACCCACCCCACCCCATCTCCCCATATGGCGGCCACCAAATAAGAGGAAGATGAGACTCCACGGACTGTTATACCCCAAACCACCCACCCCACCTCCCCATATAGTGGCCACCAAATAAGAGGAAGATGAGACTCCACGGACTGTTATACCCCAAATCAGCCACCACACCCGACCTCCCCCATACTCTCCACCTCGACTCCAACTCCCCCCCCCCACTTTACTAGCTTTGGCAATGCCAAATATCTATTCGGACGTGCCAATAAAGCCTATTTGATTTGATTCAACCAGGGGGTGCACCTTCCATGATGCGCCCTATGGTGATGGTCTCAGGCGGTGCCTCAAGGAATAAACTGGGGGAGACATTTCTTTTCTAATTGGCCGCTACTTATGGTATTATTGCAGTAAGTTGCGGCCGATACTTTTTACTCACCTGTCTCCTCTCCTGTCCAGGCCGGCTCTGCCACCCCCTCTAGGCAGTGCTCGCACTTACGTTACAACGCTGAAGGACGCCAGGATGCTACAACCAGCGTCCTCGTATTCTTCAACGTCACCTATAGCGCATCCTAGGGGCGGTAGCAGGGCCGGACTGAAAAGAAGCGTGGACGGGTGCATAAACATTATTGGCCGCTACTTACTGCAATAATACGATAAGTAGAAGCCAATTTACAAAAAATAATACTCCTCAGTCATATACTGGAGGGGGAGGCATAACAGAAGGGGTCACATACTGTGCAGACCAAAAAGAAGGTGGTTGTGTGCTATGTGGGGGCCAAGAAAAGGGGGTCATGTAAAACATCCCCCCACCATTACATCATAACATCTTACTACACCTAATATACATGGGAAGATGCTGAGAACTGGATTTCTAGATCTACTGTATGCATCATCAACCGTGTGACCCCCAGTATTAGCCCATATGGGTAACCCACCCAATGCCAGAAGAGGACAAACAACCTCATTGGGGTAGAACAGCAAATGATGTCACACTCAGACATGACGGAATTGTTGTTCATCCACAACTTGCTCATATGATATAATCCGCAGCATGTTCATATGTTATAACCTACAGCATGCTCAATGTTCATTCCTGCGCAGAATTATCAGAAATTTGCAATACAAATGTCGCCATTTGGTCAAATCTCCTACAAAATCCGCTTTCAGCACTGACAGATTTTGTCCAGAATTCTTCACCGATTTCCTGAGGATTCGCAGTAAAGCCGCAGCAGAGAATATCGGCCTCCTCTGGATTGAGCCTTAGGCCTTATTCACATAAGTGTGGTCACATGTCTGACAGATAAGCGGTAATAACACGGATCGGTTCTATCTAACTCCTCTGTTCTGACACATACAAGGATAGGAATCAATGGATCCATTTTTAACAGATATAAAACAAAGTGACGTCCAAGTTTCGTCCAAGAAAAACGGATCGGTGCGATCAAAAAGAAGGCGCAACAAAATTCACCAGATTAAACATGGATGCAAAATGGAAGACACGCGGCCCTCAAAAACAGACAGGGTGGATGAACAACGGTGCCAAAACCAGACGTCTACATTCAGTTTTCATGGACATTATGTCATGTGAATTGGGCTTTAGAGTAACACAGGGAGATCCCCGTATAGGATGTGAACTGCGTGTCATATGTTAGGCTCTGTTGGCGGAGGGGGGGTTCCAGTGTCACATCTGATGTCCAGAACAGTCTATCACGTGGCGCTATTTTTACCATTAAAATGAGAGAATCCTCAAATCCCAAAATGAGTCAGTGGGTTGCGACAGTCACCAGTGTGATGGACCCCGGTGTGAACAGATCCTAAACTGAACATACATATGGCATAAACTGCAGCGGTAACATCACGGGAGAAAACTGTGTGGCCAAGCAACAAACCACGTGAACGCTCCACCACATATGGCAGCCGCCTTGTGTCCGCACCCCTCAGTCATCCATAATGAGAACGCCGGATATTTGAGGTTACGCCATCTTTTACTTCGCTGGCTTTGAGCCAGAACGCATGACACAATTTTGGTGCCATTTTCTGAGATTCCGAACCCAACATGTCAAAAAATTAATGGTCAAACCAAGAGGCCCACGATGTGCCGAGGATGCGCCAGCTCTATGCCGGCGTCGTAACCTCAACAGTGTTGGGAATTGCCGCACGTTTGTGGTTTTCGTGAACAAGGTGCTGCGGCAAATCATAATGAAACTGCGTGTTATTGCCGCAATATCTGAACACACCTTAGACTTGGCTCGGCTGAGCATGTATGTTTATTTTGGAGAGGAGAAGGGTCGCTGCCAGGTACGTCTCTTTATACGTACGTCTCTTTATAGATACGTCTCTTTATAGGTACTTCCCTTATAGATACGTCTCTTATAGGTACGTCTCTTTATGGGTATGTCTCTTATAGGTACGTCTCTTTATAGATACGTTTCTTTATAGGTACATCTCTTTATACATACGTCTCTTTATACATACGTCTCTTTATAGGTACTTCCCTTATAGGTACGTCTCTTATAGGTATGTTTCTTTATAGGTACGTCTCTTTATAGGTACGTCTCTTATAGGTACGTCTCTTTATAGGTACGTCTCTTATAGGTACGTCTCTTATAGGTACATCTCTTTATAGGTATGTCCCCTATAGATACGTCTCTTTATAGGTACGTCTCTTATAGGTACGTCTCTTTATAGCTACGTCTCTTATAGGTACGTCTCTTATAGGTACGTCTCTTATAGCTACGTCTCTTATAGGTACGTCTCTTATAGCTACGTCTCTTATAGGTACGTCTCTTATAGGTACGTCTCTTATAGGTACGTCTCTTATAGGTACGTCTCTTTATAGGTATGTCCCCTATAGATACGTCTCTTTATAGCTACGTCTCTTATAGGTACGTCTCTTATAGGTACGTCTCTTATAGGTACGTCTCTTATAGGTACGTCTCTTTATAGCTACGTCTCTTATAGGTACATCTCTTATAGGTATGTCTCTTATAGGTACGTCTCATTATAGGTACGTTTCTTTATGGGTACGTCTCTTATAGGTATGTTTCTTTATAGATACGTCTCTTTATAGGTACGTCTCTTTACCAGTACGTCTCTTTACCTCCCATTGGGCATGCTGAAATTCAATTTACATCAGGGGTTCCCAAGACTATCACCATAGGGGAACCCCTGGAAAGATGTCTATTCCCTGAGAATCCCGACGGCTCAGTCTGTGATCTCTATTCTGGCCATCGTTGGTTGACGGCTTTGCCAACCCCAGGACAAACACCTATAGCCGGGCTGAAATCATTCTGCTGCAGTCTTTTAGGGAACCCCGAACCTGTTTTTGTATCTGGAGGGGGGGGGGAGGGCTGCAAAAAAAAAAACACCGCTGACGTCACGAGCATTGTGCACCCACATCGAGAAAGACGCCCTTATTATACAATAATACGATTATAAGGGGATATTAACAAAGTCATCTTATTATTATATTATTTATCCTCTAATATCTGCATAATAACGGAATAATATGAATAATAAGAATGTCATATTGTAAATAGATTAATATACATGATAATCTCCTAGTATAATATAATCCAAATAATAATAATATAATCTAAATAATAATACCATGATATTATAAATAATCTAATATTCTATTAATACTATAAGTGCTAGTATAAATAATAATGTAATAATATAAATAATAATAGAATGGTATCAATAATATAAAATAAATACACAGATTCCTAAGCCTATATATTTCATGTATATCTATCTATATGTTCCTGTGACAGCCCCCAGACCCATCCTCTCGCCATAATACCGACCACTAATGTTATATCTCACCAGGATTATAAATAAATCATCTGTATAATGTAACTTCCTGCATGAATCACCCTTCATATTGTAAGCAGGCTCTTAGGAGGAGGATATAGGATATTATCCAACCTACATCTAACAATGCAATAAGACACCACGATATAGAATTAGCCGCAGGACACTGATAATAAAAAATAGAATAATAATAAAATAAAAATAAAGTGATATATGAAGGTGCTGCCCGGAGCTTAGCCCAGCCATGGCGAGCAGGAGGCGAGCGCTGCTGCAATCCCTCTGCCCTGCTGTTATGCCCATTTGGCAGTGACAGGGTTAAGTAAATAGAGGAGATTCATTGTAGCTGCCTCAAATGATCCTTCCTGTCATGCAGTAAAATCAGATCTGTCTCTTTACTTGGGGGAGGGGGGTGTCCATTTGCAAAGCAGGGGCCCCTGGCATCTAGGGGGCAGAAGAGCTGAACCCCCCTATGCATGGAGACATGAAGCATCTCTGAATGGAGGAGAATTTTTGTGAATGGCTGGTCACATGACCAGAGGTTCTTTGTGCTTGCAGGTGAGAGTGTGACAAGGGTCCCTAAATCCCTGCTTATGGGCTGGAGCCCTGTGTGCTGGCCCTGGCCTGGGCATCACATCTGCAGAGGGACACACTCACTTACACACTCACACACACACACTCACTCACACCAAGGAGGAGGGGGAGGGTGGGGAGGGAGGGGAAGCAGCTATCATGGTGCCTCAAACTGATCACAGCCCTTTTTTTATGAATGAATCCAGATGCAAATAGGGTTGATTCACAAAAATCTGCCCCTTCCTCTTCCCCACCTTGAATGGCAGCGGAAAATAAGAGCAGAGCTGGCAGTGCCCCCCATGTAGCCCCCAGTGCACACACACAGGCAGCAGCCAGTGCAGGAAATGATGCAGAATAAAGAGGAATCTGCCAGATTTGCAGCAGCCATGCAGAATGACAGGGGAGTCAGGGGGCCAGGGGATGGGGAGGCTGGGGTCTGCCATCTACATGTGGCCATTGGTCTAGGGGGGCACCTAGGGTTGGCAGGCAAGGGGGCAATGATAGAAAAAGGCAGCACTCACTCTCTGTCCATAGCTGATGGGGATCCAGGGCTGCTGGATGTCTCCTGGATGATCCTGGGCTCCTGGCTTGCCAGTGTAATGTGTATGGTGGAGAAATGCAAATTCCTGGCACAAGGGTTTATTGTTCATCTCCTCTGCTTTTTTCTCTCCATTTTTCCCTGGGCATCATGATGTGGCTGTTGGAGGAGCAGCCATCTTCCAGGTAACAACATCTCATATCACCCCCATCCCTCCCTCCTCCTCCCCCCTCCTCTCTGCCTCCTGGGCTGTGTCTGTTGTGCTGCACCTGGAGGCTGAGCTGTGCGGGGCCTGCCTGCACCCAGGGCCGGGGATGGAGAGCTGGGGCCCGGGAGCCACTGGGGTGCTACAGGGAATGGGGGGTGCAGCAGGGAGAAGGGGGGCTGGGAGAGGAGGGAGACTGCATGGTCCTAGCGCTGGCTCTCACATGCACCTGTTTCCTTAGTCTGATCCTTGTGATGGAGCTGCAGCAGCTCTCGGATATTACACAGGATACAATGTAACAAGCTGCTGCAGCCGGCTCTGATACATTGTGTTATATGAGGAGCAGTCAGATGTGGCACTGAAAGGGTGCCAAGGGTATAACAGTCACACTGCCCCCCTACAGGCCATAACCGGTACTGCACTATTTATATGCAATAGATACATAGTTACAGTTCTTACACCCATGTTTGGAAAATTCTGCCATTTTATAGGTCAGGTATAAGACTCAGGCCCTATTCATATCTGCATTCAGGTTTCCGTTCAGGGAGTTCACTTGGGGACCCCCTCTGCCCTGAATGCAAACCTATGCACATAAAAAAACAGTTACCTAAGGAAACCCACTGACCCCATAGACTATAATGGGGTCCGTGTGGTTTCCGCTCGGTATCCTGCAAGCAGCAGTTTTCTCTCTGCAATGTTTCGTGCGGAAACCATATGGACCCCATTATAGTCTATAGGGTCACGGGTTTCCTTAGGTAACTTCTTTTTTTATGCGCATAGGTTTGCGTTCAGGAAAATGGAACGGAAACCCAAACTCAGATGTGAATAGGGCCTTAGGCTGTATTCACACCACAGTGATTAATGGCCGTGTCACATCCGATTTTTAATGGACCCCACACATCACCGTTGAATTCAATTCGAGCAAATGGGGGCCATTCACATGACCATCTGTTGTAATGGATTGCCGAAATATAGGTCATGTCTTATTTCTGACCCCTCTATTGTATGGGGAATCCCTGGAAATGGCTGCCCCTTGGGAGCAAGACGGCCCTGAAAAATGGACGTTTTTTAAAGCCATTCTGCAACTTGGTTGTGTGACTGTCGCCTTATGGAGTCTTATGGGTCATTTATCACTTAAAGTGCCCCGTCCTAAGACATAGGGGAGAGTTATCAAGATTAGAGAAGTTGCTCATAGCAACGAATCAGGGGGCAGCTCTCATTTACAAATGAGACAATGAGAGCTGGAAGATGATTGGTTGTTATGGGCCACTGAGCCAATCAGATTGTAGTTTATGGTTAGAACAGATTTGCTGAAAAATGTGGCTGGAAACTGATTGGTTGATACGGAAACTACTCCAGTTTTCCTTTGCACCAGTTTTGATAAAACTTCACCATCATAGACTTACAGGAGACATAAATGACAGTCATCATATACGGGAGACAAGGGGAGGGGGCTGCGCAGGCCGGCGGTTGTGTATAATCCGTGAGCAGACCCCAAACCACGAGTCACATAAGCCTTGAGGATGGGACCCGACATGATGGAGATCTACAGTACAGGGGCCGTCGTCCTCTCCGGTCCACGCACCGAAACAGAAACTACAACAGTTCTTTGCTTTAGTCAGTGTCGGCATTATATACACCATAAAACTGCTGTAAATGATGATACTGGGCACAAAACCCAAAATGTCTTTAAAACCCCCCAAAAAAAACTATGCTGGAAAATTAGGCTTTTAGGATGTGTTACCGCACCCTAATCCTCCCCAAAAAGCAGTCTAATGCCCCCATATAACCAGCCACAGGGAAAAAGCTCTGCAGGGAAAACCGCGGCAGAAACGCATTGTGCTTTTTCCCCGCAGCGCTTTTCACTTGATTGGTGGAGAGACCCCCTATTTTGGCACGTCAGTTTTCAGATTTTTATTTGATTACTTTGTATCTTTTCCTTCCACTTTATCTGATACTTTGGGTTGGTTATCAATGAAAATCGCAAGAAAATAAATTTTTATACAAGTTTGTGGCTGCAAGGTGACAAAATGTGAAAAAGTTCAAGTGGTGTGAATCATTTTGCAAGCCACTGTATATCCAAATTTCTGTATATCATCTGCAGTGTTGGACTGAATTTCCTTGGGCCCACCAGATGACTTGGCTCTGAGGGCCGCCCTCCAACAACTTCTAGGAGATAGACCCTTGAACTCTGGGTATCATCTGCTGGACCGTCACTGAAGTAGAGCCTGGGCCCATCAGGGGTTCCTTTGGTGCTTTGGTGGGCCAGTCCAACACTGGTCATTTGCCGTGTCATGGATGCAAGTCAGAAGATAGGAAGGACCATCAATTGCACATTTGATATTTTTTAGGAACAGCTCATATGAAATGGTTTGGCTTGCTATGGGATGTGACTTTTTGGACAAGCCTTGACATGGGTGGATCTTATCAGAATATCCCTATTTATCAAATATTTCCTATATATTGTCCCCATTATAAAGCTCTTATAGGGAGAGGGGCATCTACAACAGTGACCACAGAGGTCATCCGCTAAGTTATAGGTTTAATAAAGCCAAGATAACCCCCTTAGGCTACTCTAGAGACCCAAAATACTACGCCCATAATTCTGCCCCAAGACCAAATCCTAAGACCCCAAAACAATCAACAATATTACCAGACATGATAGCTCAGACCCCATAGAGCATTATAAATAGTATACAATGAGTTATCCCAGTGTCCTACCAAATTATAAAAATAGGTTTCCCATGTGCTGAACACCATCGAGGGAAAAAAATCAAAAGGGTCGACCCGCCATTTTTTCACCTCTATTAAAACCTTGACTATAAAGCCATCAAAGAAATAGACATTCCCCAAAATGGAACAACTAAAAGGTACGTCCGGCCCTGCAAAAAGAAATGCCCTATGCATCCCCGTACACAGAAACATAAAAAGTTATGGGTGTCAGAATATGGGGGAATACAATATGAGAATACAGGGGACAGGTCATATTGGCTGCAGAGGGAGCGCCGTAAAAACAAAGCCCATAAGAAAGTCACAGGGACAGTTCTTCTCCAATTCCACCCCATTCTGAATTTTTTTCCAGCTTGCCACTACATTGTACAGAATAATAAATAATTATAAAGAACAATTTGTCCTGCAAACATTACAGGACAGAAAAATAAAAAAAGTTACCACCTTTGGAAGGCGGGCGGTCAAAAACCAAAATCAGAAAATTCCTGTGGCAGGAAAGGGTTAAAGGGTACTATGGTTTAATGAAGAGTTGCAATTGGGCAGTTTGTCCCATGACTGTATAGACCATATACATGGCGTCCTATAGGTATACTGCTGCTAATGATCACATTATGGCTGCAGCACATTTTACATTTGTCTCTGCGGCTGTGACATCTTCAGGCTCCTCTTCAGCAGATTGGACTCCTTTTCATGTTCTGGGCACTATCGCACATGAGAGGAGAGGTGAGTAAGAAATATTGGCCATCACCAATAGCCCCTTTATTTGGAGGACATGGCCTGGAACAAATATATTGCCCTAAAAAATAGGAAGAGACAGATTTGAGACAGATACACAGAGACAATTACTACAATGATGGTGGCATGATAAGCTCAATCCAGCGCCGCGTCTTCAGTACCAGTCAGAGGTTTGGCCACAGTGCCAGAAGGAGCGTCCTGAGACTCCGACTGCTTATGGTGACTGGCGACACCTTCATGTATATATATATCTATAGGGGCATATTTATTAAAGTTTTGGTGTAATTTCCATCTTTTTCTTTGTCTTATTTGATCTGCACTTTATGTATGACGCATTTACACTTCTATGTCCCAGAATGTTAGGCTGCCCTCACCCACTTGTGGTGGAAGTATATTTTCTTTTATCTCTATATTGATAACTTCTGCCATTTTTAACCCATTAGTGACTGGTGTATAGACATTATACAACAGATGCGGGATCTTCCACATGCTCACAGGGGGCGTCCTGCTTCTATTGCCAGAGATTAGCAAACTGAGGATCCCTGGCTTTAAACCCTCTAGATGCTGCATTCAATAGCAACCACAGCATCTAAATGGTTTGGGAGGGGAGGGGGCTCCCACCTGGAGGCATCGGGAGCCCTGTGGACAAGATTGCAGAGGTCCGATGTCTTTACATGGCAGCTAAGGACCTAGTTCAAAGCCCCCAGGGTGTCCTAAGTAAATTCCAATTAGGCTGTCCCAAAGGCTTGGCCTAATAGAAGGGCTGTGATAAATTGACAGGTAGTGTCATGCATTGTAAAATATAAAATATAACACACATATTGGATATTGCCGAGTCCGCAAGGATCTGAACAATAAAAACACAAAACATGGTTTGGGCATCAAGTCCTAAAATAGGGTTAAAAAGGTGCAAAAAAAATGCAAATGCCCTCCAGTACTTGGGTGTGTAAAATAAAGACTCATCATGTCAGACGGCGTCAGAATCACAACTCCGCGCGCTGCGATTTGTGCAATATTTATTATACAAGTCTGCACAATAGGGAAGACTTAGAGGATTGACGTTATCCACACCGGTCTCCGTAACCCCGGCGGAAGGTGCAATGACAAGGCGCACGGCTCCCGAAAATGAAGCATACCCTCCACTAGCCTAGAGGATGATAAATCTGGTGGAGACAATGGCCCCGACTCCTACCTGCCCTTGCTACATCTTTTCAGGTAAGCGGTGATGTCAGCACCGAAAAGAAAAAGTTGCAAATTTTTGTTGCAAAAAAAAAAAAAATTGGTGCAAAAAATGTGCGACTTTTTATTCCTTGTTCCCCAGAAAGCTGATGGGTAAGGCATAATAAAATCTGCCCCAACGTACACATGGCCAAAAAGATGTAACACATCTGTGCTAAAGGAGACCCATGGTAGAGAAGACACAGCCATTATAATGGGTATATACTAATGTAGGGCTCTATAATAAGTAGCCTGCCGGTATATGGATATATTAGCCCCTGGAGGGCAGTATACAGTATATACTGTATAACTCAGGAGCCTTAGGAGGGATTTTACTTTCCCAATGGATAAATGGCCTCTTAATGCAGCAAAGGATTTCTCATTTCCCATGAAATATCCATAAAGGTCAGAATGCAATGGACATTTGGCTGATTGATTATACATTGTAAACTGCACAGGAGAACAGATGTATATAGCTGAATAGAAAATATATGACTGGGATGATCTGTCCCTAGGGGGCAGTAACAAGCCAAAATCTAGTGTATACCCCTATATGACCATTATACTTATGTAGACAGGAGAGCTCTGGGTCACGTGGCTATGAATGGGGAGCTTACACACAGCTGTACAGTTACATACCGCGGGAGTTTACTTGGCCACGCCTCCGCGCCAGTCCCGACTCCTCCGCCCACGAGGAGTGCGGCAGTTGTGTAGACTGGGGATTAGCGCTACAGACACGTCCAGACCACGGTAGGAAACTTGTGTCTGTTCATGAATTGCCGGCAAATATAGTGAATGGAGTTCGGTAGGAAGAGGTTTAGGTGGTGCAGTACTGCCCCCTGCTGCCTGACATTGGAATGACGTGGGTTACTGTACTGGTTGTCTCCAATGTGTACTGTGTATTAAAGGGGTTGTATAACAGTAGTGAGGTTGAGAACTTTGCCATACAGGGTGGGGGAGCAACCCTTGTTTATATACTGCTTATATATGTACACAGAGTCCCTGTTACCTAAAGTCCAATTTTAGCATCCATATACAGCTGCCACATGTCTCCCATCTTTTCACCTAGGGTGTCATCTACCACTCCCAAATTATTGCACATTCAGTAGCTGGGTAGTTGTAATAGCTAAAGATGTATGTGATTGCAGAAATAGCGCCCCCTCCTGTGCCCTGCCTGCGTCTTGTATTGCAACCTATCACCCCTTGAATGGGGCAGAGCTATCCAAGTACTTATGTCCTCTGTGAGCTTGGAGGACCAAACACTAAATTTTGTGCTGACATTAAAGGGGTACTCTTATCAAAGACATTTACATAATATGCAATATATTTACCAATATGCAATAGCTGTCAGATAGACCTCTGAAACCTGAGCTGTCTCCAGTATGAGGGTCCCCCAACCCCTAGGCCAGGGGTAGGGAAGGTACGGCTCTCCAGCTGTTGCAAAACTACAACTCCCAGCATGCATACTGGCTCTGCTGTTCTTGGAACTCCCATGAAAGTGAATGGAGCATGCTGGGAGTTGTAGTTTCACAGCAGCTGGAGAGCTGAAGGTTCCCTATCCCTGCCCTAGGCCATCTGGTAATGTGGTGCTGTGAATAGACAAGTGACTTCACATGTAAGTAAGCCACTTCTCCATTTACAATGGCTGTATCAACAAGCAGGATGAGGGTCCTGGGGATAGGTGAGAGCCCCCAAAATGGGTCAGCATCTGTCAGACATCTATGGCTTATCGTCTAGATATGACATGACTATCTGATATGGGAATACCCCTTCAATACATAGCAAAGAAACGTTCACTCCCATTCTAATGCTGAGACATTGCATGACATAAGCACTAACAATTCTCCTGTGTGTCTGTACATATCTTACAGATACCCCACCATTGTTCTTATCTTACAGATACCCCACCTTATCTTACAGATACTCCACCGATTGTTCTTATCTTACAGATACTCCACCGATTGTTGTGTTAGCTTGCCTGGATAGTTCCTGAATTAAAACATGGGTAACATAGAGGGGGTGGAAAGTAAGGAATCATTTGAGACAGTAATTGGAAATATGTGTAGAAGAATCCGTGACGGAACTGTTGGAGGAACCCAGCCTGACGTATCTCCTCCTGGCCTTCATCCCTACTCTATGAACCTAGTCACTCAAACTGGAGAAGAAGACCAGATATTTAGGGGACCTACGACAGAGGATATGGAGGTACAATCCATTCTAAGTGCTCCATGGAAGGGCCCTATGAACATCAACCTTAATACTAGCACAGAACTGCCAATAGAGCAGGATCTCCCAGAGGTGCAATGGTCAATGCCTACAATGATGGGTCCACCTATGAACAGTCTATTCTTAGGTAACAAACAAATACAAAAATTTGAAGCTCCGGCTGCAGAAGCGGCAGATGATAGCAGAGGCAATAACAGTGATGGCAAATATAAGGTGGAAGGAGATATAATATCTAAGGAACCTCATGCTATATGGCCACCAGTGTTGGGATTTTCTTCTGGAAGATTTCCAAAGAAAACTCCCCTGTACCCTGTAGGAATGGCTTCTATAAGCACACAATTGGCAGAATTCACACCATTAAGTTCTGACAGAAATCACGTAATCTGTCAAGAGCAGCCACAAGACTGGAGAACAACAAGAGCAAAACCATCAGAGCGCCAAACACCAAAAACTGCAGATGGAAGTGCCACCAAGCAAGGCGTGTTCTTGGCTAAGAGCAATTGTACAGCGTTGGAATCTATGCCTAACGTCACTCAACCACCAAACAATGTCTTCTCGCCAGTAAATGCCCGCCAGAATATCGGACCAGCAGCCAAAGCTCACCCAGTATTTGCCTTCACATTTTCTGCATCAGAAGCCACCAGAGGACATCCTTGCATACTCACTCCTGATATTCAAGAAAAAATGACACAAGAAAAAGCAGATACTCGTTTAATGGCTAAGACAAATCCAGTGAAAGGTGTATCGATAAGCACACTACCACCATCGCCTCGGAGTGTCCCAAAAAATACTCCAGAAGAAACACAAGTGAAGTCAGCTACAAGTTTCTCCTATGCAGATGCTCTAAAAAGAAGCCTTCAAGTCAAACAACAAGTGAGGGCACCAAAACTCCTTGGTCAAGGTGAAGAAGGCCTAATAGTACAGCAGAGATCTAGTGGACATCAGAACAAAGCCAACATGGAGAAAAAGGGTGACACAAAAACAATAGCTGTGACTAATGTACGGCAAAGCAATGCTCAACTACAATCTAAAAATCCCAAGACAAACAGCAGAAAATCTTGGAACCCAAGTGGATCATCAACACCACCTTCTAAAGCCACCAAGGGACAGCTAAGGCTTCCGTGGACTTCTTGTAACAATCCAAAGGATCACTTCCAGTTTAAAGGTTCTTGCAATGTGGCCAAACATCAAGGCTCGACACCTAACAACTCAACACAGCTTTGCAAAAACACTTCAACTGGGAAGTCACAGGAACAGGTCAAGCTCCAAGATGCTAAAAAAGAGAAGGTGTATCAATCATATCCTATCAAAAGAACTGGCAGACCTAAACCAGTCTGTAATCTGGCTCCTACATTTACATCCAGAATATTGGTTAAGAGTAAAGATGTATCTATCCAACCACTAGACATCAGTCTACAAGCCGCACAATCTGTTCCAGTAGGGAAGCCTGCACGGGAAAACAATACAATCATTGCTGCTCTCGAACCTCTTAATCATAAAGACCCTCTGCCCCAGTCTGAAGGCAAGGAACACAATGATGCATCAGACTTGACTGATTCAGCCTCATCTGTCCCCGATATCAAGGGAATAAAAGAATGCCCAAATTCCAAAGACCAGATTCCAGATCAGTCTCTTGTGGACCTGGGGAACGAAGCGGCCAAGGAACCAACCACCACTGTAGAGGTCCTAGATAATATTTCAGGTGCAGAGAAGGACGAGCCTGATCCAGATGTGGTCCCAAAACATCGACCATCTGGAAGGTGGAAAGATTTCTATGTGGACAACTCCTGCACCATGAAATGTAGATGCAAACACCGCCCAGGAAAGCTTCCACCTAATGTAGTGAGATGGTGAGTGTGTATGAAGGTAAGGCGTGAATGTATGTGAGAGGCTATATGGCAGGACAAGGAGTTGCGTACGGTCATATCACACTCTGCTGGGGACTTGTCCAGAGGGTAATACATCCATACATATGGCGTCTGAAGAAGATCGCCTCAAGTACTCAGTGCTGTGCTACTTCATGTATTTTGGAGTTCTTCCTCCTTGTGCATATTGGAAACACAGCAACCCAGATTTCCTTATCATTAGTTAGTGTAAACTTAGACCGGACACCTGATACTACACCAGATTTATCACAGTGATTGATGCTCAATGATAACTCTGCTGTATCTTCACACTGTCTGGTCTACATTTATACCACCATTTATTTCAGACAGAATTTTACAAGAAATGTCTAGCAAGTTGGAAAAATTTTGGCTCGTATCTACGGAGATGCAACTATAGATTACAATATAGCAGCAGGGGCGGTGCGGGGGAACAACTAATCTATGTATCTGTCACCTCTATAGTGGATAGTTATCTCCCTGACAATATCAGGGTGCTCAGTGTAATAAACAATGGGGTACATTGACCAACACTGTGTAATAGACAGTACCAGCTTTGTATAGTCTATAGAGGTGCACAATTTACCACAGTGTTTGGTGCTGTCTGATAGATTTGTTAGACTTTAAGCCCCATCCATTGTCTGCTTGGACCAAAGAGGCAGAGTGAGGGGCACACAGAGCCGAAACCTGAAGCTCCTGGGCCCCAATGCAACATCCATACCTTGTGCCATTTAGGACAGTGGTGTATATAATGTGGCAGAGGGACTTTTGGGGGCCTCTACACCCCTATAGCTCCCCCAGGGGGCACACTGTCATTCCTTTTGGTGCTAAACATTAATAAATCAAAGGAAAACAATGGCAGGGGGATCGTCATTTCAAATTGGCAACTTTTGACTATTTAACGCCACCTGCAACTACAATAACCACAGGTGGAGTTTTTCCGCTGGTCTTGTCAGTTTTCTGAAGGTGGGCGAGGCCCAGGACACAATCTATTTTAGAAGTGCAGCGAGTGCTATGATCAAGTACTAATAGTATGTGGTGGTGGGGGACGGTGGCTCTTACTGGAGCGCACACCCCCGGGGATGTCTATCACAGGTTCAGCACCATTGTTCTCCACAGTGTACAGATGTCATGGTCTTCACTGGTGGCATCTCAGGGACTTAGTCCCCATATAACATGGATGGACCTACAAGAGGTAACAATTGACTTCTCCATGGCCGGACCATGAGAGCCTACACTGCTGTGAAGATGGCGCAGACGATACTGGATAGAATGGGTGATGAGAGACAATGCTTGACCTGCAGGGAGTCTCCCGCTGAGAATATTTACCAAGTGCACCCCTTATTCTTCATCAGGTTCTCCGTGGCACAGGACAAGCTGGCAGGGTCTGACTGGGTCACCCCTCATACCATCGCCTCTTCCCTACTCACTGGGACCAAAATCTTACAGGATCATCCATGTCCATGTGGCGAACACCAGCAGCCTGGCAGACGACGAGCGCTGAACGAATCCTAGGCCAGAGAGGTCATGGAGGATTAACCTGTTACTGTCCAGAGACTAAAAGTCTTATCGCAAACTACAAAATAAATTTTATAAACATCTTGAGAACATGCCTACATTGTACTACTGTATAAGGCCTAAGTCACAGCACCGTATTACATCACTACTATACATTGCTATCACTACTATACTATATCACTGTTATACTACATCATATCACTACCATACCGCTACTATACTATAACACATCACTACCATACCATTGCTATACTATAACACTATTATACTATATCACTTCGCTACCATACCACTACTATACTATTACACTATTATATTATATAACTTCACTACAATATCACTACTATACTATAACACTACATCACTACTAAACCATATCACTAGCATAAGCTAACACTACATCACTATCACTACCATATCACTGTTATACTGTATCACATCATTACCATACTATATCACTAGTATACTATGACTACTACCTCACTACCATACCATATCACTATTATACTATATTACTACCATACTATATCACATCATTACCATGCTATATCACTACCATATGACTGTTATACTATATCACATCACTACCATACTATATCACTAGTATCCTATGACTACTATCTCACTACCATATCACATCACTATTATACTATATTACTACCATACTATATCACATCATTACCATGCTATATCACTATTATACTATATCACCACTACTTCACTACCATACTATATCACTACCACATGACTGTTATACTATATCACTACATCACTACTACCTCACTGCCATATGCAGTATGCCATATCACATCACTATTATACTATATCACATCATTACCATACTATATCACTAGTATCCTATGACTACTACCTCACTACCATATCGCATCACTATTATACTATATCACATCATTACCATACTATATCACTACTACACCATATCGCATTACTATTATACTATATCACATCATTACCATACTATATCACTACTACACCATATCGCATCACTATTATACTATATCACATCATTACCATACTATATCACTACTACACCATATCGCATCACTATTATACTATATCACATCATTACCATACTATATCACTACTACACCATATCGCATCACTATTATACTATATCACATCATTACCATACTATATCACTACTACACCATATCGCATTACTATTATACTATATCACATCATTACCATACTATATCACTACTACACCATATCGCATCACTATTATACTATATCACATCATTACCATACTATATCACTACTACACCATATCGCATCACTATTATACTATATCACATCATTACCATACTATATCACTACTACACCATATCGCATCACTATTATACTATATCACATCATTACCATACTATATCACTACTACACCATATCGCATCACTATTATACTATATCACATCATTACCATACTATATCACTACTACACCATATCGCATCACTATTATACTATATCACATCATTACCATACTATATCACTACTACACCATATCGCATCACTATTATACTATATCACATCATTACCATACTATATCACTACTACACCATATCGCATCACTATTATACTATATCACATCATTACCATACTATATCACTACTACACCATATCGCATCACTATTATACTATATCACATCATTACCATACTATATCACTACTACACCATATCGCATCACTATTATACTATATCACATCATTACCATACTATATCACTACTACACCATATCGCATCACTATTATACTATATCACATCATTACCATACTATATCACTACTACACCATATCGCATCACTATTATACTATATCACATCATTACCATACTATATCACTACTACACCATATCGCATCACTATTATACTATATCACATCATTACCATACTATATCACTACTACACCATATCGCATCACTATTATACTATATCACATCATTACCATACTATATCACTACTACACCATATCGCATCACTATTATACTATATCACATCATTACCATACTATATCACTACTACACCATATCGCATCACTATTATACTATATCACATCATTACCATACTATATCACTACTACACCATATCGCATCACTATTATACTATATCACATCATTACCATACTATATCACTACTACACCATATCGCATCACTATTATACTATATCACATCATTACCATACTATATCACTACTACACCATATCGCATCACTATTATACTATATCACATCATTACCATACTATATCACTACTACACCATATCGCATCACTATTATACTATATCACATCATTACCATACTATATCACTACTACACCATATCGCATCACTATTATACTATATCACATCATTACCATACTATATCACTACTACACCATATCGCATCACTATTATACTATATCACATCATTACCATACTATATCACTACTACACCATATCGCATCACTATTATACTATATCACATCATTACCATACTATATCACTACTACACCATATCGCATCACTATTATACTATATCACATCATTACCATACTATATCACTACTACACCATATCGCATCACTATTATACTATATCACATCATTACCATACTATATCACTACTACACCATATCGCATCACTATTATACTATATCACATCATTACCATACTATATCACTACTACACCATATCGCATCACTATTATACTATATCACTACCATACAACATCATGATCCCTACTATCCTACTTTCCCAGTGCACCAGTAACTTACAAACGTGAATCAGAGCAGCTAAGCTGAGATACTACAGTCTGCTGCAGAAGAAATGGATGGCTCGTGGCAAAATCTGATGTATTTGGGGGTCACCTTCAGAAATTGCATTACAAAGGATGAAGGCCACAGATGTTACCTGCAGTAATGGCCGCAGGGTGGCCATCGGTGAGTTTGTGGCGGGTTTCTATATGATCCCTGCACATGTAGCACTCAGACTTGGGCCTCATGCACACAGGCCATATTGCACCCATTTTCTTGGATCCCTCGTAGACTTATGTCTATTGATGGATTGGTGACAATATAGGACTAGACACATGGAAACCAATGGGGCATATTCATTATGAAGGCTTTGTCGCCCATAAGAACCAATTACAGCGCAGCTTTCAAACACAATATACAAACTGAAAGCTGCGCTGTAATTGGTTGCTATGGGCGACCACCGCAGTTTTAATCATGATAATAAATAGGCCCCAATGTGTTGTAGTAATGGCTGACGTATGAGGCCTAGAAGAGGCTCCTTCTAAAGACCCCCCTTTACATGGCGCTATGATCATGTCAATCATTGGGGGAGGGTAGTATTTTTTACATGGGCTCAAAAGTCACCTTCATCGACAGGACAATGAGCAAGCGACCAATAAAGACTATATTGGGAAGAGCCATCCGTTCACCCCCATATAGCGATGACAACCAGAAACCAACAATTGTGAGGGACATTCAGACACAACCATCACTGTCTTGTCGGCCCATGGTCACCTCCCCTGCACCCGCTCCAGATCAGCTTTATCCTTTACGTATACAGGAACCCAAAAATGCGGCCTGACCAGCGACTTGTGTCCAGGCTAAAACATCAATTCTGGCCTTGTAAGGTTTATTCAAAAATGGCGCCTCGATCCTTAATGCACAGTCAGTGAGGGGGCTCATCGGGGGCTTTAGTGTCAGGTCTTTGCTGTATTATAGTGTGGCGGACATCAGGAAGAGGTTTATGATATTATAGAATAGAATTAGATGTAGAGTTTGTAACATATTTACTGTCATAGGGATCAATCACTGAATTAAGGAATTAGAGGAGCTTTAGTTCTGACAGACCACAGTTGTCAGCCATTTATGAAGTCGTTGGAGTCAGGCTGTGGCCCAATCACAGGCCTCATCGGTCCCTGACATCAGTCAGAAGACAGCAAGAGAAGAGGGAGCCATGCCAAAGCCCAGGAGAGGTGAGTAACACTTATGTTATGTTTCCTGACCTCCGCTTATTATACTCTGATGTACAAAGAGACCCCACAGTATAATAACAGCAATTTCAGCTCGCTCACATTCGTTATCAGAGTTGTCGTCCACTTTTGGCTCTAGAGCAGGGGTAGGGAACCTTCGGCTCTCCAGCTGTTGTGAAACTACAACTCCCAGCATGCTCCATTCACTTCCATGGGAGTTCCCAGAACAGCAGAGCCAGTATGCATGCTGGGAGTTGTAGTTTTGCAACAGCTGGAGAGCCGTACGTTCCCTACCCCTGCTCTAGAGCAAACCACCACTCCATAATAACAGGCTCCAGTGATCATACACCAGGGGTTAGCCACCTTTGGCACTACAACTCCTAGCATTCTCCATGGACTTCATTGCGAGTTCCAGGACCACAACACGAGGAGTGCATGACGGGAGTTGTATCTCATAGACGTTTAAAAAAACACCAATAACAAGTCTGAAAGTCTCAAAAGATCAGATTTTATTTTATTATCACATTTTTAAATAGAAGGTGTCAATGAATCTTACTTTTCCAGGCCTATCACTAATCCAGGCCTCTGGTATGAAGGCTACACCGTTACCGGCCCTAATCAGCCAAAACCAAAAACATCAGGAACTGCAGACGTAACTTCTGTGTCGTGTCAGACCAAGGTGGTAGAAATGGCCCTGTGAAGAGTCACCATGGGCCAGATAGCCCAGGAGAGGTGTATAGGCTACTAAGTATGCGCTGAAGGTCCATCCATCTACACAACCCCTGTTCCTATACCCCAAGTCATAGAGGCGATTTTCACATTTAGGATCCACCCGTGAGCCAATGGGCACTGTGCAATGCTGATGTGGCCGCCTATAACATTCCCTTGGCAAGGTCATCTGATCGCACAGCTTGCTTTTGAGAAGGGGGAGGGGGTGCTTGTTGCGACATCCCCTTTAAACCCAGAAAGCTCTACATGACACTAATAGGAGGACAGGACGCCCAGTCTTGGAACATAAAGAAACCTTGCTGCAGCCATGTAACTAAAGCAGCAAAGCCGCACAGGAAGTCAAAAATAGTTCCTCTAGTCCAAAAAAAGAAAAAAAAAAAAAAAAAAGGAAAAGTTTATTGTGGTTACAGAGGGGTCAGTTACCCCATAAAACCAGCCCAGGGGGAAAAGGTATTAATAATAATATATCTTCTTACAAAATATCCCCTCCCCCCGCCAACCTATAAAACGATGAGATACAAGTGGGGATGGGAAGTGAACAGGCAGAGCCGAACAGAGAACACAAGTGGGAAGTTGGCTGGAGCGACTTCCCGTCACTTATACGATCATCTCCAGCTGGCGGGCGTATTCGATCACTTGTTTGGCTAGTTCTGTGGAAGGAATTGTGGCCTCCTCCGGATTCTGCTGCTGGCTGCTGAAACTGTAGTAGTTATTCGGGCCCAGGACCCAACCACGCTGTAGACGACAAAAAAAAAAAAAAGACAAGAGCGGGTTTTATTTTAACACCTTTTGTGCCAAATTGGAGCTTGAAGCAGTTTTTTCAGGATAAACAATTGATGACCTATCCAGAGGTTAGGAGTCTGACACCCGAGCCCTGGGCCAACTCAGTTGCTAGAAGAGGCTGCAGAGCACGGTGAGCATCGCATCCTCTTCTGCACTTACCTGGCACATCTGTACATTGTATAGTCGTTGCACTTGGGGTAACGGCTCAGCCCATTCACTTGAATTAGACTGAGCTGTGAGCAGACCAAGGTGATATCACAGGGTCCAAAAAGTGTAGCCAAGAGAATGCTGCTGCCACTTCAAACAGCTGATCTGCAGGGGTCACAAGAGTCTTCAACTTATGACTTATCCTAAGGATGCACCACTTTGTCTGTTGTTTATGAAACGGCGGGCCAGATTGGGGACTACAACCTATATTCACACAACAGTGAAAAATTGGCCGTGTGATGGCAGGTTTTTTTTGCCATCACATGGCTGCATTAATTTCAGTGGGGAATATTCACATAACCGGTGGATGGGGTAGTCTCCCAAATCGACCCGACAGGTTCCCTTTAAAGAGGACATTTCATGGTCCGGGGCACAGGCAGTTCTATATACTGCTGAATTCAGCGCACTGTCGGCTTTCCCGATCTGTGTCCCGGGTAAAGCGCTATCGGTCCCGGTATCGTAACTCTTTACAGTCAGAAGGGCGTTCCTGACAGTCTGTCAGGTACGTCCTTCTCCACAGCAGCGCCAATCGCGCTGTACAGTGTAAGCGGGGAGGAACGCCCCCTCCCCTCCTGATAATACTCGTCTATGGATGAGCACCGTGAGCAGGCTAGACACAAAAAGAAAGGAACAATATAATTATAACTAAATCCTACAGCGATAGTAAATCTGGCCTCTGTATGTATAAAGTCAGGGACCCCAATACTGTGGCCTATAGGATTCTTACTTCTTCACCATCAGGCTCTGCTGCAGTTCCAGACACTGGCACACCCGGTCCTAATGGCCTCCAGTGTCAGGGTGTAGCATACATTGGAACAACATCCCTGGACACAGGGAGCGCCCAGGGTTGAAGAAGAGCCAAAAGGGCTAAACTATACAGGTTTCTAGGTGCAGAATCTGTGCTGTTAGGTGGATCCTCCAGCAGATAATATATGGCGGTCAGACTCACCTTCTTTGCATAGTCTGTCATTTTCTTTGGAGTACTGAAGAACAATATCCTGGTGGCCTCATTGAACAGGATCTTCTCATAAGCCTTCTCAATGCAACCTGCAATCTCGTCCCTGTAGAAGAAAACCATCATATTACTAACAGTGCTGTGTAGAGAGAAGGGCAAGAAATACTGAAAAAAAAAAATATAAAGTTGAAAAATCCTGACAGCACCGAGAACTGATGAAAAGCAGCATTAAAATATTACCCGAAGACTCCAGGGCAGACTCTTTACACAAATACAAGGGGAGAACGTCACAAAGGTGAGAATCCCAGCAGGACTACCCTGTATGATAACCATATCCCTTAAAGAGGCCCTTTCACCGATTTGGGCACAGGCAGTTCTATATACTGCTGGAAAGCTGACAGTGCATTAAATTCAGCGCACTATCGGCTTTCCCGATCTGTGCCCCGGAAAAAAGTGCTATCGGTCCAGGGACGCACTTCTCCACAGCAGCGCCTATCGATATCAGCCAAAACAACATAAACCTAGTATTTTAACCCTATAAGTGCTTAACAGGAATTAATACAAAATGGAGGTGAAATTTTCAAATTTGATTTTATTTTCCTAATATTTTCGTTTAGCCCTAGAATTTGCACATTCACAAGGGGTTAAAGGAGAAAACGCCCCCCACAATTTGTTAGGCAAGTTCTCCGGACTACCATAGTACCCCACTTGTGGGTGTAAACTAATATATGGACACACAGTGAGACGCAGAAGGGAAGGCGCGCCAAAGAGCTTTTAGAGGGCAGATCTGGCTGTGATCAGTTTCAGGCACCCTGTCGCACTTACAAAGCCCTTGAGGAGTCAAAACAGTGGAAACCTCTAGAAAGTGACCCCCCCCCCCCTTGTGTATAATCCCTCATAAGCTCTAAATATGGGGGGTCCCCTGAAAACGCTCGCACCGCTTATACATTTCCTTCTAGTCACAGCCACTTATGTCCTAATGATTTGGCGACTTTTAGGGTTTTTGTCTTCACATTGTACAAGCAAGATTTTTATTTTTATTATCTGGCAATGTGGCCATATGAGGGCTTGGTGTTTGCGGTATTAGATGAGCTTTTCAATGCCACCATTTTGGGCCCTGTAACTTATTGACTACATTTTATTAACTCTTTCTGGGTGGGATGTAAAAGGAAACATCAATTCTGGCATTGCTTTTTAGCATTTATTTTTTTCCCGTGCAGCGTACAGCATAAGTAACATGTTACCTTTATTCTGCTGGTCAGTACGGTTACGGCGATACCTCATTTATATGATTTTTTAATGTGTTGCTATTTATGCAGAATAAAATTCAATTTAGGGAAAAAAATCAATTATTTTTGCATCGCCATCTTCTGAAAGGCATAACGTTTTTATTTTTCGCTACACAGAGCTGGGCGAGGGCTTATTTTTTGCGGGATGACCTCTTCTTTTTATTGGTACCATTTTGGTTTTCATCTGACCATTTGATTACTTTTTATTGAACATTTTGTAAGGGAAAGGTGGTGAATAATCATTATTTTGTGCGGTTTTCTACGTTTTTTTTTTTTTTTTACGCCGTTCGGGTTAAATAATGTTTTAATTTTATTGTTCAGGTTTTTACGGACGCGGCGATACCAAATATGTAATTTTTTTTCTTTTTTTTCTTTATTTTACATAATAAAACATTTTATATGGGGAAAAAGGGATTTTTGGGGCTTTATTTATTTCTAATTTATTTTAAACTTATTTAAACTTTTTTATTTTTACTTTTGTCCAACTTTTTTTTTCTGTCCCCATGGGGGATTGAAGCAGTGATCGGCTGATCACCGCTTCACTACACATACACTGCAATACACGTGTTACACGTGCATTGCAGAGTATAGGAAGCTGTCAGCCTGTGTGGACGCACAGGCTGACAGCTTCCTTTTTAGGCAGTATCAACCAGGTAGTGAAGGGGGTAAGTGATGGGGCAGACCCGGGGTCACTGATCAGACCCCGGGCTGCCCTCTACGAACACCGGCACCCCCCGAAACCGGCGCGGGGGGTGCCGATCGCCACCATTTTGAAACGAAACCCCGGAGGTGCCGGCGGTCATGTTGACCGCCGGCATATCAGGGGTTAACACCCGCGATCGGACCCGGTTCCGACCGCGGGTGTTACGGGGCACTGTCAGCCGTAACATACGGCTGTCACCCGCAGCGCATGGTGCGCACACAGGTTCTGTGTGCGCACCATGCAGCCGCAGTAATAGTACGGCGGTTTGCGGGAAGCCCTTCCCGGCAGCGCCGTACTATTACGGCGCATGTCGGGAAGGGGTTAATATTTGCAGGGCAAATTGCTCTTTGTAATGGTAACAATTAATATTCTATACAATTTACTTGAAAGCTACAAAAGATTTCAGAATGGGGTGGAATTGGAGAAAAACTGCATTTTGCTTGACTTTCTTCCAGGTTTGGTTTTTACCATGTGCAGCCAAAATGACGTCACCTGTATTCTATGGGTTGGTAAGATTCCAGGGATACCAAATTAAGGCCAAGCTCACATCTGCGCCCCGGCCTCCACTTTCAGGTTTCTGTCTTCTGCCGACAGAAGACGGAAACCTGACAGACAGTGTCCGGCCGTGAGCGCCTGTGAGCGTTTTCTAGTCTCCGCGGCAAAACAGATTTTTTTTTTTTTTTTTTAACCAGACACAAAAAAATCCTGCATATCCAACTTTGTGAAAATGGTTTCACCACGGAGAGCACAAAACGCTCACCGGCGCTCACGGCCGGACACTTTCCAAACCCATTCAAGTGAATGGGTTTGAAAACTGACTGCAGGTTTCCGTCTCCTGTCCAGTTTCTTGGACAGGAAACGGAAACCTGCAAAATGGAAATCGGGAGCTGGTGTGAACTCACCCTTATTTAGGTTTTTACATTTTAACCCCTATGTATGGGGATGAATAGAGAGTCTTTATTTGCAGGGCCAGGCTGGTATGATGACCAGATGAGGTAGTGACCAGCCTGGTGAGCTCAGCTAAGGTACAAATGTTTTTATTTTAGTTTGCGGAGCACAATGATAGGGTTAATACCTGCGTTGGAGCGGTCTCCAATCACAGATATTACTGCCGGATCTCTGCTGTACATCACTCATACACTGCAGGTTGTAACATAAGACTAAGAGCTGGTAAGAGCTGCCAGAAATAAGCAGACGCCGCACAGAACTGGCCCTGACCTTATTGTGTCCAGCAGGATGTCAATGAAGAAGGTGTAGCTCTCTGCAGGAATGTTCCCTTTGGCCAGAAACACCTTGTTATAGCTGCCCTCCATCAGGTACTAGAATACAGGAAGAAATGGGATATGAGTGTTATAAGATTCATGGAGGAGCCCTCAGCCCGACATCCGGGTCACTGCAGACACAAACCTGCTCTAGAGACACCGGGTGCTTTATGTAGACATTAGCCTGAATATCTTTGGCAGGTAACCGTTCCAGCTCGGTGTGAAACTCGGCCACTCTGTTCTGAGACAGGAGGAAGAGGAGATTGAGGCCTAGAAGTTGGTGCTTGTAGGCGGATTCTGGGAGTTCATCCCTGCGGTGAGAGAAGACACAAGAAGCTGTTGTGGATTATATACATAGTGGCGGGATATATTGTGCAGCGCCGAGCATGCGTACGGAGAACGTATTCACATCCAATCACGACAGAGAGAAGTATATAAGATATTATGGATATGTAAAATGCCAAAATAACACGTGTGTGTGTGTGTGACAATCCTTGTCTATGTCAGAAGGGGCCAGAGTGGCGAGCGGCTCCGGTGAGGAGAACACGTAAGGCAGTCCATTCCCACCAATCGTTTGCTGTGCATTACACATATACATTGTAAGCACCTCCGAACATATAGAATGAGCTGCCACAGACTTCAGTAACCAGACTCTGATCTTGTTGAACACGTTTGCCATGTACATACACTATGTGATCAAAAGTATCCAGACACCCCCAAAACATCCGTGTTTCATATTCAGTGCATTGTGCTGCCCCCTACTGCCAGGTCCTCCATATCAGCGACCTCAGTAGACATTAGACACGTGAGCGAGCAGAATAGGGCGCTCCGCCGAACTCACAGACTTGGAACATGGTCAGGAGATTGGGTGCCACACATCACGCAGGTCAATGCCAAACGACGCCTCGCTTGGTGTAAGGAGCGTAAACATTGGACGACTGAACAGTGGAGAAACGTTGTGTGGGGTGACGAATCACGGTGCACAATGTGGCGATCTGATGGCAGGGTGTGGGTATGGCGAATGCCCGGTGAACGTCATCTGCCAGCGTGTAGTGCCAACAGTAAAATTCGGAGGCGGTGGTGTTATGGTGTGGTGGTGTTTTTCATGGAGGGGGCTTGCACCCCTTGTTGTTTTGCGTGGCACTATCACAGCACAGGCCTACATTGATGTATTAAACACCTTCTTGCTTCCCACTGTTGAAGAGCAATTCGGGGATGGCGATTGCATCTTACAACACGATGGAGCGCCTGTTCATCCTGCACGGCCTGTGGCGGAGTGGTTACACCACAATAACATCTCTGTAATGGACCGGCCTGCACACAGTCCTGACTTGAATCCTATAGAACACCTTTGGGATGTTTTGGAACGCCGACTTGGTGCCAGGCCTCACCACCCTCCATGGATACCTCTCCTCAGTGCAGCACTCCGTGAAGAATGGGCGGCCATTCCCCAAGAAACCTTCCTGCACCTGATTGAACGTCTGCCTGCGAGAGTGGAAGCCGTCATCAAGGCTAAGGGTGGGCCAACACCATATTGTATCCAGCATTACCCATGGAGGGCGCCACCAACTTGTAAGTCATTGTCAGCCCGGTGACCGGATACTTTTGATCACATAGTGTATGTACATTTTATATTAACGGGAGATATACGTGACTAGACGTACAACAGCTCCCCATATAGTCAGCAGCACATTTCACATGTCCATCCCAAACATACGCCCTAAAAGTGGGGTGAAAACAGCCTAAAATATGTGTGATCTTACTTGTAGTCAAAGTAATAACACTTCAGCTGCGCCATGTATCTTTCGAAGGATGGGATGTCTTTCTTCAGGATACTCCACTGGGCGCCAATCTCCAAGACGTCTCCTGAACACAGAACAGAACATGGTCAGATGTGAAATGGGCCCTAATCCTCTGTTCACATTAACAGGTTTAGGTTTTCTTTTATGACAATAGGGCAGCCTGTGGCATCTAGTATTAGAGTCAAATCTACAGGAAAACCAATAGGAAACTTTGGGCTATATTGGGATCAAAGCTGCGTCAGAATGGAGGTGCAAATAGGAGACTAGGGATCTGCCAATCAATGCGTGAAATGGGGTTAACCCTTGAAGGAACAGTTTTGCAAAGATTTAGCAAAACTTACAGGCAACCTATAAACCTGCTGCCCTTACTAGGTACACAGAGGTATACGGTGCACTGGATCTCGTATGCAGGGGATATAGTAGAACATTTCATCTACCATACACAGCTCCTGGACATGGACGGCTCTGATCACTGCACTCAGCCGCTCCACAACCCCTCCTATGAGTGGCGGCTCGAACCTCCCCTCAACTGGACACGGCAGGGGTCAAAGCAGAAAGCGCAAGGCACGATACAAGGCGGGAAAGCCTCCGGGGTACTGACAATCTTAGCACCAGGGTCATTAACTCTTGGATATGTCAATTCTGCAAAAAGCATGCATGCACAAAGCCATGTTTCTCTCATGGCCTTTATAGGGGGGGGGGGGGGAATCAAACTGCAGAGAGACTCCATTTAGGGCCACAGTTGTCCCTATGTTGTCACCAGCTCCAATGACTTGGCCACCAGGACCCGAGATGACACCTACAAGGAGACTCTCTCATAATTAATGTCAGCGCAGAGAGGGTTAACCGCACCCCTCAATCTCTGCAGTTACGAGGTTGTACAATACAGCTCCACACCGATGAGATCACCATGTACAAAATCTATGAGACATTAATACATCTAATTCATTACTGTGGGTCTGTAATGCAGATGCAAACTCCAGACCTAAAGCTCTGTGCCCCTCACGATCCATGGGGATGACAAGGAATAGATCCCCCCCAGCAGTAACATCACCTGATACGTCTCTGTCCCATAAAACTGTGGCATACGGAGACGTTATATCCATGATGGGTATGTATCATACTTACTAGCTAAAATAAGCTGCTGCTTGGTCAGTCTGGCATCAGTGGTGGGAAGAAAATTCTGTTCCAAAAGGGCCAACTGTGAGGAGAGAAGACACAGAGGGTTACAGGGCATGTCATAGGGCATGTAGGTTTCATGGGCACAAATAGTCATGTCCAAGATGAAAGTGAACGACCCCCACATCGATTCTGCTCATTTCTACCTGTGCTTTCTCTCTTTGGAGATTGTTCTTTATGCACCAAATCTTGGGGTACCAGGTTAGTTACATCAATGAAGTACAGGAAGATGATAGTGATGGGGAAACAGCTAAATTAGCGCTGCGGGCTCTTCGGTCTCAGGATAGGAGGGGTCCCAGAGATCCCCACTGATCATAACCAGAACTTTAGAACCAGAATACCCTTAATATATATTCTGATGCAGATTAGTGTCAAAAATCCTGCTGGGCACCAAATACGGGTCACGGCAGAGTCCCAGGTCAACAACAAGCAAACAAGGTATTAATGGTAGTAGCAATGTGAGGCGCTGCATATACCAGCCCCCAGTGATGCCAGGAGGTGCCCATATGAACATACACAAGGAGTGACAGATGAGAATAAGACAAGGGCAGCGCAGCCACAGGACAGGGGGAGCAGCAGATCCACAGACACCGCACTAAAGGTCAGTCGGGAAACGTGTGCCTGTTTATTAGTGTAGAGCAGTATAAAGGGTTAAAGACTGATCAGTCTGGAGGCAGCGGCAGATTTATAGGGGCCTTAAAGGGGTTGTCTAGGTCATTGTTATTGATGGCCTATCCTTGGGACCATGAAGGGACCAAGGATCCATCAGTAAGAAGGGACCATGGACCACACTGAATCGAGCACTGTGACCCCACCACTCCTTATATCAAGTGATCTCCCCCTGCTCATATTCAGTAGTGGTCACAGCGGACATGACGACACCTGCCCAAATACAAGCCATACCGTAAGGAGCAGCAGGTGTGACAGTGAGTAACCTGCAGATTATTTCAGGGGTGACGATGGCAGACCCGCGCTCCTATCTGACCAGCTCCCCATATACAACCTGAGGACAAAGATGGCGCTGTCCTGAGAAGAGCGCAGACACCCCAGACCCTGAGACTTGGTCATCATGCTGGGCTCCGGCACAGTCATCCCTGCCAGGTCTTGTGGTGACTGCGCCCCCTCCACCATATTGGACATGATCACACCCTGGAGCTGCCGGTAGGAGACCCCTGTGCACCGATTCCGCGCACCCCTCTAACAGCCTGGATTGTGATATTTCAGGGACTGGTCCCAGGATTGTGAAGAGAGCCTAGATTTAGAATGGGGGGCGAGGACATTGTCACCCCGGGGCCTCATCACCCCCAAAACCAGACAGAAGCGTCATGCATCTATGAGGACTTGCCCCCACTCATCTGAGGAGGAGTCACCCTAAATCCTGACCCCACCACCCCCCATGATCACCGACCTGCAGCCTCCAGCTCTCGGCCCCCTCCCCCACTGCCAGGCTTTGTCCCGCCGCCGCCTCACCTTCAGCTTGCCCAGCACATCCCCGCACTTGCTCAGGTTCGGACTCTTCTTGTTCCACTCGCCCTTCAGCTGCTCGTACATGGCGGCCACCTGCCTCAGGCCAGCGGCTTCTCCTCCGTTCACCGCCATCTCCACAATGAATCGGCAACTGCAGGACAACACATGCCGCCCCCCACGTCATCACGTCAGCACACGAAACGTCATGACGCAGCGTCTGAGAATTCCATGCCGCCATCTTGGAGAAGGTCACCAAAGGAAGTGGAACCAAAAAGGGGGAAAAAACCCCACAAAAACCGCAAACAAAAAGTAGAATAAGATAATTTTACAGGTTATAAGAGCCGCAGGGTCTGTACTTTGCTAAAATGTATGTGACTGCTATGGCCCTTAATAAAGATGGCGGACATGGCGCAGCCTACTGTGATATCCGGGTGTAGCCTACACGGTCTAGTCACTAAGCACATAATAAACCACGCCCCTCGCATACTGATAGGACCCCATCAAAGAGTGGGAGGGGCTTGTGGTTTCTTGGGCTATCTTACAGCCAGTGTACAGGAGCTGCTGCTAGTGACCAATCAGAGGGCTGGAAGATGGAAGCGGGAACTTTATTGGTTGCCAGGGACAACAGCCCAGTCTACTGGTGTCTGTGAATTTCTCCTCAGAGCTCCGGAGCCCTCAGACGGCAAAGGAGGAGGAGGAGACACGATGTGCGGCCAGTACTGTACTGTATAGGTATCACAGGTCACATCGCCAGGCTGCTGTGATGGCACACTGTCCCGTCATGTCCTCACACAGTATAATGTGGCCCCTACACAGTATAATGTCCTCATGGTGGCCCCTACATAGTATAATGTCCTCATGGTGGCCCCTACATAGTATAATGTCCTCATGGTGGCCCTCACACAGTATAATGTCCTCATGGTGGCCCCTACACAGTATAATGTCCTCATGGTGGCCCCTACATAGTATAATGTCCTCATGGTGGCCCCTACATAGTATAATGTCCTCATGGTGGCCCCTACACAGTATAATGTCCTCATGGTGGCCCCTACATAGTATAATGTGGCCCCTACATAGTATAATGTCCTCATGGTGGCCCCTACACAGTATAATGTCCTCATGGTGGCCCCTACATAGTATAATGTCCTCATGGTGGCCCCTACATAGTATAATGTCCTCTTGTGGCCCCTACATAGTATAATGTCCTCATGGTGGCCCCTACACAGTATAATGTCCTCATGGTGGCCCCTACATAGTATAATGTCCTCATGGTGGCCCCTACATAGTATAATGTCCTCATGGTGGCCCCTACACAGTATAATGTCCTCATGGTGGCCCCTACATAGTATAATGTGGCCCCTACATAGTATAATGTCCTCATGGTGGCCCCTACACAGTATAATGTCCTCATGGTGGCCCCTACACAGTATAATGTCCTCATGGTGGCCCCTACACAGTATAATGTCCTCATGGTGGCCCCTACATAGTATAATGTCCTCATGGTGGCCCCTACATAGTATAATGTCCTCATGGTGGCCCCTACATAGTATAATGTCCTCATGGTGGCCCCTACATAGTATAATGTCCTCATGGTGGCCCCTACACAGTATAATGTGGCCCCTACATAGTATAATGTCCTCATGGTGGCCCCTACATAGTATAATGTCCTCATGGTGGCCCCTACATAGTATAATGTCCTCATGGTGGCCCCTACACAGTATAATGTCCTCATGGTGGCCCCTACACAGTATAATGTCCTCATGGTGGCCCTCACACAGTATAATGTCCTCATGGTGGCCCCTACATAGTATAATGTCCTCATGGTGGCCCCTACATAGTGTAACGTCCTCATGGTGGCCCCTACATAGTATAATGTCCTCATGGTGGCCCCTACATAGTGTAATGTCCTCATGGTGGCCCCTACATAGTATAATGTCCTCATGGTGGCCCCTACATAGTATAATGTCCTCATGGTGGCCCCTACACAGTATAATGTCCTCATGGTGGCCCCTACATAGTATAATGTCCTCATGGTGGCCCCTACATAGTATAATGTCCTCATGGTGGCCCCTACACAGTATAATGTCCTCATGGTGGCCCCTACATAGTATAATGTCCTCATGGTGGCCCCTACATAGTATAATGTCCTCATGGTGGCCCCTACACAGTATAATGTCCTCATGGTGGCCCCTACATAGTGTAATGTCCTCATGGTGGCCCCTACACAGTATAATGTGGCCCCTACATAGTATAATGTCCTCATGGTGGCCCCTACATAGTATAATGTCCTCATGGTGGCCCCTACATAGTATAATGTCCTCATGGTGGCCCCTACACAGTATAATGTCCTCATGGTGGCCCCTACATAGTATAATGTCCTCATGGTGGCCCCTACATAGTGTAATGTCCTCATGGTGGCCCCTACATAGTATAATGTCCTCATGGTGGCCCCTACACAGTATAATGTCCTCATGGTGGCCCCTACACAGTATAATGTCCTCATGGTGGCCCCTACATAGTATAATGTCCTCATGGTGGCCCCTACATAGTGTAATGTCCTCATGGTGGCCCCTACATAGTATAATGTCCTCATGGTGGCCCCTACATAGTATAATGTCCTCATGGTGGCCCCTACATAGTATAATGTCCTCATGGTGGCCCCTACACAGTATAATGTCCTCATGGTGGCCCCTACATAGTATAATGTCCTCATGGTGGCCCCTACATAGTATAATGTCCTCATGGTGGCCCCTACACAGTATAATGTCCTCATGGTGGCCCCTACATAGTATAATGTCCTCATGGTGGCCCCTACATAGTGTAATGTCCTCATGGTGGCCCCTACATAGTATAATGTCCTCATGGTGGCCCCTACACAGTATAATGTCCTCATGGTGGCCCCTACACAGTATAATGTCCTCATGGTGGCCCCTACATAGTATAATGTCCTCATGGTGGCCCCTACATAGTATAATGTCCTCATGGTGGCCCCTACACAGTATAATGTCCTCATGGTGGCCCCTACATAGTATAATGTCCTCATGGTGGCCCCTACATAGTGTAATGTCCTCATGGTGGCCCCTACATAGTATAATGTCCTCATGGTGGCCCCTACATAGTGTAATGTCCTCATGGTGGCCCCTACATAGTGTAATGTCCTCATGGTGGCCCCTACATAGTATAATGTCCTCATGGTGGCCCCTACATAGTGTAATGTCCTCATGGTGGCCCCTACATAGTGTAATGTCCTCATGGTGGCCCCAAAATAGTATAATGTCCTCATGGTGGCCCCTACATAGTATAATGTCCTCATGGTGGCCCCTACATAGTATAATGTCCTCATGGTGGCCCCTACACAGTATAATGTCCTCATGGTGGCCCCTACATAGTGTAATGTCCTCATGGTGGCCCCTACACAGTATAATGTGGCCCCTACATAGTATAATGTCCTCATGGTGGCCCCTACATAGTATAATGTCCTCATGGTGGCCCCTACATAGTATAATGTCCTCATGGTGGCCCCTACACAGTATAATGTCCTCATGGTGGCCCCTACATAGTATAATGTCCTCATGGTGGCCCCTACATAGTGTAATGTCCTCATGGTGGCCCCTACATAGTATAATGTCCTCATGGTGGCCCCTACACAGTATAATGTCCTCATGGTGGCCCCTACACAGTATAATGTCCTCATGGTGGCCCCTACATAGTATAATGTCCTCATGGTGGCCCCTACATAGTGTAATGTCCTCATGGTGGCCCCTACATAGTATAATGTCCTCATGGTGGCCCCTACATAGTATAATGTCCTCATGGTGGCCCCTACATAGTATAATGTCCTCATGGTGGCCCCTACACAGTATAATGTCCTCATGGTGGCCCCTACATAGTATAATGTCCTCATGGTGGCCCCTACATAGTATAATGTCCTCATGGTGGCCCCTACACAGTATAATGTCCTCATGGTGGCCCCTACATAGTATAATGTCCTCATGGTGGCCCCTACATAGTGTAATGTCCTCATGGTGGCCCCTACATAGTATAATGTCCTCATGGTGGCCCCTACATAGTGTAATGTCCTCATGGTGGCCCCTACATAGTGTAATGTCCTCATGGTGGCCCCTACATAGTATAATGTCCTCATGGTGGCCCCTACATAGTGTAATGTCCTCATGGTGGCCCCTACATAGTGTAATGTCCTCATGGTGGCCCCAAAATAGTATTGTCACGGGATGGTTAGAGTCTATACTATAGGCAATGTGGAATATATATTTCATGTGGAATGTATTCTCTAACCTGTTATATACATCAATGTGTAGTTGGCTGATTGGGGTCTAGTGTGTTAGCACATTGTATGCAAATCCCTCTAACTAGTGAGGACCAGTGAGGACAATGGGTGGAGATAATCTGATCAGTGTCTCCAAGAAGATGTTGGACGGTGCATTGTCCATAGTAGACAGGGAGTCTGCTCTCCTTGGTATAGGTGAGGGGGGAAGGATCTGTGACTCAGCCCTTCCCACCCCCAGGTATAGGAAGTAACAGTTTAGTATATAGATGTAGCTAGCAGTTAGTATGTGTTAGCCGGCCTGTGCACAGCTCTGCAGAGAGCCAGGACTTAGTTACAGGACCAAGGAACCAAAGTTATCATTGGATTGTGACTTCTGTGGACTTATTGTTATTACGGTTGATGTGACCGCCGCCGGCTACTAACTTTGTGGATTACAATAAATTGCTGTTGTCTCCCGACCTCTTGCGTCCCTGTTGATTCAAAAGACCATCCGGAGGAAGACGTATACCTTTGCTCCGTGACAACTGGTTGGCAGCGGTGGGATCAACAGCGGATAGCGAGATGGACTACAGCAGCCCAGCGATTAATGGAGCCACAACCTCAGAATACAGGAACTGGACTATGGCAAGTCTACAAGTAAGGGCCCGGGAACTAAACCTGAGTTACCAGGGAAGAACGAAAGAGCAACTGATCGAGGCACTGGAGGAGATGACCCTGCAAAGCGACCATGAGGAGGGCTGCCCCCAGGAGACTGGAGAGATACGGGAGTGGCAGGTACAGACCCAAAAGAGCAGATGGGTTGTTTTGTATGAGGAGGAATTGGCAGTGCTGGGGCTAGGAGCAACTGCAGAGCAAAGGAGTAGAGCGTTACAGAGGGCTCAGGAAACGGAGAAGGAGGAACAGAGAATGGCGCATGAAAAGGAAAGAATGGCGCATGAAATGCGAATGGCTGAGATAACTACGCGGAATTATAATCAAACGTCGACCCCCAGCCCAACAGTGAGAGAACCACCATATGTCTCCCATAAACACTTCAAGACCTTTGAGGAAGCGGCTGGGGATGTTGATGGATATTTTCAGGACTTCGAACACCAGTGCCGCCTGATGGAAGTCCCAGAGAAGGATTGGGTCCGGTATCTGGTGGGACACCTACGAGATGGGGCTGCGGAAGCTCTCAGAGCCATGGACCCTAGTGATCAGCGGGACTATGAGGCCATTAAAAGAGCGGTGCAGAAGTATTATGCAGTCACTCCAGAGACCTACCGAGTTCAGTTCCGCTCTTTGTCTTACAATGGGGGAAGCTCCTTCCACATGTTCGCCCACAAGTTGAAGCAAGCATGCAAGCGCTGGCTAGAAGGAGAGGAGGCTGACACAGTCGATAAGATCCTCCAAGTCATACTTAAGGAACAGTTCTTTTCCCAGTGCCCCGCTGAGATCCGTGAGTGGGTGCTGGAACGGAACCCAGCCACAGTGGAGCAAGCTGCTTCCCTTGCAGATGAGGGCCTGACCATCAAGCCGCAGTGGAAGAGGTTGTTTGCAGAGGAGCGGAAAACTACCACAGTCCGCCAGACACCCTTCAGCCAGCCACCCACCTTTCGTGTCCGGCCTCAGGATTACAATTCCCCCTCTACCCCTGCCCCAGCCCATCGGCCTCCAGCTATGAACAACCCTGTCCCTAGACAACGACCCACTGGAAGAATGCTAGAGCGCAGATGTTTTGGGTGCGGGCGGCCTGGACATTTGCAAGCTAGTTGCCCTGCTAACATGGGGGCACGGGCCACCGTGGCATCCCGGCCTATTCACTACCTGGGAACCACCCCTAGGACAGAAAGTTTGGCCCCATTTCCAGATGACTCCATGAATGACCCATCTGTTCCACCTCCAGGGGTCTATGGGATTCAGCCTTCCGCCACACATCCCGCAAACCTTCAGAGGAAGCACTTGCAGGAGGTCCTACTGGATGGCCGAACAGTTGTTGGATTCCGGGACTCGGGAGCTTTCCTAACGGTAGCGGACCCCCGAGTTGTGCGACCCGAGGCCCTAGAGGAGGGCCCTGGCATTTCTATCAAGTTGGCAGGAGGTACTCGGAAACGTATTCCTAAAGCTACCGTGGAACTCGACTATGGTTATGGACCAAAACGATGCACAATTGGTGTGATGAGCGGGCTGCCGGCCGATGTTCTGTTAGGCAACGATGTTGGAAATCTACAGTGCCACTTTGTGGGAGCAGTGACCCGAAGCCAAGCTCAGAGAGAAGCCAACATGGATCCACCGGATTTTCTGACAGATGCCAGCCCTTCAACCCTACAACTTTACCATTCAGTACCGCCGAGGGAACCAACACCAGAACGCAGATGGGTTATCCCGGCAGGAGGACATATGAGCTATAGAGACTGATGTGCATTCCCCAATTTACCTGTGTAGGCCAATTGTGTCATGCACATGTTTTGAGAGGGGGAGGGGTTGTCACGGGATGGTTAGAGTCTATACTATAGGCAATGTGGAATATATATTTCATGTGGAATGTATTCTCTAACCTGTTATATACATCAGTGTGTAGTTGGCTGATTGGGGTCTAGTGTGTTAGCACATTGTATGCAAATCCCTCTAACTAGTGAGGACCAGTGAGGACAATGGGTGGAGATAATCTGATCAGTGTCTCCAAGAAGATGTTGGACGGTGCATTGTCCATAGTAGACAGGGAGTCTGCTCTCCTTGGTATAGGTGAGGGGGGAAGGATCTGTGACTCAGCCCTTCCCACCCCCAGGTATAGGAAGTAACAGTTTAGTATATAGATGTAGCTAGCAGTTAGTATGTGTTAGCCGGCCTGTGCACAGCTCTGCAGAGAGCCAGGACTTAGTTACAGGACCAAGGAACCAAAGTTATCATTGGATTGTGACTTCTGTGGACTTATTGTTATTACGGTTGATGTGACCGCCGCCGGCTACTAACTTTGTGGATTACAATAAATTGCTGTTGTCTCCCGACCTCTTGCGTCCCTGTTGATTCAAAAGACCATCCGGAGGAAGACGTATACCTTTGCTCCGTGACAAGTATAATGTCCTCATGGTGGCCCCTACATAGTATAATGTCCTCATGGTGGCCCCTACATAGTATAATGTCCTCATGGTGGCCCCTACATAGTATAATGTCCTCATGGTGGCCCCTACATAGTATAATGTCCTCATGGTGGCCCCTACATAGTATAATGTCCTCATGGTGGCCCCTACATAGTGTAATGTCCTCATGGTGGCCCCTACATAGTATAATGTCCTCATGGTGGCCCCTACATAGTATAATGTCCTCATGGTGGCCCCTACATAGTATAATGTCCTCATGGTGGCCCCTACATAGTGTAATGTCCTCATGGTGGCCCCTACATAGTATAATGTCCTCATGGTGGCCCCTACATAGTGTAATGTCCTCATGGTGGCCCCTACACAGTATATTGTCCTCATGGTGGCCCCTACACAGTATAATGTCCTCATGGTGGCCCCTACATAGTGTAATGTCCTCATGGTGGCCCCTACATAGTGTAATGTCCTCATGGTGGCCCCAAAATAGTATAATGTCCTCATGGTGGCCCCAAAATAGTATAATGTCCTCATGGTGGCCCCTACATAGTGTAATGTCCTCATGGTGGCCCCTACATAGTATAATGTCCTCATGGTGGCCCCTACATAGTATAATGTCCTCATGGTGGCCCCTACATAGTGTAATGTCCTCATGGTGGCCCCTACATAGTGTAATGTCCTCATGGTGGCCCCTACACAGTATATTGTCCTCATGGTGGCCCCTACACAGTATAATGTCCTCATGGTGGCCCCTACACAGTATAATGTCCTCATGGTGGCCCCTACACAGTTTAATGTCCTCATGGTGGCCCTCACACAGTATAATGTCCTCATGGTGGCCCCTACATAGTGTAATGTCCTCATGGTGGCCCCTACACAGTATATTGTCCTCATGGTGGCCCCTACACAGTATAATGTCCTCATGGTGGCCCCTACATAGTATAATGTCCTCATGGTGGCCCCTACACAGTATAATGTCCTCATGGTGGCCCCTACATAGTATAATGTCCTCATGGTGGCCCCTACACAGTATAATGTCCTCATGGTGGCCCCTACACAGTATAATGTCCTCATGGTGGCCCCTACACAGTATAATGTCCTCATGGTGGCCCCTACACAGTATAATGTCCTCATGGTGGCCCCTACACAGTATAATGTCCTCATGGTGGCCCCTACACAGTATAATGTCCTCATGGTGGCCCTTACATAGTATAATGTGGCCCCTACATAGTATAATGTCCTCATGGTGGCCCCTACATAGTGTAATGTCCTCATGGTGGCCCCTACACAGTATAATGTCCTCATGGTGGCCCCTACATAGTGTAATGTGGCCCCTACATAGTATAATGTGGCCCCTACATAGTGTAATGTCCTCATGGTGGCCCCTACATAGTATAATGTCCTCATGGTGGCCCCTACATAGTATAATGTCCTCATGGTGGCCCCTACATAGTATAATGTCCTCATGGTGGCCCTCACACAGTATAATGTCCTCATGGTGGCCCCTACACAGTATAATGTCCTCATGGTGGCCCCTACATAGTGTAATGTGGCCCCTACATAGTATAATGTGGCCCCTACATAGTGTAATGTCCTCATGGTGGCCCCTACATAGTATAATGTCCTCATGGTGGCCCCTACATAGTATAATGTCCTCATGGTGGCCCCTACACAGTATAATGTCCTCATGGTGGCCCCTACACAGTATAATGTCCTCATGGTGGCCCCTACATAGTATAATGTCCTCTTGTGGCCCCTACATAGTGTAATGTCCTCATGGTGGCCCCTAAATAGTATAATTTCCTCATGGTGGCCCCTACATAGTATAATGTCCTCATGGTGGCCCCTACATAGTATAATGTCCTCATGGTGGCCCCTACATAGTATAATGTCCTCTTGTGGCCCCTACATAGTGTAATGTCCTCATGGTGGCCCCTAAATAGTATAATTTCCTCATGGTGGCCCCTACATAGTATAATGTCCTCATGGTGGCCCTCACACAGTATAATGTCCTCATGGTGGCCCCTACACAGTATAATGTCCTCATGGTGGCCCTCACACAGTATAATGTCCTCATGGTGGCCCCTACACAGTATAATGTCCTCATGGTGTCCCCTACACAGTATAATGTCCTCATGGTGGCCCCTACATAGTATAATGTCCTCATGGTGGCCCTCACACAGTATAATGTCCTCATGGTGGCCCCTACATACTATAATGTCCTCATGGTGGCCCCTACATAGTATAATGTCCTCATGGTGGCCCTCACACAGTATAATGTCCTCATGGTGGCCCCTACATAGTATAATGTCCTCATGGTGGCCCCTACATAGTATAATGTCCTCATGGTGGCCCCTACATAGTATAATGTCCTCATGGTGGCCCCTACATAGTATAATGTCCTCATGGTGGCCCCTACATAGTATAATGTCCTCTTGTGGCCCCTACATAGTATAATGTCCTCATGGTGGCCCCTACATAGTATAATGTCCTCATGGTGGCCCCTACATAGTATAATGTCCTCATGGTGGCCCCAAAATAGTATAATGTCCTCATGGTGGCCCTCACACAGTATAATGTCCTCATGGTGGCCCCTACATAGTATAATGTCCTCTTGTGGCCCCTACATAGTATAATGTCCTCATGGTGGCCCTCACACAGTATAATGTCCTCATGGTGGCCCCTACATAGTATAATGTCCTCATGGTGGCCCCTACATAGTATACTGTCCTCATGGTGGCCCCTACATAGTATAATGTCCTCATGGTGGCCCCTACATAGTATAATGTCCTCATGGTGGCCCCTACATAGTATAATGTCCTCTTGTGGCCCCTACATAGTATAATGTCCTCATGGTGGCCCTCACACAGTATAATGTCCTCATGGTGGCCCCTACATAGTATAATGTCCTCATGGTGGCCCCTACATAGTGTAATGTCCTCATGGTGGCCCTCACACAGTATAATGTCCTCATGGTGGCCCCTACACAGTATAATGTCCTCATGGTGGCCCCTACATAGTATAATGTCCTCATGGTGGCCCCTACACAGTATAATGTCCTCATGGTGGCCCCTACATAGTGTAATGTCCTCATGGTGGCCCCTACATAGTATAATGTCCTCATGGTGGCCCCTACATAGTATAATGTCCTCATAGTGGCCCTCACACAGTATAATGTCCTCATGGTGGCCCCTACACAGTATAATGTCCTCATGGTGGCCCCTACATAGTATAATGTCCTCATGGTGGCCCCTACATAGTATAATGTCCTCATGGTGGCCCCTACACAGTATAATGTCCTCATGGTGGCCCCTGCATAGTATAATGTCCTCATGGTGGCCCTCACACAGTATAATGTCCTCATGGTGGCCCCTACATAGTATAATGTCCTCATGGTGGCCCCTACATAGTATAGTGTCCCTTGTGGCCCCTACACAGTATAATGTCCTCATGGTGGCCCCTACACAGTATAATGTGGCCCCTACATGGTGTAATGTCTTTGGTGAGGCCCCCTCGCAGTATAAGGAGCCTCAGCTTATTTCGCTTATCGCCCTGTGACAGGCTCTCCGGGGCTGATGTCTCCGTTTGTGGCACACTAGGAGTCAGTCACTAACATTATAAAGCACCTTTCATGTCCTCGGGCACATTCTCGAGAAAGCTGACAGTGCACTGAATTTCCTGTTATGTACCCCTGGGCTGGAGATATAGGTGCCGTTAGTTTCAGCTCCGATCTCTCCTCACTGTCAGAAGGGCGTCCCTGATAGTCTAGCTGGGCTGTGAGGAATGTCCCCCTCTGACTATACAGCGCTATGGGAAAGTACTATTGGGGGGTGTTTGGGCCCAGCTAGACGGTCAGGGACACCCTTCTGATGGTGGGGAGAGATCGGTGCAGAAACTAACGGCAATAATATCTCCTGCCCCTGGGTGCATAACGGGAAATTCTGTGCACCGTCTGCTTTATAGCAGTATATAAAACCGCATGTGCGGTTTTACAACATGAAAGGTCCTCTTTAATGAAAGAGTCACAGAGCAACCTCTGTGTGCACCTCAGGAGTCGCGTCCAAAGTTTTTTTTTTAGCCCTATCCTAAATATAAACTATTGTCAGTCACTGAGATGTGAGTTGTTGGTTATGAGATTTTACGCACCTGACTACTCTTGTACGCTGTACCCTGAAGGAACCACAAGAGGGAGACAAAGGAGCAGCATTATAGCGCTAAAGAACTTATCCTGAGCCAGCGATTGTATGGAGGACATGTGTAAAGAGGTCTAAGCGTCACCCTGCAAGTGGTGGAGGTAGGACTACAGAGACCAGCAAGCCTGATATCTATTACTGTGATGTCATTATACTTGTGTGATCTATGTTTAAGTTTGCTTCATTCATAATAACATATCCCACATGTTGTCAGCATAGCGTAGTCTACTAGGCGATTGTATAGTGTGAAAGGTGGATATGGTGGCCTGGTGCGAGCTGAAAGAACGACCAATGGTCATGGGGCAACCACAACACAGAGCCAACAGGACAATCCCTATTCTGCCCCTAGAGATCTGTCCTTGTGCCCCAAAGTTTACTCCGCCCATAGAGTAAGTGACTGACTTACGGCTTCTACCTATTAGATTACTCCACAGCAGGTAATGGCCGCTATTCACTTCCCCGCTCCAGAGCCATCTCAGCTCCAGCCTCTTGCTTCATATCACATCCTGACGCTGAACATCCGCCTGTAGGTAATAGCCGGCTATTAAAGAAAAAAAAAGCAGTGGGGGCGGGCCCCTTAATCTTGTGGGCCCTATAGCTGCTATGGAGGTGGTCCTGCCGCTGCTGACACTACCTAGGTAGTACGGATTGTGTCACCATGTGTAATGACCGATAAAAATGAATGGAGACTCCCGGTTGTCGATTAATTCAGCCATGTCCAGGAGGAATAACAGAGGGGCAGCCCAAGAGTTGAAATGAAGGATTCTCAGAATTGTTATTTCATGGGAAATCCAATACTTACTAAAACTGACACATCAGAGGGGGGGGGGGGGGACTGCAAGATAATATAGCGGGCAGCCCTCTGTGAAACCAGGCAACACTCAACTCTGCTACATCACACATTGAGTCTAAGGTTACTCCATCCCAACTCGTATAATCCATTGATGTATTGTACGGTGAAACCACCGCCATCTTGGAATGTCTTTTAGATAGAACGTATCTGCCCCCAGTACCAAAAACTGTGACCCGAACATAGAAATATAGTCTCATAGCTGCTCAGTCTGTATCCAATTGCTGCACTAAACGCTCCAGCATGTCTGCAAGAGACATTATTAGGGTTAATGTCCCTTGTTAGGAGCAATTAGGGGGGAATGAAAGGGAGAGCGCCGAATCGAGTGACAGCTGCACGCATTAACCCTTCCTTTTCTGTGCGTTGCTGGCTGGGATCCAGAGGATGAATGCACTGATGTGGTTACCGACTGCAGATAATCTCATGCTAAAAGCCAACAATCACAAGTGGCGAATATTCTGGGAAAGCTGGGTGATTTCCATTATATCTGCTACAGGTCTTGTCATTGCAGAATGATAGATGTGGCTAGACAAGATTCCTTATTTCTGCATAACCAGACCTATATCCCATTGCCTTGGAAATTTGGGCGACAAACGTTGTGGCCAAGGTGTCACTTACTTTTCTCTAATTTCCTATGTATGCCCCCGCTGCCTTCCATGAGTCCTGAAATCTACCTAGATATATATCCACTTATTTTTATGTTCTGCATAACTAGTCTTCTATACCATTCAGGAGTGTTAGAAAGCTGAGTGATTATGATTCCTGTGTGACAGGTCAGATCTATAACCTATTGGATAACCTGCTGAATGTCCGGCCTGTGTGACTCCAGCCTAAGGGCTTATTCACACAGCCACATCTCACATGCATGGAGTGTCTGCGCACAGAATACAGATCGTCTATTTTTATGTCCTCATGGACATGGAGACATCGCAGCAATGCAGGTCTATGGGGTCGTCCTGGCGTTGTCCTCACAGACCTAAAGACATTGACAAACATGGAAAAAAAAGATCATCTACTTTCACAAAAAGTGTGGACTTGTCAATTATAAGTATGGAAGTTTCCCTATAGGTATAATATATAGCCTAAGACATCTGCAGCAGAACTTGGCGCAGCTTGTTTCTTCTAACTGTCCCATCTGTGGGGTGCGGGAATGTCTGAAAGCCGACATTAAAGGAGAGATATTATTAACACAATGGTCTGTCAGCACCGGCCCCCAAACTGACAGCTATCTCTGAATTCCCAATAATTCTCCCCCAAATAACTGTTCCCAGATTGCTATTTATAGTCAGATACTGACATCTGACCCCGCCAATCTTCAGCCGAGCTCTCAGATGGTTGTAAGTGGGAACTATTTGCCCTAATTGAGAAGAATTAAGCTAGAAATACCCTTGTTAAAGGGGTGGGGAGATTCTTTTTTTTGGTTTAGGCCGCCTACTGAGCTAAAGGGTAGGGGGTTCCCATGTGTACAACTATGAAATGTCGTGCGGCTATGTCCAGACCCTACTACGGTATCAGTAAGGGTTAACACAAAGGACAATACCCTAAGATAGCGTCATTACCAGAATCCATGTTTTCGCTAATGCAGATGATTTTGGGACGCCCTTGTGTCTTGCAGGGCCATATTCACGCATGTGATGATGACAGACCCCTTATGTGCAGGTCATTGGTTGTCCGGGGTTCATCTGGTTTTCACACTTGATCTTTTTGACCTTCTTTTTTTTTTTTTTTGTCACCGCTCCAGTGCTTTTCTGTGTCTCTGGGATATGAAAAACAGATCACTGTTTGTTTGTGTTTTATTACGGACTCATTGCCTTTCATTGCTGTGATGCATCTGCATCAGTGAAAAAATGTTGCTGTGTGAACAAGGCCTAAAGCTGCATGTACACTGCCACAGTGGCTTTTAAAGGGGTATTCCCATAACTCTTGTTCAGCTGCCTGCAGGCTGTGTGCTCTCTTCACTTCCTGGATTTCTCGGCACATTGGTGGGCGGGGTTTCACTTGCTCTGCTATCTGCTATGTTTGCAGTTAGTAATGAGGATTGGTTGTAAATGCATTACCACAGTATAAAGCTGATGTGGAAACTGATGTAGCAGAGCTGGATTTGAGTCAGATTGCATTACTTACAGAGGTAATGGGCCCTTATCAGCCAAATTCAATTAAACCGGCTGATAAGTGGAAAAGCTAAAGATAGACAGCACAGTAATCCCGGAGCTCTCACCTTCCCCCTCCCCTATCTGAGGAGCTCGTTGCTTGTCAGCCCCTCCCTCCCCCCTACAAAATGAGCAGATAAGCCCAGTGGCCATAGAAACGCAGTGTTAACAATGAAGTGAATAAATTAAGATAGCGGCCAAACAAAGCAGTTCTGATAAAGCAATGCATTTAGGAAAAGTCTTAAATCCACATAAACTAGCAGTATAGAAAGGATGCTTTTCATGGGACAACCCCTTTAATGTCTGCAAGAAACATGTCTGCATTATGTCATCTGTAATCAAAAATCCACAAAAACATTTGTATGGGCGAGTGTATATAAAGCCATTGAAATGAATGGGTTCATATACTATCCGTAATAACAGTTACGTTCATGTGAATGGGGCATAAGGCTGTGATCACTATGTCCACTGTGGACTGATCTGAAATTCGCAGTTGCGTGTGAACCTTTGGTGTATTCACTAAGTATAGAATTATGCCATTGATACTTAGCCGCTCCCCTTTCCTCCACACTTGGGGGAGATTTACTAATGTATCAGAATTCTGGTTCAGTTTCTACCAAGAAAGTGTTTACCTGAGTTGCACATCTGCAGTGTCTATGACTGTATAAGCCTCACACATGATGTCCTATCAGTTTTTATGTTGCTAATAATCACATTATGGCTGTAGCACATTTTACATTTGTCCCTGTGCTGTGGGAATGTACAATAAGGCTTTCTGCCCCCCTCCCACATCCCAAGCTGCAAGTTCCAGAGGTTTGAGTTTTATTCTGAATGTGTCATCGCATTAGTTTGTTGATTTCGGGGACAATAAAAGTTCCAGCCTTTATTTTAGCCTCAGTTTTCAGTGCACTAAACTTCTCCTTCATAGACTGGAAACCATTTCCGTCACCATCATGTACAATTACAAGATAAACCTGTAGTGGATGGACCAGAGATTTGTGTTGTACATTGTACTGACCATTTGTGTGCTCGGCTCTGAGAGGTCACTGTCTCGTATAGTAATGATTGTTGTCACGACTGTTCCACAGGCACAAGAACACAGCTGTGTCTCTCTCTGGTCAAAACCCGCCTGCCACAACCATCGTGGTTGCGGCTTTCCCCTCCTATGTCGGCTCAAATCAATGAGGCGACATAGGAGGGTGCTGCCGCTAGGCGGAAGCCGCGCTCCAGCGCGCTGCGGCTTCCGCCTGAAGATAGGACATGTCGCTTCTTTTCTCCGATAGCAGCAGCCCGCTGCTAGTGGAAAAAAGAAGCCCGGCGGTCTGCATAGACCACCATTGTAAAGGGGCGGATTTTGAAGTGAAATCCGCTGTCAAAATCCGCCCCTTTGTTCACGTGTGAACGAGCCCAAACAGACATCGCTTTTCATTGCATAGTATGGAGCTAACTTGCTATGTCTATGACCAAAGTATGAAGTTGTGGTGCCGGACAGGTCTGTGCATGTCCATTGGAATATTTCCAGTATATAATATATTAATATTATAAATGAATAGGCTTTACGTGTATAACTTAAAATCTAGACGTGTGAGACAAATTCCGAGTTTATATTTGGTATCAGTGCGCTCATTTTAGTATAACTCACATGTGTTTCTCTCAGTAACAAAATCATTGTTGCGCTGTGTTATTGTACAGATTATATCCTGCCATGCCTATAATTTCCGGTATATTCACACACAGCAGATTAGTTGCTGAAATTTTTGCTTGATTCATGTTATATATGAACTCTATGCTAATAGAGTAAAACCCTGCTGTAAACGCTTTTATTGGTGGATGAAGCGGTGAAATCAGGTGAGACATTATTAAGTATATCAGATAGTGGGGACGTATAATGATGTGACCAGTCATTAACTGCATCACAATTAGTTCTGCATCACTGACTGTAATACTACAGATGACCACTAGATGTCCTCACCACACACTGCCTATAAGCATTAGTACACGCAGTGTCATGTATGACCAGTAGATGTCCTCAGCCACACACTGCCCATCTTTATAGTCTTCAGTAGTTGATACCTTTTTTAATGGCTAACTAATAATGATGACAGATTACAACGTTTCGAAGCTCTCAGCTTCTTCTTCAGGTATATCTAAAAACAATTTCTGAAGGCTGCATATTTATGTACAGAGGGACACATAAGAATAGAATTCTAGGAGGGAGGGTGGAAGAAAGTTATTGGTACATACAAATAAACAATTCATCAGTTTGCAATGTTCTTATCAGTTCACAGAGTGTCATTATGGCTGTCTCAGTTCAGTGATTGCTGTAGGATGCCATGAACCCATGTGACAGATTCATCCCTTTCTGCAATGCTTGAAGCAGGGTCATAAACTTGTACTCATAGATCCGTCTCTCTTTCCCGGATTTAAAATTCCCTCTTAAAACCAAAATTTTCATGTCATTGGTGATATTATGATCTTCATTGCAGAAATTTTTTGACACGGGAAGGTCCATTCTTTGTTCTCTAATTGTATGGCGATGTGAATTAATTCTCATTCTAAGCTGTGTCCGGTCTCTCCAACATACAGATTATCAGTGGGACACTTGGTGCACATTATTACATACACTACATGCGGTGTGTTACAGGTGAACGTACCTGGGGTTTTATATTCCCTGTTAGAGTTTGGGATCTCTATCCTGTCAGTGGTCAGTATGTGAGGGCAGGTCTTGCACCTCTTCTGTCCACATGGAAATGTTCCTTTGTTAGTCAGAGGTGACAGAGAGCTGCTGACAACCATATTCCTGAGGTTTGGTGGCTGTCTGTAGCACAGGAGAGGGGGGTCTGGAAATATGGATTTTAGACAGTTGTCTTTTTGCAGTAGTGGATGTAATTTGCGTGTGATTCCTCTCAGCGTCTCCAGGTGGGGGTTATATGTGACACCAGGGGCCCCCGATTGTTCTCCTGTTTGGTATTGTATTTTAATAACTTTGATCTTGGTATTCTGGTGGCTCTGGTGATTTGGTTTTCAATAGTTCTTGGATGGTAACCCTGCCTCAAGAATGTGTTTTTGAGACCCCCAAGGTGTTTGTCTCTATCTGCAGGGTTTGAGCATATGCGATGGTATCTGATAGCCTGGCTGTAGACAATGGAGTTCTTTATGTGTTTTGGATGAAAGCTATCCCATCTTATGTAGGTAGGGCGGTCCATTGGTTTCCACCTTCCCTCCTAGAATTCTATTCCTATGTGTCTCTCTGTACATAAATATGCAGCCTTCAGAAATTGTTTTTAGATATACCTGAAGAAGAAGCCAAGCGCTTTGAAACGTTGTAATCTGTCATCATTATTAGTTAGCAATTAAAAAAAGGTATCAACTACTGAAGACTCTCAAGTTTTTTGTTTTTATATTTCCTACCCACTGGCTAACACGGTACAAAAACAAACCTTTTCCATCAGCATTAATACATACAATGTCACGTATGACCACTACATGTCCTCAGCCACACACTGCCCATCTGCATTAGTACTCGCAATGTCACATATGACCACTAGATGTCCTCAGCCACGCACTGCCCATCTGCATTAGTACACGCAATGTCACATGTGACCACTAGATGTCCTCACCACACACTGCCCGTCTGTATTAGTACGCACAATGTCATGTATGACCACTAGATGTCCTCACCACTCACTGTCCACTAACATTAGTACACGCAATGTCACATGTGACCACTAGATGTTCTCACCACACACTGCCCATCCGTATTAGTACATGCAATGTCATGTATGACCACTAGATGTCTTCAGCCACACACTGTCCACCAGCATTAGTACACACAATGTCACATGTGACCACTAGATGTCCTCACCACACACTTCCCATCCGTATTAGTACACACAATGTCATGTATGACCACTAGATGTCCTCACCACACACTGCCCACCCGTATTAGTACACGCAATGTCATGTATGACCACTAGATGTCCTCACCACACACTTCCCATCCGTATTAGTACACGCAATGTCATGTATGACCACTAGATGTCCTCACCACACACTGCCCACCCGTATTAGTACACGCAATGTCATGTATGACCACTAGATGTCCTCAGCCACACACTGTCCATCAACATTAGTATACACAATGTCACGTATGACCACTAGATGTCAGTCACGCACATTGAATGGTAGGGATAGCTTTCACGTGTATGTGTATGACTACCTACAGGTCTCTCCACATGTAGTGATCACTGTGTGGCTGAGATCCAGCTTTGATGCGCACAGACGCCAACCATGTGGGTTTACCACAAACTGATGTGATTTCTAATCATTATCAATATCAGGGGGTCTTTTTTTGCATGTGAACCTTTTTTAAGCAGCAATTTTACCAAATAAACATGTGTGGACACGATAATTACTTGATAATTGCACCAGTTTGCAGTAAAGCAGTGCGTTACATTGTGTTCATCTGCATCACAAGCGCAACGTGACCTCTACTCCTGTGCGCCTGGATACGGGGATGAGGGTCTGTAATGATAAGTCCCCTTTAAGGTTCTCATGCACTTACAGTATCTTATCACCAATCACTTACATAGCTGAAGTCTCTTCCTATAAAATCCCCACATGCACACTCGACTCAGCTGAGCATGCATGTTCTTCACTGAGGAGCTGATAAGATAAGGTATTCTGCACCTATGACATTAAACAGGAGGCCTGAAGAGGGCACCAAGGCCCCCCCCCCCAACATCAGGGGCAGCCCAGGGAGGGGAGCAGGGGGAGTCCAGGGGTTTATTTGTCACCGCACCTCTCCTGCATCAGAGGAGACCCCACACTATAATAGCAAGTTCAGCCAAAAACAAACCCTCAGATATGTATTGAAATGAATCTCGTACCGTTTTACCCATCTGTGTATCCTAATATAGATGAATGTTTCCCTTTATAAGCGGCCGCTGAGCTGGAGACACTCTTTTATTCGCTCTTTCTATGACTTGATCTTATTTTGCCTGCCCTCGGTCTCCACTAGGGGGAGCTATCTTTATATCTAATTTACTGTGATCTGTATGCAGTGCGCGCCCCCAGTGGCTGCTCTATGTAACTACTATGTGAACAGCTGCAGGGCTGAGATATTAGTGTGAGAGCTAAAATAACAGGAACATAGATTCTTGTGCAGAATCATATATATATACCTTCCTATAACTATATGCACAGACAGCGGATTAGAGGAATCCTACAGCCCTGCAAAATCCTTTAACCTGGAATCTAATAATCCAGCAAATCTGAAGTCCAACCTTAAATCATGTCAGACGTTTTTCTCTACATATTTAGTATTTTTCTTGAAGGCTGTCATGTGACTTTATACAGTTTTGTGCAATAATGCAGAATATCTGATAATCCTACCAAGAGCCCATGACGCTGGATGAAAGTTATTGCTCTATATATACTATATTTACTGTATTGTACATAAATGGATTGCCAACTTTTTCACTTTGGCATCCAGAAGGCACTGAATTTTTTGTTTAAATGGTGATGCCCCCTTTGTAAAGCCCCGAGCCTTCGATGTGGGCAGATCAGGCCTAATATATATATATATATATATATATATATATATATATATATATATATATATATATATACTGTAAGATATAGTGTGTGTATATACATGACTTCTGTGACAAGCCGTGTTACTGGAAGGCTCAGGCCACATTTTCCCTTGGGTATTGTCATTTTCTATTTTCGTGGTAACGGCCATTTATGGAATTTCCTGCTGACAATTGGGGTAACACAAAGCTGGGCCCCGGCCTCGTCTCTCCTTTGCTGCTTTGTCCTTTGGGTTTGCCCGGGTTCTGCGGCCAGGAGGCCTCGGTAAATAGGCGGCATTCACACAGCGCAGAATAGAGCCAGCTGTTGGAGCGGGCAGGTGTCTGCTCTCGCCTCCTTTCTTCTGCTCAAGAACTATCCCAGGAATTCGGCTCCACTGAAGGAGGCTCCTCCCAGGGGGGTAGAAAGTGACAGAGGGACTGAAAGAGACATGTCAGGGCTAACATTCCTGCAACACACAAACCTTTTATGTCAAATTACATCTGGGGAGGCAAAGGCAAGAAGGCAAAAAGTCACATATACCAGCAGTGTCTGAGATGTATTCTGCATATAACATATAGATGGTACATAGTGTCATGTGGTCTGTTCTGGCTCCTTACAAACTGGTTCGCTTATCCTTAGAATTGTCCAAATTCTACAAGTCATCCTGGAAGACACAAAACATTATAAAATCCCTGCACTGGGCCTTATCAGGAGTCTATGGCAGGGGCCACAGCAGGCCTGAACATAGGACAGTATTAGGAGTCTATGGCAGGGGCCACAGCAGGCCTGAATATAGGACAGTATTAGGAGTCTATGGCGGGGGCCACAGCAGGCCTGAATATAGGACAGTATTAGGAGTCTATGGCAGGGGCCACAGCAGGCCTGAATATAGGACAGTATTAGGAGTCTATGGCGGGGGCCACAGCACACCTGAACATAGGACAGTATTAGGAGTCTATGGCGGGGGCCACAGCAGGCCTGAACATAGGACAGTATGAGGAGTCTATGGTGGGGGTCACAGCAGGCCTGAATATAGGACAGTATCAGGAGTCTATGGCAGGGGCCACAGCAGGCCTGAATATAGGACAGTATTAGGAGTCTATGGCAGGGGCCACAGCAGGCCTGAACATAGGACAGTATGAGGAGTCTATGGCGGGGGCCACAGCAGGCCTGAACATAGGACAGTATTAGGAGTCTATGGTGGGGGTCACAGCAGGCCTGAACATAGGACAGTATGAGGAGTCTATGGCAGGGGCCACAGCAGGCCTGAACATAGGACAGTATTAGGAGTCTATGGCAGGGGCCACAGCAGGCCTGAATATAGGACAGTATTAGGAGTCTATGGCAGGGGCCACAGCAGGCCTGAACATAGGACAGTATGAGGAGTCTATGGCGGGGGCCACAGCAGGCCTGAACATAGGACAGTATGAGGAGTCTATGGTGGGGGTCACAGCAGGCCTGAACATAGGACAGTATGAGGAGTCTATGGCAGGGGCCACAGCAGGCCTGAACATAGGACAGTATTAGGAGTCTATGGCAGGGGCCACAGCAGGCCTGAATATAGGACAGTATTAGGAGTCTATGGCAGGGGCCACAGCAGGCCTGAACATAGGACAGTATGAGGAGTCTATGGCGGGGGCCACAGCAGGCCTGAACATAGGACAGTATTAGGAGTCTATGGTGGGGGTCACAGCAGGCCTGAACATAGGACAGTATCAGGAGTCTATGGTGGGGGTCACAGCAGGCCTGAACATAGGACAGTATTAGGAGTCTATGGCAGGGGCCACAGCAGGCCTGAACATAGGACAGTATGAGGAGTCTATGGCGGGGGCCACAGCAGGCCTGAACATAGGACAGTATCAGGAGTCTATGGCGGGGGCCACAGCAGGCCTGAACATAGGACAGTATCAGGAGTCTATGGCGGGGGCCACAGCAGGCCTGAACATAGGACAGTATTAGGAGTCTATGGCGGGGGCCACAGCAGGCCTGAACATAGGACAGTATGAGGAGTCTATGGTGGGGGTCACAGCAGGCCTGAATATAGGACAGTATCAGGAGTCTATGGCAGGGGCCACAGCAGGCCTGAACATAGAACAGTATCAGGAGTCTATGGCAGGGGCCACAGCAGGCCTGAACATAGGACAGGTTTGTCCGGTGTTTGGCGGTATCGCAGCTTTCTCTGTAATCCCCTGCACATGTCACCTGAAAGGTAAAGCATGTCACAAGTCTATAGTCAGTGCAGTATCTAACATTCTGGGGTATGATATCCTCTCCATACAATATATTAGTCTATATTCAGTGCAGTATATAATATATAATATGACATCTTCTCCATGTAACATATTAGTCTATAGTCAGTGCATTATATAATAAGTATTATGATATCCTCCCCATATAATATATATATTAGTCTATACTCAGTACAGTCTGATCTATAGATCTTATTAGTAGACCATGTATTCTTGTATTCTCGTTCTATACAATGGTTTCCTGACCGGTGGAAAGTTTTGGATCTCTTTAATCTCCACGTTTAGGTTTTCTCATTCCTGGATGACTCCTTTTGTATTTTTGGATATTGTTGGGCTTTCCTGGCCCGCTGTGTACAGATCCCATTTCCAGGTGTAGTTTGTCTCTGGAGTGATAAGATTGGGTTTGTCTTCCCACACATCACGTCCTGTCAATCACTGGAGCCGGTCTGAATGGTCCCACCTCTCCGCGGCCCCCCCAGCACTACATTAAGGCATTCGGCCATTGTTCTGGCCCTGACAGGTGTATAATTGCATGATTGATGTGGTTTCATTACCCTCCAATTGAACCAGGCCTTACCCTTAAAGTAGTATGATGGACAACGCTCCCCCCTGCAACTCCCCCCGTGACCCCAAGCGGGCTCGCCCCAAACTGTTAGCTTGGCTTTTGGGGGTCTGATGAAGAGATGACAGCTTCTCTGTTCTTGTACATCTGCTAAATTTGGGTATATCACCCTCTGCCCCTGGTCACCCCTTCATTACGATTGTCATTGTTTGTTCCGCCTGAGCATCTGCCTCGCTAGACGGTTTCCATTATTGAGAGAGATCAGATTGACGTACTGGGAAGCAGAATGTAGCGCAGCACACGGCTGGGGGTATGTACGCTGCAACTGCGATTTGGGGAAAATTATTAGAATAGGTAATGGTTTCCAGCAATAGGGACTGGGAGCGATCGCTGCATAGATGGGTCTGGTTTCCAGCATGACTGGTCCGAAGGTTTATTACATACGGCAGGCTCTCCTAGGCCTCAATATCTGTACGCCATGTTCTCATCCTGTACTGTTTCTCTATACTCATCATCAAGCCAATAGGAGCACATGTAAAACTGCCCTTTTAAGGGGCCCCTAGAGTATGATGGGTCCTAAAACCAATGAATAACTAATGATAGTCAAGGTCCCCATTACATATTATACATTGGGCTCTAGGACTAGGCCTTGAAATGACCAAGTATTGGACTGAGGCTCCTTGGGCCCCCCAGATAAAATGATTATGGGAACCACCATCCAATGTACCATAGGTAAGGGTCATCATGACGCCCACCAATGCTTGGGAGTGGAGCTGTCACAGAAAAACAACTTCTGCCCCCATACAGTAAATGGACACAAAGCTAAAGCAAAGGACCAGTTCAGACTAGACATATTTACTGCATCGCGACCCAGCCATCATGAATCCCAAGTTTAACCCTTTTCATGGCACCTTTTGGTTTCGGTTCGGTTCACAGGATTGTCCAAGGCAAATTGGGGCTGTTGACGAGTACGCTGTGGATTACCTGGGCAAATATGTTGCACATTTCTGTAGCCAAGGACAAGATGGATACTTAAAGCACCATGGAATTAATGGTGCTATATAAATAAACAATAATAATTATATAATATTGGGTTTGCTGTCACTGTGCAGCCCAGGGGCCCTCATATGCCCTACAGTTGGATATGGAAAAAAAGAAAATTAGTAGCCAGGGGTGTAACTTGAGTGGGTGCGATTGCTCACAGGCCCAGGAGTCATAGGGGGCCTATAAGCAGTGGCCTATGTATAGAAGTTGCAGCTGCCACTGGGCCCATAAGCCAGTGGGGTCCGCAGGTCGCCCTCTACACACTAAGGCTACTTAGATCTTCTTTCTGATCTCCATTGATGTCTGGTCGTCTGTCGTAAATGTATCTCCCCTGCCCTCTGGTGCACAGTAATGAAGATACTAAGAGTTTCACTACCCAAAAGGCAGCATATAGTAAGGAAGGATTGTGTGGGGGAGGCTGTGGCACATAAGGGGGCAGGATTACTGGGATATGGGGGCAGCGACTGGGGATGGGAATGATGGGAAGCTTGTGTGTAGACATGTTGTGGAGAAGTCATCATGGCGGTCTGGGCCAGATAGAGAAGGAAAGGGAAATGGAAATATGTATGGATGGGACACAGCTAACAGTCATGGCTTTTGGACCAGGGCCTGCCTCTAGCGCCACCTATTGAGAGAATCATTGTGAAAAGACTTCAGCTAAAAGCCAAACCAAAAAATCTCTTCTGTAAGGAAAAGACACCTGTCTGGTGACAACTGTGTTGGGGTTCTTGCCCCTCGTCAGTGCGGAGCAGGGAACTAGCTGGCAGTCCATCGATGCAGATCAGAAGGGGCGCTGTATGTCCTGGCAGTGAAGATCACCTGAAGCAGGTATATACAAACAACCACTTTTTGGATGGAGTTAATGTGCCCTGCAGTGCTCTATCACCAGGCTGCCTATAGGCCGTAGGACCTTGGCATTTGCAGGATTGAGCCCAGTGTCCTCTGTGATACTGTATAAGTGCCAGCTTAGTGTTGGGGGTGCCCGCCCTGCTGGCTGCTGCTGCTGCGGTGACCTCAGTCCATTAGCTGCTCCATACATCACAGGGGCTGGCTGCTGCGCTCCGTCCTGCTGGGTTATTTACTGCTCGCTGATTGTGTAAATCTCCCGACCTATTAAAAACAAGAGAAAATAGACAGATCCTGAGTGTTTTCTGTTCCACTCCAAGGCTCCACTTCCATCCTCCGAGCAATAAATTTGTCAGCTCCCTGGTAGTTTTTGGTTAATTAAATTGGCAAAAAGTAAAGAGCAGCATTTCTGCAGCCCCCATAGCAGAGTGCGAGAGCGCACCCCCCGCTGTAACCCTTTCAGCACCATATCGTTACGTTATCGCTGCTATAGAAAATCTCTTCTGCTATAAAGCCACAGATTCGATCCTATAAAAGGCACGGTAGACCAAGAGCTATTTGTCAAAATATATCACCCCCTCCCCAAAAACTACATTGATGGGTGTGCCATTGAGTAAAGTGGTTTTCTGACCCCAAATCCATTTTTCATACTAATGACCTATCAATTCGGGGCCAGAAAACCCCTTTAAGTATCTAAAAAGCTTCAGTGTGAATGTTTCCATTAGGTGGCACTATAATGTGATCTCTCATACCAGGTGAGGACTCTTTACCCCTTCATGGCCAGGCCATTTTTTCTTCTTTATGACTGGACACATCTTCAGGTTTTTTTTGGCTATGTTGAAATTATTTTAGTGTCTTTTTTTGTGAGCTTTAATTTTATGTCATTTTTATTGATTTTATATAAGGGGGATGCCTGTTCTTTTTTTTTATATACATTGTGCCGGCCCCCCCAGCCCAAAAAATAAATAAATGAAATAAAGACCCTTTTGCTAATTTCTCCAGTTACCAGTACTACAGGGCTGATCTGCTCCTCTAGGCCTCCGGATCCCATAGTGCAGAATATTAAGGGTTCAAATGCACTAAAACATCCAGTTGGCACTAGAGATGGGTGCACTGACTCGCACCAAGCCCAGCTCAAACCCAATATTCCAAATTATTCAATTTTTTACAAACTCGAAAAATTGGGGATTAGTCTTGGGCAAACTAAAATGGCCGCTGCGTTATAGTCTGGGGTCCCTTCTTCAGTCCACAGCATATAGTAGCTGGAGGCCCATAAGTAAATATTCATATTCACTTTGTTACCTCTTTTGGGCCTCCTCATGGTCCCTGGCGCTCTCCTGGTAATGTGATGTGCCCGGGGTCCCCGCTGAGGCCTGTGTTTGGGCAAATAGTGGTGACATGTTCATGCTGAGGGTTATGACGTCATAACGCTCTGCATGCCCGTGTCATGGTGGGCCCGGATGCATGAAGTCACTGAAGAGGAGGAGAGGGAGCACCAGACAGCTTATGGGGTTGGTTGGGGTCCATTGGATTCAGTGTTTTTTGTGAATAAGGTTCTTTCCTGCACCAGTCTGCCCATGGCTTACGTAGGAGTCAGAGTTGGAGTCCGTGTTCAGTCTACCAATAATTCCACAGCTGGTTTTGGTATATTTGTGCACTGCCCAACCTTCCTTCTGGGACTACTCATTTTGGGTTTAAAGGGATTCTACCATTAAAATTAAATTTTTTGTCCCTAACACGTACGAATAGCCTTCTCCTACCTTTAGTTGTCTTCTCTGTGTTGCCGTTCGGTAGAAATCCCAGTTTTCGTCGGTATGCAAATGAGTTCTCTCGAAGCACTGGGGGTGTCCCCAATGCTGCGAGAGAACTCTCCAGTGCCTCCTCCATCTTCTTCAGGAACAGGTCTTCTTCGTGTCTTCTTCCGGCAGTGGCTTCAGACTTCTAGACCTTAGGCAGCTGACTGCGCATGCCCGTAGCCACAAGAAAGTGGCCGCTTACAATACTGTGTAAGTGGCCATTTTCTTGTGGCCGGTGGGCACGTGTAGTCGGCTTTTCTCTAGGCCCGAGGCCTAGACGTTTGAAGCCAACCACCAGAAGAAGACCTGTTCCTGAAGAAGATGGAGGCGGCGCTTGAGAGTTTTCTCGCAGCATTGAGGATGCCCCCAGTGCTGTTTGAGCACTGAGGACCGCCCCCAGTGCTGTGAGAGAACTCATTTGCATATCAACGAAAACCGTAATTTCTACTGAACGACGGCACGGAGAAGACATCTAAAGGTAGGAGAAGAATAGCCTTTCTTAAGGCTATTCCTATGTGTGATAGGGACAAAAAAATTAAATTTTAATGGTAGAATTCCTTTAATAATATGGGTAAAATGAGATTATAATAAGCTAGTTAAGGGAGTACGCCTCCCCAGACTAGATTGTAAGCTCTGCGTTACAGATTGACAACATTTCTAACCTATTCCATATGTATCGGTAATAATGCGGTGTCTGGGCTCGCCGTGGATGAGACGGTTCTGTGCCGCTGTATGGAAAGGGAACAGATTTTCCTCCCTAGGAGGCAGCTCCGGTGCATATCAAACAGCACATGGCTGGGACTGATGCAAGGTGCTGGGGGGAGCGAGCGCAGAGAGCAGCTGTGGAGGTTGGAGAGGGGTGACTGGCAACTGTCAGGGAATGATTAATGTCTTTATTATTATTTGTGTGTAATGTCTCCAACTCCCCATTGCTTCCTTCTGCAGCTTTACCACCTCTCATCCATCAAACGGCCTGACAGCCGGACAGCACTGCTACCCCACCCCCCACACACCACCACATTTCTACTGCCATGTCCAACAGATGAATATATAGGGTGCGGGGAACATAGTCACATCGCCTAATTTTAGGAAAGAAGGGAACAAGAGATGATGGTCAGTGCATAGGGTGGGGGTCGATAAGGAGTGAGCAGGAGGGGTCAGAATCAGATGGGATGAGGATAAGAAAGAGGAATGTGGGAAAAGCTTAATGGAGAACGAGTGGTAAGAGAAGAATTAGGGGAGGAAACTAAGGAGTAATGGGAGAAGGACGAGCCTAGGGAAGAAACAGAGGTGTAGGAAGAGTACAAGATGAAAAAGGAAATATTGGAAGTGTATGGAAGACATGGGGGAGCGGGAAGGGGCTAAAGAAGAAACGGGTGTGTGGGAAGGGGATAAAGAAGAAACGGGTGTGGGAAGGGGCTAAAGAAGAAACGGGTGTGAGACAGGGATAAGGAAGAAACGGGTGTGAGAAGGGGCTAAAGAAGAAACAGGGGTGTGGGAAGGGGCTAAGGAAGGAATAGAGGTGTGAGACAGGGATAAGGAAGAAAAAGGGGTTTGGGAAGGAGCTAAGGAAGAAATAGGGGTGTGGGAAGAGGAGAGGGAAGATATTGGGGAGTAGAGGAGTCTCAGGATGAAATAAGGCCGTGGGAAGAAACCAAGGAAAAAGAGAGACATTGAAGATACTGAGGAAGAAAGAGACGACTCCAGGGAACAAGCAGGGATGAGACTAGGGAAGAAATAAAGGAGCAGCAAGACACTGGGGAATTGTTCAAGGTGCTGTGATATACTAAGAGAGGTTGCAGTGTGAGAATGGAGAAGAAATGGGGCCAAGAGACCAAGGAAACAATAAGGATACAAGGAAAGACCTTGAAGGTAGACTAAGGCAGAGAAAAGTAGGAGCAAGATTAGAGTGCAGAAAGTCTTGAAGACAAAGAAAAATTCCAGAAGTGAAGTGGAAGTCCAAGGAGCAGTAAGAGAAAATGGAGGGGGGGGGGGGGGGGGGGGTAAAGAGCAAACAGTAAAGGGGCCCTCAAGACTGAAGAAGGTAATAGCAGTAAGAGGAGAACAATGTGGAGGTTAAAATGCAATTGTAATAAGACTTAGGGAGGCAATAAGGGGGGCAGGAAAGATCAGGTTGCAGAGGTGCCTTGGTTGTGCCTCCTGCTTATGTCTTGCTTTGATCATAAGACAAGCAGATGTACTCTTCCTCTCTCCAGGCTTTCTTAAGTCGGATGTGCTTTCTCTATGACCTCCCTGCTGTAACAGAATAGGTAGTAAAAACAAGGTTTCATCTACACATGTTCAACCAGTGCATTAAATAGACGAATCCCTGAATATCTGACCTGTAACTCAGCACTCGCCGATGTGAATGAGGCCCAGCGTGAGCGCGCTATGTCATGTCAGTAGGTGACCGCATCAGCCTTTACTGCCACAGCTACAATCTGTTTCCTGATATTATATCTGCTAAATGGCACCGCAAACATGGAGTATTCTACCTTACAGGAATTTGGTTTTGTAAATTAGACTAATACAGACATTACGGTGCCAAATTCTCAAAATATCAGTAATGTGCTAAATGGAGGAGGAGGGGGATACAGCGGACAAGTAAAGGAACAGGAAAAAACAAATAAGGCTCCATTACATCGAAGAGGCCGAGGAACCTACCCGAACACTATGGTCTCTTTAAACAAATGATTGGAGGGGGTATGAGGTCTTGGACCCACACTGGTCACATATTGATGGCCTGTGCTATGAATATTAATATTCCAGATAACCCATTTAATATGTAGCTTACCTTTCATCAAACATTGCATAAATCATTAGTACAGCCTGTATACGTGAGGAGTAACACTGTATATGTCCATTATAGGACTTGTATTTTGCATTGTTCAGAAGTTTTCCCTCTGCGGGTTCTGTATTTAATTTTCAGTTGGTGGCCTGAAACTAACTACTGTGATGTCTCCCATAAACCTGGTTATCAGGAGGACACTACATGTATGAGAAGATAACCTGACCACAATAAGGACATCATGGCTGGTTATCAGGAGGGGACACTACATGTATGAGAAGATAACCTGACCACAATAAGGACATCATGGATGGTTATCAGGAGAGGACACTACATGTATGAGAAGATAACCCGACCACAATAAGGACATCATGGCTGGTTATCAGGAGGACACTACATGTATGAGAAGATAACCTGACCACAATAAGGACATCATGGCTGGTTATCAGGAGGACACTACATGTATGAGAAGATAACCTGACCACAATAAGGACATCATGGCTGGTTATCAGGAGGACACTACATGTATGAGAAGATAACCCGACCACAATAAGGACATCATGGCTGGTTATCAGGAGGGGACACTACATGTATGAGAAGATAACCTGACCACAATAAGGACATCATGGCTGGTTATCAGGAGGGGACACTACATGTATGAGAAAATAACCTGACCACAATAAGGACATCATGGCTGGTTATCAGGAGGACACTACATGTATGAGAAGATAACCTGACCACAATAAGGACATCATGGCTGGTTATCAGGAGGACACTACATGCATGAGAAGATAACCTGACCACAATAAGGACATCATGGCTGGTTATCAGGAGGGGACACTACATGTATGAGAAAATAACCTGACCACAATAAGGACATCATGGCTGGTTATCAGGAGGACACTACATGTATGAGAAGATAACCTGACCACAATAAGGACATCATGGCTGGTTATCAGGAGGAAACTACATGTATGAGAAGATAACCTGACCACAATAAGGACATCATGGCTGGTTATCAGGAGGACACATGTATGAGAAGATAACCTGACCACAATAAGGACATCATGGCTGGTTATCAGGAGGGGACACTACATGTATGAGAAAATAACCTGACCACAATAAGGACATCATGGCTGGTTATCAGGAGGACACTACATGTATGAGAAGATAACCTGACCACAATAAGGACATCATGGCTGGTTATCAGGAGGACACATGTATGAGAAGATAACCTGACCACAATAAGGACATCATGGCTGGTTATCAGGAGGGGACACTACATGTATGAGAAAATAACCTGACCACAATAAGGACATCATGGCTGGTTATCAGGAGGGGACACTACATGTATGAGAAAATAACCCGACCACAATAAGGACATCATGGCTGGTTATCAGGAGGACACTACATGTATGAGAAGATAACCTGACCACAATAAGGACATCATGGCTGGTTATCAGGAGGACACTACATGTATGAGAAAATAACCTGACCACAATAAGGACATCATGGCTGGTTATCAGGAGGACACTACATGCATGAGAAGATAACCTGACCACAGTAAGGACATCATGGCTGGTTATCAGGAGGACACTACATGTATGAGAAGATGACCCGACCACAATAAGGACATCATGGCTGGTTATCAGGAGGACACTACATGTATGTATATATGTATACAGTATTCCTGTATTGGGTTCACTGCTCAGTTCCCTGTGTGTTAATATTCCTTGTGGTACTTGTGTGTCTTGCTCTGGGTATATACTATATACTATGCTATACCAGTCCTCTCTGCACATTACAGTACAACCTGTCCTGAGGTACAGTGCGGCTCGCAGTGCGGTCTGTATTGAATTAACTTCCCAATTCGCCCTTATCTGTCTCCTTGCACATTACATATAATATAGTTAATGTACTGAAGCAGATGTGGTTTTTCCCAGTTAATCCAATCCTGTTAAAGAAAAAAAACCCCTCCCCTACACACGACGGCTGTTTATTCGCCAGGCTCTCAATCCCACCTTAATAGAATCCGGAATAATTCCTCTTTAACCTCTTCTTCATCAGCTCATTACACCGTCTCCGACTCCTCGAGAATTACTCTACATAAGCAGGTTACATTGGTTTGATGGATTTCAAAAGAACTGAAATACAAGAAAATTCCTTTAAACTTAAGATTATTGCTTTTCTGGAAACTGATACACAAAGATTCCAAGAATTCTGAAAAATTTTATAAAATAAAGGGCCACCCAAGCTACAAGACTTCATCTGTATGTTATTAACTATACCCCTATGACTTGGTTCCAAAAGATCAGATAAGAAAGCCTTGACCATGATTAGAGAAAGACTTTTCCTGTCATAAAGAGCGCCACTCTATAGGCCATGTCTGGTATTGCAGCTCAGCTCCAGACACTTTTTACGAATCTCGGACCATCTAGAAGACAAATCAGGGTTGTCACAGGTTCAAGTGAGGACAACACTGCAATACAAAATACAGCAGTCTGAGTCTGTATAGTGCTGGAGAAAAACGAAGAGGCCTCAATTCTTGCATGAGCACCACAGCTTCTTAAAAACAGATGACCAGCGGGGGCGCTGAGAGTCAGACACCCTCCAATGCAAAGTAGGTGGACTATTTTAGGGATAGGCAATCAATTTTAACACATTAGATAACCCCTAATGGTCAACCACTGCAAACCAGAGTGACAGTGGCTGGACACGTAATGGGCCACTGATAAGTCCCTGAGAGTCCCAAAGACCTATGTTAAAGCGGTTGTTCAGGCCTATATATGATCAACATTGGGAAAACTCCCAGCCCCTGGACCGACCAATTGTATGGAGCCGCTTCAAGTACACAACACAGGGCCAGAAGCAGAAAGCTCCGTCTGTTGTCTACTGAGTCTATGGAGCTTTCTCCTGGCCACGTAGATGCGGCTCCATACAGCTGATCAGTCTGGGGGCCAGGTGTCAGCCATCCCATTCAGAATATATAGTCTATCTCTTCCAGCCAACTAGCACCCTGCTTTTTCTACAGCTTTCTCTACTTTTTGGAAGAGATCCTAATTCAAGTCTCTGTCATGGGTCGGACATTGACTTGTAGGTATACAAGTTGCCTATATGACTTGCCTATAGGTATATACTTCTTCAGGAGGACTAATCTGCAGACTTATCTCTGGGAGAATTGCTATAGAGGAAGTTTAGGTCAGTTCTTTCCTTTTGGGATGTTTTTAGGATTTTCTGATAGAACAACAATAAAGTGTTCAATGATTTGGAGTTGTGAATTCCAGGGAAGGAGATGTGCGAGTATTCGTCACGCTGCCCCTCACTTGACCCATGACTGTCAATCGGGCCCGTTATCTTACTGAGTTGTCAACAGAGTCTTCACAATCTTGGGTTCTGTATAGATGTGTCACTTATGTGGGCTCTAATTTTATCACCGAGACAGTTCGCTGCGAGAAGCCTTTCTTACTGAATATAAAGATGTACGGTATACAGTCTTGAGAAAAACAAAGTCTGCCATCTTAGAATCCTCTCTCATCATTCTGGAGTAGAGTTGAGCAATCGGCATTGGAAAAGATCGGATCCCGATCGGCGATTGAGCAAATTTCACGATCGGGATCGTCAGGAAAATGATCGGATTTTAAAATCTCAAAATCGGCTCAACCCTAAAAGTGACTTTTCCCATAGAGAAGCATTGACTAGGATTGAGTGATCGGGAAAGATCGGATTCTGATCGTAATCTGCATGATCTCTTAATGTCCGGCCACAGCATTCCTACCGGGTTGATATCTGGACTATGACTGGGCCATTACAACACTGTGAGTCTTCTCTTGTTTTGCGCCCATGCTGTTTTTGGATGCCTGTTTTTTTTTTTTGGAAAACCTTATTTGTCCCACCATTCTAAAGCTGGTGGTCCACTTGCCAGACTGAAAGTGATGATGACTATATGATTGGTCCTACGGGCACCGATATTCCATGCCATATACCTATGACTATGCTGAAGGTTTGGGGCTTTGTGTAAGAAGTAATATATTTGGGAAACGATCAGCATGAAGGAATTATCAGAGTCCGGTTTATCAGACTTAGTAGAAAAGACACCCAATCCTATCTTGTGGTCATGACTTCCTTTCGTGTCACTTGCTCCTTCACCAACACTTCTATCTCTTTTCCTTCTTTGGACACCGACCATTGACTAGAATCATAATACGAGATGACTCAGGTCGGACATTTGACCAACAACAGGTTTAGGACAAAGTAGCGGGATGGAAATATTCTTAAGTGTTTGAAGGGATTAAAAGATATGTTGATAACAATGTACGAGAACACTGTCTGCACAAACACAGAAGAGAACACAGGGTTAATCTGAACATATCCATCCTCAGCTGGTTCCTGCATAAAAGGGGCGTGGTTTAGCTAAGGGGAGGGGTTGACAGTAGAGGGGGGGGGCTCCTGCTGCAGCCAGTTATCTTACAGACAAACACAGGAACGTGAGGAGGAAGAGGGAGAACCATGAATAATTTTCCACCAAATACCCATAGACTGAGTGTCCACCTTCGAATAAGATGTTGTGTTCAGGCTCAATAATCTCTGCTAATTAATTTCTTAATCTCTTGATAGCAGTCGGACCTCCATTTTTTGATACAGAGACCTAAAGGGAATGTGTCAGCAGAAAATGACCTAGTTTTTTTAAACCTAGTTTTTACGTTAAAAGAGACTTTTTTTTCATCATTTTTGTTTTTCATTTTCCATCTTTTTTTTTCTTTTTTTAAGTTTTATATCCTGCAATTTTTACTCTGGCCACTAAGGTTAATAGTAGGTTGATACTTGTCAAATTCGTAGGGTGACATTTCCTTTAAGCTTTTTGACAAGGGATCCAGTAAAATCCTTGGAAATCCTGTTGGCTCCTGTGTGACCTCTCAGCCCATCAGTTGGGTCAGTCATGAGGCCCCTCATTACCGATTAGGTTGTCAGAGATCGCCCCAGGATTCCTAATGTCACTTAACCTTACTGGTCCCGGTTATGTTAGATATACAAGACGTCTTGTGCCTCTGGTGCTCCTGATTGTGGCCGTGTACAGATCCCCCCCAGTGAGTCCCGGCATGACATTTGCTAAGATGATTATTCTTGGAGAAGAGATGTATGTGTGATTTAATAACGCTTCCTCGGCGGCACACGACTCTTCTCTCGTACATCTCAGATTATTGCAGATGCTGCGTCCCTGTTTAGGTAATATCTAAAATGTGCAGAGACCTCTGCGTGACCCCCCCCATCCCCCACGTAGAGCCCAATAAGCCTGTAGACCAAGGAGCCATTATTAGTAATATCCTGCACTGATATAACCCTAATAACATATAGGGGGCTGGACGTAGACAATGGGCGGTGTCCTCAATAAACAATGGTTTTTGTATTTAGCCCCCTGGACAAAAAAAATTATTTTATGTTAAATTTATCATTAACATGAAATACTGAACCAATTGTGGCCAGTTTCATCCATAGGTTGACCCTCAGCATAAACATTGACTTGGGTCACAGGTGCTCTAGGCAGAGGCATTGTTAAAGGGGTGCAGTAAACCTTGATGACTTGTCCTTAGGATAGGTCTCCAATATCTTATTGGTGGGGGTCGGACAATCGGAACCCCCACAGACAGACTGTATGAAGAGACCGCAGCGTCCGAACACCAAGCACAGCGTCATACATTGGGTAGGGGTTGTGTTGAGCATCTCAGCCCCAGTGCCTCCTCGTGCAGCTGATCATTGGGGTACCCAGTTATCAGGCCCCCAATGATCAGATATCTTAGGGATAAGGTCCCCCCTTGTTCCTACGCCACTAACTGATTGTGCAATATTGCTTGTTTGCTACTGTTTGATTTTTTTGTATATTTATTGGATTATATTCTTTTATGGTGTATAATACCCGGGGCTTTATGTGACTGATCTCCGCCTCTCGGGAATAAGGACTTTAAAGGCAGGGGATCTTTAAAGGACTAAAGGATTTACTCTGCGAGAGATTGATGGCAGGAGAAAGATTAGACTAAAAGAGTCTGGGCGTGAAGAGGTTAAGGAGTGAGTCTTGCTGGAGTTATGTTAAGAGAGTCTTGAGTCAAGAGTCTTGAGTTAATTCCCACCATTGTCCAACAGGTCACAGTATCGGAAGATAATCATAGAGACAGTCGTGAGTGTCGAGTCGCCAGTGAACAGGGTCCATCCAGTAAATGCTCGCCGTGTCTTCCTCGTTTCCACGAGTCCTTGTCCATATCTCCAAAATAAGAAAGTTCAGCCAAGACAGACACATTGATGGATGGATATGAGTGGAGAAGGACAAGTAACTGTAAAGAATCGATTCTGTGTCTGGAACAATCCGAGCTGTACAACACGTCCGAACAAGTGACAGATGAGGTGGAAGGCGACGGACCAGAGCTTTATTTGTGTGTGTAGCCTACTGTAGACGTCTAAGAGTGAAATGGTTAACCCATCAGTCCATGTCCTCCTGTCGTAGTCCGTACAGCGGATGATGGACTTTCTAGGACTTGGCGTGGCTTGGAGATTTTGCCGTTTGTGGATATTTTGGTTTTCACTGCAATGTGTGCCAGGACCGTTAGAGATGAACATTAGCAGCCTAGTGACTACCGCGGATGATATGCAGTCTTAGAGGGGTATTCCAGGACTTAGATATCAGATTGGTGGGAATCCCCCAACTGGTGACCCCACCATTCAGCCACTTAAAGGGGCCATGATGCTCGGGTGTGCACTATAGCTACTGATATCATGGCCATCAATTACATGATCCTTGTGTAGTTCAGTCCCATTTCAGTGAATGGGACTGAGCGCCTATTCCAGGCATTCGCCAGACTATGTACCATGCTGTGCCTGGTAGACAGTTAAGAGGTGAGTGCTGACCAGTGGGGGTGCCAGCAGTCGAGCCCACCACCGATCTGATATTGGCAACTACAGATGGACAAGATTTGTTTTGATGAATATTTGTAAGGTTGTGGTTTGCTTCAGACCCCAGATAGTAACAAGTGGAGTAGCAGAGGAGGTGCAGAAACATAATAAGCAGTGATAATCACGTTGTGTCACCAATCCTAAGCACCGTTGCAGAGCTTGGGGGTCCTTGGGCATCCCCTTCTGGCCTCCTGGTTGATGTCACGTGCCCCAGGGGACTGCCGACATCATGACACTTGTGTCTATTATGTTCCCACACCTCCTTAGGCCTCCACCTATGAGAACCTCAGAGTATTAGTATTAGTGATTTGTGGGTGACGAATCCCAAACGTTTCAGGTTTGAGTTGAGCCCAAACCTTTTGTTAAGCTCAGGTTGGATCCAGTTCGATTCAAACAGGTTCACTTATTTCTGTTGAAGTCACAAAAATTTCCTTTGAGGCCCTCAAGGCTGCTCTAGGCCCTGGATTTATGTTAGTGGTTCTCTTAACTTTTGGCAGGATCTGAGGACAGTCTAATATCCCTGGGAGGCTGACCGTACCTTAGTATACATTTTGGGAAAACGGTCATCAGGCTGGATTTATAACTGTTTCCACAAGAGTTTCTCTGTTGAATTAAAGCCAGTCCCTTCAATCTGAACATGGACGTAAATCTGCCAGTAAGGCCTAATGTTTTTTTCCGAGAAACATCTTTTTAGACAAGATCTCCATGGTCAACATTAGTCTAGGCAGAACTTCTTGAAACTTCCAGAGATCCTAAGATATAGGGAGTTATTTGGCAGGATCCTCACGCTCAAGAGCTGGTGGCCATCGTATATCAGACCATGACTTGTTGTTGTCTATGGAGAGAGAGGGAAGTAAATTGATATCAGATACTTCTGGTGGTGTGCTCTGTCCTGAGAAGAAGAGGATCGAGAGAGTTCTTCTTACACATTAGATGGTTGGTCAATCTTACCAAAATCGGCAGGGTCAGTCGACTTTCATCTAATGCATATGGCCAGCTTTAGTGGTCAATTTCTGTTTCTCTTTCGGAGGGCTCTTATTGGACATTGTGAGATGGGAGATGTCATGGGACCGTTTTCAACGCCACACCAAGAGTAGGGTACTGGATAATGAATACACCATCGTATGATCCCCAGTGGGATACAACTCTTCATCTTGAAGTATGTTCTTCAGCCAGGCAAAAGAACATGACCATTGGAGGTTCCAGGACCAAAGAACAAGATTCAACAATGTTGGGCCTTCTCACACAATAGTCCACTTAGCCCAATAGCATTGGCGTCATCCACAGCTCCTTTATGATTATAGATTGAGGTCGTTGGCTGTAACTGGGTCAATCCAAATTCTGGAATCATTTATGGTATTTTTGAGGTTTCTTCACGCACAAGATCCAGATCCAGAATTTAGTAATAATGATTGAAGCGATTTGTGCATGAAATCCTAGTTTATGGATGTTCTTGGTTATCTACGGTTGCTACGAGCTCTTAATGTGGCATAAATAGGATTACTGTACATGGGGCGGGCGAGCCTGCGGTAGTCACTGACTAGATGGATGATGTCTTTGCTTCTTCCTGTTATTAGCAGGACTTACAGGTAAGCAGAATATAAGGATACAAGGATGTGAGGACAATAGCGAGAACTTACAGATGCGTCCAGGTGTGGATGGACAGACAGAAGAACATATCACTGACAGCCATGTGTGGAAGAAGCTTCTTAAGCTGCCTCAGGAGAGTGGGAGTCATCAGACTTATCCTGTCTCCCCATAATGTAGCCCTGACCCCTTGTGAAGGGGCATTCATCACCGGCTCCGCTGCCTCTGATCTGACACCAGGAATGAGGATCCTGCACATCCCACCACATTCCAGCCGCCAAACATCCCAGACCTTCTCCAGAATGAGACTACTGGGAAATGTAGGCCGCTTAACCGATTTATCGCCTGAAGAGATGATAAATAACTGGTAACAGGCCCTGAGGTTCACATCAATGCGGATTTGCTGCTGTAGACAACAAACCCTCAAGAGTTAAACTCTGAACTTTATAGTTAGGCCTGGGTAGGAAAGAGATGAGCTATCTGTAAAGGAGAAGGCCTAATTTATTACTATGTACCGCTGTGGATACTGTCTAGTAAATACTGCCCCTACCAGTTTATGTCACAGTCAGGTATTGCATGCTGATGACTTGCACTAGTCAGAAGTTTGTTTTCTGATGCAGAGCTCCAAATCCCCTGCAAAGACATAAATGATAAAACTTGTCTGTCTGCAGACACCACTAGAGGTTATTGTATAGACCAGGGGTACTCAACTGGCAGGCTGTAGTCCAGATACGGACTGAGTGTGGTCAAAGGGAGCATGGGCAGAACCAGAGAGTTAGAGGTGTCATATGTAAATTTTGGACTCCTTCAGCTCGGACCTACACCAGATGGCAGGTTGAGTATACTTGGTGTATACAGTATGCAGTAAGGTTAGAAGCGTCCTCTTGTGGTGGCTCCAGTTGCTAAATAAATAAATAAATCCATTTAGATAAAACAAAACATTCAGTGGAGGAAATTCAGATGCTAGGCCAAGTGGTCAGCTGACAACTATATCCCTCAACACCATAGACTTACCAGTTAGCCTTACCTTAATGTGATGTCTATTGAGGGTGTGAGGTCATCAGCCCCTGTACTAGGGGTGGTCCTTTATCTCTGGGAGCAGTAGGATCAGTGATGTCATAGCAGTGGGATGAGCCGTGATGTGTTCTGTAACATGGAGGGCACAGGTGTATATGCTTGGGGCTGGTGGTAGACTCCTATACATACCTGTCAATGAGCAGACCTGGAATTATTAAGGTTCCCTGAACACAATCCCAATTCTAAACATAAATTTAAAGTAAACCATTATCCAGACTCTTAGTGGGTGAGACCAATTGTGTAAATAAACTCAAAGGCTCTCTGTGATCGTGTCCGTCCCCAGCTATGGCAAACAGCAATGACCAAATAGGCCAAAAGCTGACGAGATCTGGAGACTTCTAGCGACCATGGAAGCCGCAGTCCGGCCGGTCACTGCGTACGTCCTCCATATCCACTACTGCTCCCATCAGCCATCAGGAAGTGTCCAATGGAGTAATGTAAATAATGTCTTGTGGGAAAGGAAAAGCGTCCGAAGTGCTGAGATGATTCCTTATCTTATACTTCAGATTATAAACAAGTAATAATCCCAGTCGTAACACCTGAAGCAATGCATTGTGGGAAGTACGTACCACTTTAGAGAGGTTATAAAGGCCACTGCTATGATCTCTGCCCTGGAAGCGATGTCTTTGAAGACCTTACCCGAAGAAGCTTGCTTTGTAGGATTGTTGAAATCCATGTGGGAGCGGACAGCTTCCTAGACAACAACATGAAGGGAAGATTCATCCTCCTTCGCTTCTCCACAATCCAGACTTGTGTCTACTGAGATGAAAACATGGCATGGGAAGAACCTCCAGTAAAATCGGGATCTTACTCTGCATAGGGGTCATTCACATGAGTGTGTTTATTCTCTATAAATCCAGGCTGTGTTTGTTTGTTCTACCAGATAGAAGAAGGGAAATCCTTTCCATTAAGGGAATGAATGTGTGACTTCAGGTTTTGCTTCTGGCACCCCCCGGCAAATGTCCAATTCTGCCAGTGAAAGCCATCACGGCAACTAGGGTTGAGCGATCGGGATTGGAAAACATCAGATTCTGATCAGCGATCGAGTAAATTTCACGATTGCGATCGGAATTCCAATCCCGATTTTTCCCGGCGGGATCGAGGTCAGAGGTTATTTCAAGATCAGCTCAACCTTATTCATGTATATATCATTACTAGGATTGAGTGATCGGGATTGGGAAAGATCGGATCCCGAACGACGATCGAGCAAATTTCATGATCGCGACCAGGACTGGCTAGAAAATTATCGGAAATCGGATTTTAAAATCGATCATGAAATCTCAAGATTGGCTCAACCCCAGCTGCAACAGATCAATGACTATCCATGGAAACCAAATACCGGTCACCCAGCCAGTACCTGTGCTTGTATGGATTGATAGAGTCCAGTATAATATGGGTTTCTTGGGTTATGACATGTAAGACCCCTGGACGTTCATCTTGGCTACAATTCAATTGTAAGTTGTTATAGGCATTAGTGGAAAGATAAGATTTCATATCATATATGGAGATTGGACATTGGTGTGGTTGATGGGAATCCTTCCAGAGATTTGGTGCAGCACAAGAGAAGTCTTCAAGAGAGGTGAAGATGTCGAGATGAAGGAGAACAATTATTAAAGAAGTATGTAATGTGGATGTTCCCGGGAATGGAAGGCCCATGTAGGCCGATGTCATATCTAAAGAGTATGGGACGAAGATAGACAGGAACTGTACTTGGCCATGTCTGTCAGTCCTATAGAGAGTGAATGAAGTTGCAATGTATATGTGCAACCCTCACTGACAAAGGAGGCTTAGGATCCTCATTCTGATGATTGGTGGGGATCCCAATGGTCAGACCCCCAGTGAACATACAATTATCACCTACAGCAACATGTTAGAAGAAAAGGACATGGACCACACATCCCGGCATTATAGGATCATTTACACTTCTCAGCAACATCTACACAAGTGAGGTTCTTAGTATACATTTAGGTGAAGGTGTTTAAGCCCAATAGGCAGTTCAGGGTGACCTCTGTATAGTAGGCATCTATTGGGTGCGACCCAGAAGTCTGTGGATTAGTTGTTATGGTGGGACAACCCCTTCAAGATACAAAGAGATAACCAACAGAACATCACTAGTCTTTCTCACAAGGAATTCCATAAGGGGTTATAAGTTGGGTAATATCAGAGACAAAATGATGTCGTAAAGCAAACTTGCTGATAATCAACTGGAAGATTCCCAATATGGATCCCTCAGAGAAGTGGAAAGGAAGTCGGAGAGATAAGAAAAAAAAAAACCTACAAAGAGTGAAGAAAGTTCAGAAGCAATGGATGATCTACTCAGCAGATAAGTCGTGGAGGATTAGGAGTGAGGATTGTCCAGCGGACCTCACTGTCATGAACATGTTTGAAGCTTTAGTTGGAGATTTTTTTTTTCTTTTGACTGTAAAGCATAGAGACCAGATTGTGTGGGGGAGGATTGCCCTCAACTCTGTGCAGTCATCCATTCTTATATCTAAGGAAGTATGATGGATGGGAAGATGGATCTCCTCAATCCTGGAGAGAATTGTCAGGGCATGTAAAGTCTTAACCAGGGAGGTTTATGTTCTCAGGGGTATTCTGAGACTCTGTCAGAGGGGTATCTTCCACCATAGCAGTCCCTGCTTCTCAACCTGCTTTTAGGTACCACCATACAGTCCTATGAAAAAGTTTGGGCACCCCTATTAATCTTAATCATTTTTAGTTCTAAATATTTTGGTGTTTGCAACAGCCATTTCAGTTTGATATATCTAATAACTGATGGACACAGTAATATTTCAGGATTGAAATGAGGTTTATTGTACTAACAGAAAATGCGCAATATGCATTAAACCAAAATTTGACCGGTGCAAAAATATGGGCACCTCAACAGAAAAGTGACATTAATATTTAGTACATCCTCCTTTTGCAAAGATAACAGCCTCTAGTCGCTTCCTGTAGCTTTTAATCAGTTCCTGGATGAAGGTATTTTGGACCATTTCTTTCTACAAAACAATTCAAGTTCAGTTAAGTTTGATGGTCGCCGAACATGGACAGCCCGATCTCAAATGATCTGAAAACAAAGATTGTTCAACATAGTTGTTCAGGGGAAGGATACAAAACGTTGTCTCAGAGATTTAACCTGTCAGTTTCCACTGTGAGGAACATAGTAAGGAAATGGAAGAGCACAGGGACAGTTCTTGTTAAGCCCAGAAGTGGCAGGCCAAGAAAAATATCAGAAAGGCAGAGAAGAAGAATGGTGAGAACAGTCAAGGACAATCCACAGACCACCTCCAAAGAGCTGCAGCATCATCTTGCTGCAGATGGTGTCACTGTGCATCGGTCAACTATACAGCGCACTTTGCACAAATAGAAGCTGTATGGGAGAGTGATGAGAAAGAAGCCGTTTCTGCACGTACGCCACAAATAGAGTTGCCTGAGGTATGAAAAAGCACATTTGGACAAGGCAGCTTCATTTTGGAAACAAAAATTGAGTTGTTTGGTTATAAAAAAAGGCGTTATGCATGGCGTCCAAAAAGAAACAGCATTCCAAGAAAAACACATGCTACCCACTGTAAAATTTGGTGGAGGTTCCATCATGCTTTGGGGCTGTGTGGCCAATGCCGGCATCGGGAATCTTGTTAAAGTTGAGGGTCGCATGGATTCCACTCAGTATCAGCAGATTCTTGAGAATAATGTTCAAGAATCAGTGACGAAGTTGAAGTTACGCCGGGGATGGATATTTCAGCAAGACAATGATCCAAAACACCGCTCCAAATCCTCAGGCATTCATGCAGAGGAACAATTACAATGTTCTGGAATGGCCATCCCAGTCCCCAGACCTGAATATCATTGAACATCTGTGGGATGATTTGAAGCGGGCTGTCCATGCTCGGCGACCATCTAACTTAACTGAACTTGAATTTTGTCCAAAATACCTTTATCCAGGATCCAGGAACTGATTAAAAGCTACAGGAAGCGACTAGAGGCTGTTATCTTTGCAAAAGGAGGATGTACTAAATATTAATGTCACTTTTCTGTTGAGGTGCCCATACTTTTGCACCGGTCAAATTTTGGTTTAATGCATATTGCACATTTTCTGTTAGTACAATAAACCTCATTTCAATCCTGAAATATTACTGTGTCCATCAGTTATTAGATATATCAAACTGAAATGGCTGCTGCAAATACCAAAATATTTAGAACTAAAAATGATTAAGATTAATAGGGGTGCCCAAACTTTTTCATAGGACTGTATCTAGTGACATACAGTTAGGGCCAGAAATATTTGGACAGTGACACAAGTTTTGTTATTTTAGCTGTTTACTAAAACATGTTCAGAAATACAATTATATATATAATATGGGCTGAAAGTGCACACTCCCAGCTGCAATATGAGAGTTTCCACATCCAAATCGGAGAAAGGGTTTAGGAATCATAGCTCTGTAATGCATAGCCTCCTCTTTTTCAAGGGACCAAAAGTAATTGGACAATGGACTCTAAGGGCTGCAATTAACTCTGAAGGCATCTCCCTCGTAAACCTGTAATCAATTAACTAGTTAAAAGGTCTGGGGTTGATTCCAGGTGTGTGGTTTTGCATTTGGAAGCTGTTGCTGTGACCAGACAACATGCGGTCAAAGGAACTCAATTGAGGTGAAGCAGAACATCCTGAGGCTGAAAAAAAAAAAAAAAAATCCATCAGAGAGATAGCAGACATGCTTGGAGTAGCAAAATCAACAGTCGGGTACATTCTAAGAAAAAAGGAATTGACTGGTGAGCTTGGGAACTCAAAAAGGCCTGGGCGTCCACGGATAACAACAGTGGTGGATGATCGCCGCATACTTTCTTTGGTCAAGAAGAACCCGTTCACTACATCAACTGAAGTCCAGAACACTCTCAGTGAAGTAGGTGTATCTGTCTCTAAGTCAACAGTAAAGAGAAGACTCCATGAAAGTAAATACAAAGGGTTCACATCTAGATGCAAACCATTCATCAATTCCAAAAATAGACAGGCCAGAGTTACATTTGCTGAAAAACACCTCAAGAAGCCAGCTCAGTTCTGGAAAAGTATTCTATGGACAGATGAGACAAAGATCAACCTGTACCAGAATGATGGGAAGAAAAAAGTTTGGAGAAGAAAGGGAACGGCACATGATCCAAGGCACAGCACATCCTCTGTAAAACATGGTGGAGGCAACGTGATGGCATGGGCATGCATGGCTTTCAATGGCGGCACTGGGTCACTTGTGTTTATTGATGACATAACAGCAGACAAGAGTAGCCGGATGAATTCTGAAGTGTACCGGGATATACTTTCAGCCCAGATTCAGCCAAATGCTGCCAAGTTGATCGGACGGCGCTTCATAGTACAGATGGACAATGACCCCAAGCATACAGCCAAAGCTACCCAGGAGTTCATGAGTGCAAAAAAGTGGAACATTCTGCAATGGCCAAGTCAATCACCAGATCTTAACCCAATTGAGCATGCATTTCACTTGCTCAAATCCAGACTTAAGGCGGAAAGACCCACAAACAAGCAAGACCTGAAGGCTGCGGCTGTAAAGGCCTGGCAAAGCATTAAGAAGGAAGAAACCCAGCGTTTGGTGATGTCCATGGGTTCCAGACTTAAGGCAGTGATTGCCTCCAAAGGATTCGCAACAAAATATTGAAAATAAAAATATTTTGTTTGGGTTATGTTTATTTGTCCAATTACTTTTGAGCTCCTAAAATGTGGAGTGTTTGTAAAGAAATGTGTACAATTCCTACATTTTCTATCAGATATTTTTGTTCAACCCTTCAAATTAAACGTTACAATCTGCACTTGAATTCTGTTGTAGAGGTTTCATTTCAAAACCAATGTGGTGGCATGCAGAGCCCAACTCGCCAAAATTGTGTCACTGTCCAAATATTTCTGGCCCTAACTGTATCTGGTGACACTAACCGATCATTTCTAGGTTAGGAATCAGGATTTTATGGGTAGCGCTGACCAGATCTGGGGATATTGATTTTTGGTCTAATCTGAGGACTGAATGAATTTGCTTATGTAGTTGAGATCTTGTATGTACGCACCAGAGACTCTCATGGTCTGATCATTTGTAATGTCCTGATGGTTGTTACACTGTCACACAAGTGGTCTAAATGTTTGCAAGTAGGCCCTCAGCCGAAATGTATATTTTATATGTGCCATGCAGAAGCTTCCACAGATCCCTTATAGACTCTCCCTCATAGAATCTATTGAAAGATCCACGACCTGGGAAATGGCATGTTCTATTTTTTTTTCAGATCAGTCGCATGGCCCTTGTTGCCCCTAAGAGCTTTTATTAACAGGAAAAACAGCAATTTCTTGCCATTGGAGGCAGCGAGTCAGGAGCGAAAAAACAGATAGGTTATGGTCAGCTGATTCTATCTATCTGCAGGGATGGGGTGATATGCTGGTTCTGGTGACAGTAACCTATCTATCTGCAGGGCTGGGGTGATATGCTGGTTCTGGTGACAGTAACCTATCTATCTGCAGGGCTGGGGTGATATGCTGGTTCTGGTGACAGTAACCTATCTATCTGCAGGACTGGGGTGATATGCTGGGTCTGGTGACAGTAACCTATCTATCTGCAGGGCTGGGGTGATATGCTGGTTCTGGTGACAGTAACCTTTCTATCTGCAGGGATGGGGTGATATGCTGGTTCTGGTGACAGTAACCTATCTATCTGCAGGGCTGGGGTGATATGCTGGATCTGGTGACAGTAACCTATCTATCTGCAGGGCTGGGGTGATATGCTGGTTCTGGTGACAGTAACCTATCTATCTGCAGGGCTGGGGTGATATACTGGCTCTGGTGACAGTAACCTATCTATCTGCAGGACTGGGGTGATATGCTGGTTATGGTGACAGTAACCTATCTATCTGCAGGGCTGGGGGGATATGCTGGTTCTGGTGACAGTAACCTATCTATCTGCAGGGATGGGGTGATATGCTGGTTCTGGTGACAGTAACCTATCTATCTGCAGGGCTGGGGTGATATGCTGGATCTGGTGACAGTAACCTATCTATCTGCAGGGCTGGGGTGATATGCTGGTTCTGGTGACAGTAACCTATCTATCTGCAGGGCTGGGGTGATATACTGGCTCTGGTGACAGTAACCTATCTATCTGCAGGACTGGGGTGATATGCTGGTTCTGGTGACAGTAACCTATCTATCTGCAGGGCTGGGGTGATATGCTGGTTCTAGAGACTGTAACCTATCTATCTGCAGGGCTGGGGTGATATGCTGGGTCTGGTGACAGTAACCTATCTATCTGCAGGGCTGGGGTGATATGCTGGTTCTGGTGACAGTAACCTATCTATCTGCAGGGCTGGGGTGATATGCTGGGTCTGGTGACAGTAACCTATCTATCTGAAGCGCTGTGGTGCTGCTGTGCTTGTCTACTATATTTCCTAGAATAACCCCTTAGTCATTATGTATGTAAGAAATCTGCCCTAGGGAACACCATGTAATGTGAATAAATTGTAAATGACTGGTCACTGCATAATTTTTTAAAGGCCAGACCTATATAATGTAAGCTATATTACTGTATGAACTCTATATCTTAAAATATGGATGAATACGGGAGGAGGCAATAGTCATACACAGGGGGGTTCCCCTAATCCCAAGATTTTACTAGATGAGGATATAATCACTTCTCCGCCGCTCACTAAGTTCTCACCTTCCCCAGTAATCACTCACTATTTCCAGTCATAACAAAACACCCTTCTCCCCGACCCTGTCTCTGGGTAATTACCGGCTGCAAACACTTCTACCATACAGGCGCCTGGTAATGTTTATACTGACCATATCCTGCTGGCTAAAAAGTGACCCCCCCCCCCTCTCCCCAATCCCCGCCATCACAGGATGTTCTTCAAAAATTCATCCAACATTGGCCTGACTTATATAATGGATATTGTTTGCAAAATGTTATTTGACAAAAAAAAAATCTGTAAAACTGGCATCAAATGGACTGGTAAATGCCAAATCACCAGATAATATGAATTAATATCTGATACGGTGTGTATTATCTCTGTACTGTGACATCACTGTGTGTATTATCTCTGTACTGTGACATCACTGTGTGTATTATCCTGTACTGTGACGTCACTGTGTGTATTATCCCTGTACTGTGACATCACTGTGTGTATTATCTCTGTACTGTGACATCACTGTGTGTATTATCTCTGTACTGTGACATCACTGTGTGTATTATCTCTGTACTGTGACATCACTGTGTGTATTATCTCTGTACTGTGACGTCACTGTGTGTATTATCCTGTACTGTGACATCACTGTGTGTATTATCTCTGTACTGTGACATCACTGTGTGTATTATCCTGTACTGTGACATCACTGTGTGTATTATTTCTGTACTGTGACATCACTGTGTGTATTATCCTGTACTGTGACATCACTGTGTGTATTATCCCTGTACTGTGACATCACTGTGTGTATTATCTCTGTACTGTGACATCACTGTGTGTATTATCTCTGTACTGTGACATCACTGTGTGTATTATCCTGTACTGTGACATCACTGTGTGTATTATCTCTGTACTGTGATATCACTGTGTGTATTATCTCTGTACTGTGACATCACTGTGTGTATTATCCTGTACTGTGACATCACTGTGTGTATTATCTCTGTACTGTGACATCACTGTGTGTATTATCCTGTACTGTGACATCACTGTGTGTATTATCCTGTACTGTGACATCACTGTGTGTATTATCCCTGTACTGTGACATCACTGTGTGTATTATCCTGTACTGTGACATCACTGTGTGTATTATCTCTGTACTGTGACATCACTGTGTGTATTATCCTGTACTGTGACATCACTGTGTGTATTATCCTGTACTGTGACATCACTGTGTGTATTATTTCTGTACTGTGACATCACTGTGTGTATTATCCTGTACTGTGACATCACTGTGTGTATTATCCCTGTACTGTGACATCACTGTGTGTATTATCTCTGTACTGTGACATCAATGTGTGTAGTATCTCTATACTGTGACATCACTGTGTGTATTATCCTGTACTGTGACATCACTGTGTGTATTATCCTGTACTGTGACATCACTGTGTGTATTATCCCTGTACTGTGACATCACTGTGTGTATTATCCTGTACTGTGACATCACTGTGTGTATTATCCTGTACTGTGACATCACTGTGTGTATTATCCCTGTACTGTGACATCACTGTGTGTATTATCCTGTACTGTGACATCACTGTGTGTATTATCCTGTACTGTGACATCACTGTGTGTATTATCCTGTACTGTGACATCACTGTGTGTATTATCTCTGTACTGTGACATCACTGTGTGTATTATCCTGTACTGTGACATCACTGTGTGTATTATCCTGTACTGTGACATCACTGTGTGTATTATCTCTGTACTGTTACATCACTGTGTGTATTATCTCTGTACTATGACATCACTGTGTGTGTTATCTCTGTACTGTGACATCACTGTGTGTGTTATCTCTGTACTGTGACATCACTGTGTGTATTATCTCTGTACTGTGACATCACTGTGTGTATTATCCCTGTACTGTGACATCACTGTGTGTATTATCCTGTACTGTGACATCACTGTGTGTATTATCTCTGTACTGTGACATCACTGTGTGTATTATCCCTGTACTGTGACATCACTGTGTGTATTATCTCTGTACTGTGACATCACTGTGTGTATTATCCTGTACTGTGACATCACTGTGTGTATTATCCTGTACTGTGACATCACTGTGTGTATTATCTCTGTACTGTTACATCACTGTGTGTATTATCTCTGTACTATGACATCACTGTGTGTGTTATCTCTGTACTGTGACATCACTGTGTGTGTTATCTCTGTACTGTGACATCACTGTGTGTATTATCTCTGTACTGTGACATCACTGTGTGTATTATCCCTGTACTGTGACATCACTGTGTGTATTATCCTGTACTGTGACATCACTGTGTGTATTATCTCTGTACTGTGACATCACTGTGTGTATTATCCCTGTACTGTGACATCACTGTGTGTATTATCTCTGTACTGTGACATCACTGTGTGTATTATCCTGTACTGTGACATCACTGTGTGTATTATCTCTGTACTGTGACATCACTGTGTGTATTATCTCTGTACTGTGACATCACTGTGTGTATTATCCTGTACTGTGACATCACTGTGTGTATTATCTCTGTACTGTGACATCACTGTGTGTATTATCCCTGTACTGTGACATCACTGTGTGTATTATCTCTGTACTGTGACATCACTGTGTGTATTATCTCTGTACTGTGACATCACTGTGTGTATTATCCCTGTACTGTGACATCACTGTGTGTATTATCCTGTACTGTGACATCACTGTGTGTATTATCCTGTACTGTGACATCACTGTGTGTATTATCCTGTACTGTGACATCACTGTGTGTATTATCTCTGTACTGTGACATCACTGTGTGTATTATCCCTGTACTGTGACATCACTGTGTGTATTATCCTGTACTGTGACATCACTGTGTGTATTATCCTGTACTGTGACATCACTGTGTGTATTATCCTGTACTGTGACATCACTGTGTGTATTATCCTGTACTGTGACATCACTGTGTGTATTATCCTGTACTGTGACATCACTGTGTGTATTATCTCTGTACTGTGACATCACTGTGTGTATTATCCCTGTACTGTGACATCACTGTGTGTATTATCCTGTACTGTGACATCACTGTGTGTATTATCTCTGTACTGTGACATCATTGTGTGTATTATCCCTGTACTGTGACATCATTGTGTGTATTATCCCTGTACTGTGACATCATTGTGTGTATTATCCCTGTACTGTGACATCATTGTGTGTATTATCCCTGTACTGTGACATCATTGTGTGTATTATCCTGCCTGTTCTGTGACATCACTATGTGTATCATCTCTGTATTTGGTATCATTGAGTGCATTATCCAGCTTTAGGACTTTATATGGGTTGTGTGAATTATTTAATAATTTGCCCTATGGTAGTGACTGTTATATAATATCTGAAACTTCTGTCAGGTTTCCGAGGCTGCTGGAGAAGTTTGGCGCTGTGTTATCTATCAGGGTTCTGGTCTCTCTAAACCTAAAAGGGCTTCTCAGGCCTAATAACTGATGACTTCTCCTTAGGACTGGTTACCAATTAATCCCTGCCTGACACCCCGTCATACTAGCACAGCGGATGCCGGTTGTTTAACTATGGTTGTCGGCCGCCATAGCTACTCAGTGTCTGCTGTTTTATACTGCACACACCACCGATCGCGGGCATTAACCCCTCTTAGGCCTGGTTAAAGCTGACCGAGGCGTCATTTTCCCGACGATTGCAGGCACCCAGAGCAAGCTCTGGAGCCTGCGTCCCTTTCCGATGACTGCTGGGATCTTTGTAAAGGCTAATTATTATTGCAGGCAATGCATTGTATTAGTGATCAGACCCCCTAGGGGGTCTAATAAATACAAAACAAAAAGTTTTAAAAAAAGTAAAAAAAATATATAAAAAAAATGTATTAAAAAGTCAAATCAACCCCATTTCCCTGGAACACATATAAAAGTAGTTAAATACTGTGAAACACATACACATTAGGTCTCCCTGTGTCCAAAATCGCCGGCTCTACAAATCTTTACAAATATTTTTCCTGTACGGTAAACGCCGTAGCGGGAAAAATTCATAAGTGCCAAACCGCCATATTTTTACTGTTTTGCCTCTGATAAAAATTTGAATAAAAAGTGATCAAAGCAAAAGCAATTCCCCCAAATGGTAGAACTACAAAGTACACCCGGCCCCGCAAAAAAAGACGCCCTATACATCCCCATACACGCACGTATAAAAAAGTTACGGCTGTCAGAATATGGCGACTTTTAGAAAAAAATGTTTTTGTCAGTTTTGGATTTTTGTTAAGGGGTTAAAATGCAAATAAAAGCATAGAAATTTGGTATCCCCGGAATCGTACCGAAGCACAGAATACAGGGGACATGTCATTGTGGCTGTGCAGTGAACGCTGTAACACCGAAGCCTGAAGGAAAATCGCACAAATGCAGTTTTTATTCAAATCATCCCCCATTCTGAATTTTTCTCCTGCTTCCCAGGACATTATATAGAACAATTAATGGTGTAATCAGGAAGAACAATTTGTCCTGCAAACATTAAGCTCTCATAGGGCTCTGAGAGCGGAGAAATAAAAACATTATGGGGTTTGGAAGGAGGGAGTCAAAAACGAAAATGAAAATCGAAACATGCTCGTGGGAGGAAGGGGTTAACGATCAGTGGGTGTCCAACCCCCCGATCAGCTATATGAAGACCTCGTAGCTTATAGGTGAGTGTTGTGGCCTCACACCACTTACCAAGCACAGTACCATACATTTATATAGCAGCTGTGCTTACTAGAGTAGCTCAGTCCCATTCACGTTATTGGGACAGAGCTACAAACTCGCCATGTGACCGATGAATGTGATGTCACATGACCTGTGAAGTGGAGGTTTCACTCAGGGAGCTCTGTGGTGATCCCGACTATCAGACCTAAGGATAGGTTATCCATTAGTAAGCCTGGACGCCCCATGGCCTGTTCACTTCTATGCTATAGCCGACCACTGTGGAGATTTTGGGAATTATTCCGTATATCCTGGTTTGCAGTGGCGATGATGAACTCTTCGCTGTCATCCTTCTTCTGTGCAGTTGACCCGGCACATCTGCTCCTTTCTTCTTCCTCTCAGATATATTTAGACTCAGGTTTTGCTCTGCCGGGTCTTTCCAGCCGTTTTATCTTCCTTCTCTGTCTGGCATCTGTCCCAGATATATCAGTTCAGTGCGAAGGCTACAGCCCTGTGTATATAGAGAATATCCCTGCCATAGACTCAAGGAGAACCCTGGACTGTCAGGCTCAGAGCAATAAGACGTCTCCGCTCTGGAGTATCACTGACCCTGCTGGTTACAATATACAGTAACTGGAAAGAGTCAGGGCTGTGGAGTAAAAGAGTCAAACACCAACTCCGACTCCACTATGTCTCCAGAGCCTGACTCCGACTCCTTCAGAAATAGCTGACACTCTCAGACCAATGTTATTGTGGATATAATAAAAAGTTGTACAATTATCTAATAGACTTTCTGTATCAATTCCTCGCAGTGCTCTAGATCTCTGCTTGTTGGGATAAAAATCAGTCCGTGGTCATGTGATGAACACATAGCACCTGTGTTCCCATCACATGACCATGGACCGTACATCACATGACCATGCACCGTATATCACATGACCATGGACACAATGAATCTAGAAAATTGTTAGGAATTGATACAGAAAGTACATTAGGAAATTGTACAAATATACAAACAATAACATTGGTCTGATATTGAACAACCCCTTTAATTCCCCATATTGGAGAAAATGATTACTTTAGGGATGGGACTCAAGAGTTACCTGCTAGTAAGTATATCGTCAATGTTCTTTACACAATTGGTTAATGCGTCCATATTTTACACAAGAGTATGGTTGGAGGTTGAAGGTTACTATACCCCCCCCCCCCCAGATAGCATTTACTTCTCCCAGTACCTTGCAATCCATTGGAAACCCATGTAGTCTCAGTTACCCGTATCCCATTGTTATTGATCTTATGTCTAGTCTGATTGATAAGAACTTGAAGGGTGCGGAGGATGCAGTCAAATCTGAGCCTAGGAGGAGGAGACCAGCACCATATTATACATTACAGTTGGGGGCACCGGTACAGATTTTACAGTGATGCCGAGGAGCTTTGTGCTGCTCCTCTACAAGTCACACAGTTTGGCAATAACCTGTATATCCTGCCCTTCCTCTATTTGTCCAGGGGTCTGTGCTTTGGCTGACTGGTATGCTAATGAGTCTTTAGTATGCTAATTACTATCCGCCATGCCAGTCACAGACTTTATTATGCCTTCCCTTTCGTGATAATCCCTGCTACAAATCTGGCAAGGAAGAGCATGGCCTCTCTCAGACACTTAAGATACTGAGCACATCTTCTGTCCCAGGACCCTGAAGGGAAGCTTTATGGCATAGTCATTATTTATACGGCCACCATAGACTTGGTGTAGAATAGATATGGGTTGAGAGGGGTCTCTACATTTCCAAAATTACCATAGTGAATATACACCAGAGTTGTAGTAACTTCAAATCCCAAATTGATAAGGAACTCCCATTGGAATATGGGATGGTGTAATGACATTTACCAACGTGTAGGGTCTTGAAAATAGAATAATTTATATATTTATGTTTAGGTTATATTTTCTGTACCAAAATAAGGCTATGTGAAGGAGTCAATGAGAAGTTGACGAGCCCTCGAAGGGCTGAGCATAACAAGTCTATCATAGGATCAAGGTCCATGTATAGAAATAATATCATCCAATAATAATACTTGGACTAGTTGGGTTTAGATCCGCAGAGATTGTTCCGCAGAAACTGCGCTCTTGTTTGATCAGCCTCGTAACAGAAAAAAAAAATTAAAAAAATCTTGTCCTCGTTCCACAGGAAGACAAGTGGTACAAGTCCCTCCAGACCAAACAGGAGATTGATTCATCACAACACTAATGTTGTACGGCCACCCATAATTAGTGGCTGCAGATTGACCTCGGGGTCAGCACAGTGGGAGGAACCAGACGGGCTGTCACCAGTCATGTCCCTGCGGGCAAATAAGAAGACATTGTTGGCACTGTCGTTGGCAGGTGCAAAAGACGACAAGGGACAGCGGGTGAGAAGGAAACTCGTTGTCAGATGATGGTGGTCGCATCTTTGTTTGATAGAGATAGATACAGAAGATGGTGGGGGGCTGGGGTAAGCACACAATGATGCATACATATGTACAGGACAGATTTAGGGACATCAATAGAGTCCTAGGAGCTGCAAAGGGAGAGGGAGTCCTATCATTTAGACCTGTGCCAAAATCAAGATGGCGAACAACATAGGTTATATCTGTAAGACATACAATATATAGTTTTCCATAAACCCGCCTGATTGGATGAGCTGAGAGTGCATGTTGACTAACAGAGAGCAGGGAATAAATCACGGACAAACTCTTCAGACTGCGATTCCCAACCATGGAAAACTGGTTCGGCGATTCTCTTTTTCTCTCTGGGTTTAAGGATCCCCCATATTAAAGACCAACTTCTTTCCCTCAACATATGATCCAGTCACAACGTCCTCCTACATATTAATGGTCACCAGGATTCATCTAATGGTCCGGTCAGGAGAATCACATGGAGAGCTAAATCCGTGTCCAAGACCACGCTCTCCAATTCCATGAATGTACCATCAGAAATTTTTTTGAGGAAAGAGATGACCCTCCATTCCTCATGGTCCTGCAGTGACTCTAGCATAGATTCTGCATCTATCTCCATCTGCCAACCCAGTGGAGTAGTAGAAAGTGGTGCTCACCTTATCCAAGTCTATAGGATCTCCTACTTGATGTAAGGGATTTTTCATTTCGGATCTGGAAACTGATATGTTGGTTGGAACCTACCGGGGACGGTCAACAGATATTTATCCTCGTCAGATCTTGCAGCTTGGTTGTATTATAACTCCATTACAGCAGAGCTGTGATCAGTGACTACTCTTCAGCTACAGGGCTGGCAGGGAGTGTCAGGTAGTCTGAGACACCTCCCCTGCCTCATGATTGGTTCAGGCTGCTGCTTTCTCCCTCCCCCTGCCTCCTCTGATTGGCTCACCAGGAAGCCAGTGCACAGACACACGATTTTAAGTACTTATATCAAAAAATTACACGAAGGGGGGGGGGGGGGGGTCCACAAGCTGGGGTCTCGCCAATTTCCAAAATGAAGTTGCTTCTCCAACACTTTATTCAAGATAGAGCCCCACCGATTCAAAACGGGATCCGGGAATTTGTTGGGGGGGAAGGGAGATACCTTTGGGTGCAGTTCCCCTCTGCCTTTGGAGAATAAAATAAATGCCCCCCCAAAAATAAAAAAAAATCCACGGAGAGCGTTCCTCTACAGACCCTGAAGTTTATGAGTGCTATAAATATTTATACAATTATATATATACATCTACAGTGGAATTTTTTTTTTCAAGTTCTTTTTCTTTATCATAAAAAAACAGGTAAAACAATACACGTATCAACCCAAATAATTATAATATTAATTAAAAAAATGTACAAGTTTAACTTAGTCCCTGCTGCAAGTGATGGCGTAGAAAAAAAACAAAAAAAAAACAAAAAAAAAAGTTTTCAATGATCTCGCACTTCAGTTCACATCTGTCCATAGACTCAAGTTCCATGTTGGTCCATCCAAGGAAAGGGAATTGTGGGGCAGTAGGGTGTGCGTGAGAAATGGAAAAAACCCAGAACGATCGAGTGTTTTCCCTCACACCGAGTGTCAGCTCTTCGGTCCGCACTGCTACATAAGTTAGGAAGACGGCTCAGAGGGTTTAGCTTTCCTTTCAAGTGGCTGCTTTTTTCATCTTTCTCCTCATGGCGGCCACTCCTCGGCTGGAGGGTTGTCTTTTATTTTTCATTGTCCCCTCTAAGGGGCAAGAAGTCCGACTAGAACTGAAGATTTGTTCAAAGGCTTTGTGTTTTTTGGAAGCTGGAGGAAAAGATAAAAATGTAATGACCCTGACACCCGGTATGGCTGAATGTTAGTGAGCGTGAATGTCTATGTTTTGACCGTTCAGAAGTGCGTCTGCCGGGCTCTGCGCTGACACCAAGTGGTGAGGGGAGGTGCCTGTGGGCAAGATCATGGAGGCATGGTGGGGGTGCCCGGGGAGGTAGGAGTGTAAAGACGGTCCGTGACGGAGGCCGGCAGGGTGCGGGGGCATGGCGGGTGTGTAACCGGCCGCTGGGAATCCCATGGTCATAGAGCTTGGGGCCGCACTGTAATCCCCTGGGATCCCTTGGAAGCCTGTAACCAAAAAAAAAAGGAACAAAAATGTCATCAGATTTTCAGCAAAATTTCAACAAATCATCACTAGGTTAGATGTATGTAGCCCTAAAGTCCTAAAAACTTTTTAGGAACTTTAAAAAAAAAAAAAAGTAGTATATATTGAGGGATAAGGAGAAATTATTTGCATTCAAACTGTTCTTTGTAGGAGAGATGGTGGGAGAGGAGGGGTACAGGGTATGGCGTCAAGATACCGGGCCCAATTTACGTAAAAAATTCTTATCAAAGTGGTCCCGTAGCAACCAGTCAGAGTCCTGGTATGAAATATATCGCGGACTCTGATTGGTTGTCAGGGCCCAATGTGTTTACATTCACATCATGCAGTCACACAACTTGGCTCTGGTTCCGATCATGCATTACCCCAATAAAGGCCCCAATTTCGCCACCATTTGGCACCCGTGCCTGTGCTTAACACCCCATTGTGGGTGCTGTAAGTAAAGTCCTATCACAAGGTCACCTAGGCGGGCGACGCACAGACTGAAGATGGAGTAAATCCCGTTTGGTTTTCTTGGCCGATTCCTGGCTCTGCCTGAATGTTGATGCGGGTACAATGACCGCGCTCCCTGCAGCTGTCAGAGAGGGTAATATTATCCCTCATTTATAAAATGAAATACTTCCCGCTGTAGCGTAGTGCGCCCTCCGCTGACCCATGATAAAGCGCCGCTCGGAAGCAGAAAAATCTACATACCTGCGCAGTCACTATGATTCGACACGCCGCCGCAGACGGACTATTTAGTTTGCTGCCTATCAATTAGCTCCTGCTGGGGTCCTGTGTCCTCATCTTCTGTAGCTAATTCTCCCTCGCAGCCCCACCCCCCCTCCTACCCGCTGCACAGAGACGCAGGGAAGACCCCAGCCCCCTCCCCGCTGTTTCTCGTAACTCCAACCAGGGTAAGGCGATCCTTCCCCTTTTACGTTGCCGTGTTTCAGTTGCCCCTTGTTTTTCACACCTAATAACAACTGTTGGTGACTACAGATGTGCTGTTTATGGACCTTGCCCGAGCCGCCCTTTACGTGACCGGGAGACAGTGAGGGGTCTTGTTCTAAACACGTAGGGAGCATTCTCTAAAATGACAGGAATGGATAAAATCCAATAAAGTAAACTATAAGAACTCTGAAGGTTTACATAGATTCTCGTACAATATCGATGGACGGCAACCTGTGACTGCCCAACTGTTGATGAAACTACAAGTTCCAGCAAGCTCTGACTTTCATGCCATGCTGGGTCTTATGGTTTCGAAACAGCTGTAGAGTACGCCGCCATTTCATTCACCCCCTACCCCAGTAACACACATGCAGTGATGGTCATGCATGTGACATGTGTTATCACTCACTCGTTACATGACAGGGGTGACATGTGCTTACGATGATAAAGTGGGTGGGGATATTGTGATTGACAGGCACCCAACCCTCCCCCTTTCAGGTCAAAAGACAAATGTATATGTATATATATAAATATTTACTTACATCCCTAGTACCAGAAAGATGGCAGGGGGGTTACATGTAGTGCCACTGCCCCTCCATACCTACGGCCATGCCTAATCCTCCCATCGCTCCTAGGGAAGACAGGCAACTAAGACCACAAGAAGACCACTGTGGTACCACCAGCGCCCGCATGCAGTGTGCCACCTGGCCTACCCCATGTACAGACTGATAGGCTACTATAACCATCTCCAGCAGTCAGCACATGGCATGGACACCGAGGTGGTCCATGCATCATTTCTTACCCCCCCCCCCCCCCCCAAATCTCGTAAGACCCACATTAAGCTTATATCAATGGGAATTCTGGAAGTTTCCATAGATAGGTTTCTATGCAGAACATTTATGTCTGTTACTACCTAAGGGGACTACAACTCCTAGCCTGCAAGGGTAGGCTGATGGTGGCTGTGGATTCACAACAGCTGGAGAACCTCAGGTTCCTAAATAATAGGTTATCATGATTCATTCTTGTAGGACTCAACGCTGCCAAAATCCATCCCAATGATCAGGCAAGATTACACTGACCCTAGCTGTGTGCCCCCCACTAGCTAGAAAGATTCCCATATGGGTACCCAATTGCACTGCAGTGATGCTCACCTGGAGGGCGAATTCCCATGTGTTGTTGGCCATCCATAACATATCCCCCAATGTTCTGACCGTCTGGACTATAGGGGGCGCCACCTTGACCTGTACGTAGAGAGAAGACCATAGCTTTAGACACTAAACCAAGGGTGTCAATGACATGACATTGTAGAACAGGAGGCGCCGCCTTTACCTGTTCGATTTGACTGGTCAATCATCGGCTGGACGATCCGTCTTCTTGCATTAATAAACCTGGAATTGAATGGAAATAAGAAATTCAGATCTTTAGCTGCAAACTGGTGTCAAGATGGGAATAATTGCTCCCTGCCCCGACCCCTGCCGCCAGGATTTGTGGGAACAGCTGAGTATTTGGGTTATTTTCTCCTTTGTTCCATTATAATGGAGGCAACTGGAGGGGGACATTATACTGTGGGGGCAACTGGAGGGGGACATTATACTGTGGGGGCAACTGGAGGGGGACATTATACTGTGGGGGCAACTGGAGGGGGACATTATACTGTGAGCGCAACTGGAGGGGGACATTATACTGTGGGGGCAACTGGAGGGAGGGCATTATACTGTGGGGACAGCTGAAGGGGGACATTATACTGTGGGGGAAACTGGAGGGGGACATTATACTGTGGGGGCAACTGGAGGGAGGGCATTATACTGTGGGGACAGCTGAAGGGGGACATTATACTGTGGGGGCAACTGGAGGGGGACATTATACTGTGAGCGCAACTGGAGGGGGACGTTATACTGTGGGGGCAACTGGAGGGGGACATTATACTGTGAGCGCAACTGGAGGGGGACATTATAATATAATTTCTGGGGGGCCACTTGGGAAGGTCTGGTTAATGTCTGAGGGGCCATTATATAATGTGAGGTCACTGCAGGGGCATTTGACTGTGTGATGGAGGACTGACCACTGGGGCCACTGTTCTTCCATCCTAAGTCTGGGTTACTCCCAATATGGCTGCTTGGTTCCACTTCCGTTGTATGTTCTATACAAGTTTCGTGGTGAAATCTAGAAGTTTCTTACCAGTTGTTGACCTGTAGTATCGTAAGCCCTGTGTCCTGCGCCAGCTGTTTCTTTTGTTCTTCTGAGGGATACGGGTGCTTTAAGGGGTAAGAAGAGAAACATTTAAGGATTTTGATGAATTTTAAATACTAAAAATTTACATTAAAATGAATCTGAAACCTGTATGTACCCCGACGTAATACCACAGAGATCGTCGCTGGTCTTCTCTTTGATCAAAAAGGTCAAGGATGTTGTCAGACAAGAGATCCTACAAACCTTCTGTCCTAAAACATGGATTTCTCTTCCATATGTATTGTGTGCAAAGGGCAAATTAACCAGTTTATTAAAGCACGGCTTGTCCATAAGACCTTCCACTGATGAATTGGAAGACAATCCAAGGATCTTCTAATAAAACGTGGGACCATCTGGTTTGTTAAGGGGAGGGGGTGGGGGGTGTTTGGGCTATTTTTTCATGGTATCCTTCCTAGATCTAGGACAGATGGGACTCACACAAGCAGAGCTTTCTTTTCCAGGGACCCAGGAAATGTGTGACTGGCCCTCTGCTTGATTAGGAGGCCTTAAAATGACAAAAAAAGCTCCATGGACCTGTCAAGGTCGGCAATGATGGATGAGGTTGGGGGTCTTAGGTTGCAGTCAAACAGAGACCTTGGCTTGACAGCTTAGTGACAGATGAAGGGCCCGAGTTCAGGCCGAGACAGACGCTAGGCCAAAAAAGCTTGGCCGAATGAAAGCGGAGAGGTGGGGGGAACACAGGGATCTAAATGGTCGTTAAGGGTTACCGGGCCGGGGTTTTGATAATTCACAAATATTTGTGGTGTAACAAACTTTTTGGCTTTTGGACAGAGTCTTGTTTATTTACGTCTCTGGTAAATGGTGAAGAACACAACACGTTTCCTGCATCGAGAGCTCGAGACAAGATGCGCCTGGAAAACAAGCGAATAATCTCACGGAAATTTTTTTTTACCAGTTTTGCAATTATAAGTAGAAATCCGGATTAGGGGAGTAAAGTCCTAAAAATAATACACACTTAAAAACACAAATATATTCAATACCAGCAACAGATCAATGGAAAGGTGGGTGGGGATCTTCTGCATCTCCAACCAGTCTGACAGGCCAACCAGAGGTAAGCCCCGCGGTTGCACTTGCAGCAGTTGGCATGTGGGAGGGGGCAGGGCACCCATTTAACCATCAGACGCCAAAAAAGTAGCATAGTCAAATACATTAATCTGCATAGGGACATCTGGTAAGGGGATGACTTGTGCACCATAAATGGTCACAATCTTTGCAACTTTTTAGGTTTTATGTCTCATGCCACTTTTCTCATAGAGGGAACGATGTTGGAAAATTTCCTGATGTAAATGATACCAGAAATCTATGCCGGCAAGGAGAGGGGTTAGACTTCTACAGAGGGTGTGCCTAATTTGTGACAAGGGGTGCACTTCATTAACCGTACAGGGGCAGGGATTATCAAGACTGGCATGGAGAACCCTGGTCTTGATAAATCACCCTCAATCCCTAATATAAGTGACATGTGACTGTATATACAGTTGGACACTAGAGATGAGCGAGTAGTATTCAATGTGTTTAACCCCTTGGTGTTCGGCTGATTACACGAATACCTATGGCGGCGAGGTATTCGATTGAATACTACTCGTTCATCTCTATTGGACACATTGGATACAATGGGAAGATTTTGGTGGACACACCAATATCGAGAGCAATAAGTCATATCCTCATATCTTTGGACAAGGGCAGTAGCTGATACCCAAAGCCACCCTAAATGACAACAGCTCCATGTACAGAACACGATCGTTCCCCTTTATGGCCATACTGTTCACCCCTGAGAGGGTTTTGTAAGGGCCCATTATAACAACCAAAAGTCAGACCATCTTCTATGAACCCTCCATAGCGTTACTTTCTGTTCTGACTAGTCATATGGGAACCTATAATGCGTTACAGTTTGGTTAGCCTGAAGCCTGAATTTACCTTCAGCCTCTGCATGACACAGGTACCATCGGCCCAGAAATGACTACCTGTATTTTTATGAGTCTTGACAATTTTTTTGAAGAGCTGCCAATGGCAGGAGCATAAAGTGTGCGCGAGGCTCGATCCCCGTCAGCCAGAGATTCTCAGCAGCCGACTGTGTCTCCCCGGTGCCTGCCGCTAAGCAGGTTCAGGGTAATTACCTAGAATTGATTACCCGTTTACCAGCTTCTAATAGGTTTATAGCTTCGTCAATTAGTAACTAATTGGTCAGCGTTCATTAACTCTGCTTTGTTTAACTAGGCAGGGACCGGCTCTGTTCTGACTAATTGTTTCTGTGCACTCCGCGAGCTGAGATTTTGCCCGGGGCTGACTTCATGGGTAGTTACAGCAGAGATTCGGAGCTTTTATGCTGCACTTTAGTAATTTTTAATTGGGTCTGCATTGTTAATATCCACTATGAAGGAGCGGGGAATTGGGAATGGGGGGGGGGGGATAGGGAAGGTCTTGGTTGTAATCAAGCAAGGGTTAAATCAGAAGAAGAATAATATAAAGGGTTACAGATCAGGATAAGAGGCAACTGGGACATAATAAAAGAAAAAAAAATAATAATTAGATGGACCCATGTACAATCAAACATTTCCATGGACCCGTAGTCACGTGTGGGTCTGTGGAAATCAGAAGAGGCGACACGTGGACGGTATCCATAGAACAGAGAGGCCGAGCTGCAAAAATGGACAGGAATAGGACGTGCCCTATATTTGGTGGCTCAGTCTTATGGCCGCAGAGGGACCTGAAAAATGATGTTGTGTGCATGGGGGAATAAAAATGACTGCAAATTTATAGTAACGGATATCACCTAGTCGTGTATATGGGGCCTGTGACACATGGACGCTATACATGTAGACAAGTATATAGTAGTACAAAGGAGCCTATAGATGAATTTCCCTCCCTGATGGCCATAAATAACGACACATTCCTGCCGGCCATAACTGGAAGGGTAATGTAGTGTTTGTTAGATGGCAATCTGTAGACTCACGTTATATACAACACATTCCCCAGACATATACACGTCATATACATTTTAGCATGGGAGGCTGTGGGCGACGCATGCGCCGTACGCCTATACTGTGGCATATGTCAGACATATATACAGGGCAATACTCCCAATGTATAGGTCTGACCAACGTAAACGCAGCCTAATGCTACAAGAATCTGAGCTTAGGTCACCAGTTATACACCTTACAACGTTATGGTGAAGCGATGAGAAGTTCATTACAATAAATAGGAGCCATCGCCATGTCCATCCAGCTCCAGATCTTCATATCCCCAAATCTACAACCGATCCTCAATGACTATCTTAGAGGTACTTACTGAAAGGTGCTGGAAGAGCCACGCCCTCATGATGTTTGTGGCGACTTTAGGGAAGATGCCCCTTTTCTTGTTCCTCTTTTTGTCCCTGTCTAATTCGTCGTCGTCTCCTGTGCTGGGTGAGGCCACACTGTTGTCTAGACAGTCACCTGAAGGGACAGAAACCAAAAAGAATAGGTTATTATACCGGGTCTTGTCATTTCACCCTCATTCTCACCTGCATTTCCATATTTTCCATACACCTAGGACCTCAACACTCATGTGGAAAGGGAAGGGGCGATGCTGTCCTGGCTTCCACATGTAGGGTGACCAGTGGCACGGACATTGAGTCATTTCATCACCCTGCGAATTTGCATCTCATGCTGGCGCCGGGCTGTCGGTAATGTCGACTGCATGAACCAGGTTGTCGTCGGATGCTACTGACTGACCCGGCCATAATAAATTGAGGATGTTTTCCCCATGAGTGTGAATCCTTTACCCCATCCCCATAAGACATCCTTAAGCCCTTGTCCTTTGACAAGACTGATGGCAGACAGATGCACATGACTACTCCAGGTACATGCACGGTGTCACGTGTGCAAATAATATGTAAAAAAAAAAATCCCCAAAATGACAAATAATAATAAATCTTGCACAAGTTCTATAAGGTTACATCTATACAGCACTGGCTATATTTTATAGGACAGAGTCTATGCCCAAGGGCGGACACGGACGGGCAGATGTCTGGATACTTTGTTATAAGACATCTGCCCCGCTTGGCCCCCTGAGTAGAAGGTTCACATCCATTCCAAGGAAATTTTCCACTATGTAGGAAGATCTCCCTCAGTAACATCACTTGCCGCCCTCATTATGTCGCCTTATATGGCCCAGTTTCTGACTGGTCACCCTATTTCATAGGAAGGATTCCACACGGTGAAGTCGATGATCGAGGATTAAGGTGCCCGTTTTGGGGCCAGCTTCCTTCTCCCGGTCTCGTTTTGTGGACCCGGTGAGCTCTTCTTCGGCCCGGCCCTGCACTCACAATCTCTCCTGTCTCTTAAACATAAATCAGAGAGGAGGAGGACAGGGGGGACCATATAACAGCTGCTCAGCTCCTATAACCTGCGGCAAAAGAGAGGCTTAAAAGCTTGCCTGGAGGGGAAGTAAATTATGCATCAGAGCCTGCGTCTGCTCTGCCCTGTGTTACACAGTATTGCTTCCCTCCCCAACGCCCCGCTATCCTTTCTGTTTCCATATGCAAAATCATCGGCTGATGAATTTTCATAAAGTTATGAAGACCAAGAACAAAGGCTTCTTCTACGGAGGAGGGCAGTCTAATGTGAGTTGGGGGTCATCTGAGGTAGGGATATAATGGGGCGTTCATTTTACTGTTTCCCAAGCAAGTGACACCGGAGGTCAGGACTATGCGGGAACACAGGGAATGACTAGACATCTAAGTCCTACCCTATAGAGGTGACCAGTCTTGCCCTGTTCTAGGGTGTTTTTGCATGTTGGGGGTATTTCTTGATATATACCTTGGATGTATGGCACTGTGTAGACATGGAGAGGTATATGTGGTCATTTTATATGTTTTTTACAATGATACACTAAGTCATATCCACATGACCGTCGAGAGGGACACCCACAAAAGAGTTTTTTCACAGCCATTTTGCATTCGTCTTGGACCTGTTTCCGCAGATCCCTCAAGGACCCTAAATTACTAAAGTCAACGTGATTTCAAAATGGCCGTCACCTTCGTGTGACTATCGACCTACACGTATTGACTTTGCAATATGCCAAAAGGACGCCCCATTGCCTACACTGGACGCTAGGGGCCTATAGTCACTGAGAACATTTCCAACGCATTGGCTGAAAGTAACGTAAAATGAAATGTGAACAGACCCTTAACTAGCGGATCATTATCCAGATCTGAGCCCCAACCAGAGATCTGTCAGCATCCTATATAATCTAATCAGCTCCAATCTTAGGTTTATACAAAGCCATTCTGCCTCCCGCTTCATTGAATCAGAGTCGATAGAGGACTCGAGATAACTCAATCTGTCCTGATCAACAGATAATTGGAGCCATTACTACTCTATAATTATATAGCGAACAGCCCCAGATAATCCGCCGTGTCCGCACGATCGCCGCAATCACGACTGTCCTTCAGGACATAATCTAATGTAGACGGTTACCGTCACCAGGCCTCACATAGGTGCAATCTTTGGGGGGTATTGATATCTGCCATTGGTATTAGTTCCTCATATCATGGCCGTGCACACGTACAGATCTGGCGAGGTCTGCGGTTTATGGAACAGCCAGCGCACGTCTGCTTGACTTGTTTATTTTACACTAATCCAGTTTACATACTGCAAGGAGCGACTGGAAGAGGGTGGGGGAGAGCGAGAGAGCGCAGATCTGGGGGCCGTATACAGGGCCCCCCCTTAGGATTATTCTGTGATTAACCAACACTCCCTGTGGCTTTATAGCAACCCTCGCTGTGAGTCAATGAAGCAGACACACAGTGCAGCAGCATGAAGAAGAAGAAGAGGAGGGCGGAAGGGGGGTGTCGTGTTGGGCCATGAGGAGGGGGGTGCTGAGATTTATGAATGAGAGGTCGCACACAGATGGAAAGGAAAAAAAAAAAAAAACTTCTTCAGCAGCCGGCTAAGGCACAGAAGTGCTCAGCACAGTTATCTGATGACCTTGAAGTTGGAGAGCAAAGGGGTGGGAGGTGCAACGAGAGAAGGGGCCTGGATATAGCACAAGGAAAGAAGCGAGCTGTGATTTCACTTACAGGAGCGCCAAGACATACATGTCCAATAATAAGATAGATACGTAGTGAGATGTCGGGACTACGTGTAACCATGAAGAAGCGGGGAGCGTCTTATCCCGGCCATCCCTCAGGGTCAGCCTGCAGCCTCTACCTCTCTGTGGCCCCTCACTCAGGCACTTCCCATTCTACTCCATCCAGGCGCAGTGCTGGAATCCCGACCCTAATTACCATATCAGTCATCCTGATCTAGAAGTAAACACTGAAATGCCTTCATGACCAACTCAAAAATGCAGCTGGCTTTCCCCAATTGTCCGTGGCCAGGCCTGATGCCCACCCCCAGCTCCAGGATCTCTGGCTTCTTGTAAACCCTTCTCCTAAAGTGAACAGATTCCCGAGATGCTGCAAACCACAGGATATGGAATATGATCCCAAAAGGAACCCGTCAATGGTTTTTTCCCCTACTGTTCCTACAAGCTGACAATGGGAATAGGATCCCAGTATGTACAGTATCCTGCAAAAGTTTGAGGCAAGTTTCATCCTTTATTCTAAAATAGAAATGCAAATCCCATCAATATTTGGTGTGACCTTTACCCTTTGCCCTCCATCGGTTCTTCTCGGTACTTGCAGACAGTTTTTGGCAGAACTGGGCAGGGAGGTTGTTCCCGCCGCCATCTTGGATAACCAAGCACAGATCTTCTGTGGGTGTTGCTTGATCCAATCCATCTGTCTCTTCATGTCATCCCAGACAGACTGGTCGATGATGAGATCAGGGCTCTGCGGGGGCCGGATCATCACTTCCAGGCTCCTCCTCCAAAGGGAAAAGGTCACTGAATATTGATGGGACTTCCATTCACTTTTTCTTCATTCTCAAAAGTAAACTATTCTTACATGACGTTATTCTTGCCTCACCTGTCTAAAACTTTTGCACATTACAATTTACTTCACTAGGACCCATTGACACAGGTTTGCTCGTATTCACCTGTATAGCTAAGTCTTTACATGGATCATCGGTAGTCGTACCAAACGTCATCCCCATACAGTCTCATTATTGTCGACAGCAGATAAACGCCGCATGACAGCTGTGAATATTTGTGACGAGGCCTGTGATTGGCTGAAGGAGTCACCTGGTACAAACAGCCCGTGAGCCTGTAAACTGCAGACCAGGAGAGGTCAGAAAGCGTTTCGTTGAAGCCGCTAAACAGCCGTATACAGAGCCCGACAACCCCTTTAACCATCACACGTGACATTGTCTTTACCTTGTTCACTGGAGTTATCCCCGCTCTGCGACGCCAACCCTCCACTGGACGGACCCGGCGTCCCCGAGTGGGTGGAGCCTGTTTCATCGTGATCTCGGATCCAGGAGTTGTTCTGTATAAGAGACATAAAAGCACAAAGATTATACACTTTAAAATGATAGGGGCGGCCCAATTACCTCTATTATCTATAAGAGGTTTCAGCAGGACCCGGTAACCAAGAGGGCTCAATAACAAGCAAAGCCATAAAGGAACTCGCGGGCGTTACAGAGTGAACTCAATTTTCTATGGTCTCTTTTGTCGGAGCTTTTAGAAAACTCAACACCGGGGAGATAAGAGAAGGATGAAAGGAAATCTGCTGCTTGGGATGTGAGGGGTCGTTTTCATTTGTACATACACCCCCTCTGGGAGCTGAACTGACCCTTATTGACCCTTTAATCCCACATTCAAAGAGCTCGCTGCCTTAAGGCTCCAGTCCAGCTCCGCTCTGTGTCGTTGGCCCTCACTTCCAGGTGATCACAGAGTTTTAGGTTCCAGCTGTGAAGATTTGGATACAGCAAAACCCGCGACCCTTTACCCCTGTCCTGATTAACCTGGGGGCTGCAAGTGGGACATAAGGGTTAAAGAGGGAGCAGGCGGGCGCTGTGACCTCCAGGGAACACAAGGCAGGGAGAGTTTTGTTTAAGGTCTGCAGGAGGCCTGGATTCAGACATGCCATGTAAATGAAGTACAGGCACAGGGGTCTTTACATTGCTAATTCCTCCCATTCTCTCCATCTGCAAAATGAAGAAAATGCTCCCAAATTCTTAAGAAGTAACCCAAAGGGTCAGACCCTTTTATGAGGCGGGTGACACGGACTGGTTTCATGGGTTATTCTTTCCTTGGACCATGTTTTCTGGGTCAGTCCCCCTTAACATCAGAGTGGGCTAATAACTAATAGGTCAGTCCTTCCAAGGGCAGCGTACAAATGTCAATGCCATATTTCCCAGGTCACTCTCTACACCAATGCATGTGTCCCTCAGTCAAGGAAAATCAGCCATGATGCACAATATAGCCCCCGGTGCCCGCAAAAATGTCACATTTGCATTCGTTTTCCTTGTCTAGCGTGTGCAATAACACAACATGAACAGCAGGGGCCTGGGGATACAAGCCACTATGCAAAGGCAAGATGGCCTCCGATGTGAGGGTCCTGACGCTATAACATATCTGAACCGTGCCCAACAATAAGAGCAGTAACAGGCGGCACATCATAATTAAAGGGAAGTAGGCTGACAAATCTGAGATACAATCACTTAAAGGCAAAGCAGTCCAGATTCAGAAAATTCCTATATATCATAAACACAATTCCAAGGGCGGTAGGAGGGTGAAAAGGTCATTTGGAAAATAAATAGCTCTAGGGGCCACTAGGGGCAGAACAGCCTGAGCTAAACAAATCCCAAATAATTATCAGCATTTATTAAAGGAACGGTCTCTGAAAAGCCGCTTTTATGCCCCATTAGGACATCAGGACTCCTCTTTCCATGAGCCAGAACTTAGAGCGGCTTACTAAGGTTATACACGGAAGACGACGGCCGCGAAAAACAGAAACCCTTCTGCGTCTGTAGGGCAACCTTTTGTTTTAACGGATCCCTCAAAGACCAGAGTCATAAGGGGTCAATGAAAACAGACAAAATTAGGCTATGTCCTATTTGTTCATTCAAACAACCGTCATAAAAACAGCAATGTGAACAGACGCATTGGAATAAATGTCTTCTAAAAATGGTCCAAGTTGACCTCATATCTCATGGGAACGACCGCCATGTCTTATTACACATCCTGACTAGCAGTGATCTACCCCAGCAATATCAGAGGTTTGCCAAGAATGAACCTGGAGTGATGGACTGATCGTCTTCGGCCACGCAGTCTTGGATTTAATTTTGCCTTGTCACTTTCTGCAACGCCCCTTGTACAAGGATCTCAATAGGAACAGCAAATATTACCAAAAAAATAAATCGGATTTGATTCAGCACTGAAGATCTGCTCGATATTAGGCCGTCTATAAAGTGAGCGCCCACTAGAGACAGGAGGTGTCATGAGCCTGATGGACACAGACTGTGCAGCCTGTGGTGAGGAAGGGGTTAGGTGCGGATGGCGCGCACGGGGTGACAAGCACACAATAGGCTGCTGCTTGGAATTTGGAATTAGTGCACTGAGTGCGAGGCCTCGCTCTGTGCCCGGCCTGCTCTGTAGCCTGAAGGAATATTAAAAATGCATCAGTCCAGCTATAGGCAAATGCATCGCCTGCATTAGTTTGTAAAGAAGGAGGCGAGAAAGCGCTGGGTAGACGGTTGTTATCTGGGGGGGGGGAGCATAACCAACAATTAACAGTCCTAGGATGTGCCTCATTAAAGATGCAGCGGAGTGTCCCTCTGCTGGATCTATCCAACACCCCACCTTAATGTAGACGCGTCAGAGCGCGCCTACAACAACAGATACAGATATAGTGACATAATAAAGTGACGGCGTATGCCAGGAATATGAATGAGGCTGCAGTCACGTGACCAGATATTCGCTCGGTGATAGGTCCTTCCCGAAACAGGACAGGATCCCAATAAAGAAAAGCAGCAAAAAAAAAGGAAGGGAATCCTTTCCTCTTATGGAGATCTCCCGACCCCTGCAGCATTCTCACCTGATCTGATAAACTCGTACAGGATCCCGTGAAATCTTCCAAGTCTGATTTGGAGGAACCGTCGCGGTCGTCGATCACCAGGTCGATGGGCATCTTGCCTTTCAAACAGGTGATATATCGGTGGCAGAAATTGTCACACAGGTCGTGAACCTATAAGAAGGCACAAGATGGTTTAATGGAGTGATAATCGGCCACAAGAGCTCTTGGGATTTCATGACGGGGTTAAATGGTCTGATCACATTCTTCATCTAGTCAGCTAATCCCTCACTTAACAGACTTGTGCGGGATAACAGGGCTAACATTTCACCACTCCAGAGACACTTCACAGTCTGCTGCGGGCCGATAGAGACCAACCGAGAGGACGAGACGAGGCCTGACCCGCTGTGTCCCAACATGTCCCAACTAAGGTGATGGAGAACGACCACACACAAGATGACGTGTACAACGCTGCGTGTAGCTATCTGTCCAGCAGGCCAGATACATGGCGGATTTCTCCAATGATATCTGGTTCAGCTCTTTAGGTACGACAACCATAGATAACCATGGGGTAGTCCTATCACTCCTAAATCTTCACTAGCCAATATTGTTGCAGCAATAATACAGTTCAGACAACGTATCCTGTGAAATCAGACTGTTACACTGTGTGCACTTATTCACTGAGCCATGTTTTGTATTGGTCAAGTGAAGCTCTATTTAATGGCCGTACGTATTGCATGATCTTGATGATTTCAATAGGACAGGCCGACCATCTAATATCTAATATGGAGTCCTGATGTTGGGGAAGAGAAGGCTCAGGCGATTGGTTTATGACATGCTCGATCCTTTGTTCTCACAGGTGATTGGCCGCCTCCAGGGGTGTCTGACAGTGACCTACTCCTCTCTCTATTGAAAATATATGTACCGTATATACTCGCGTTTTTGTGCTGAAAAAGCCCCCCTCGGCTTATACTCAAGTCAAGCAAAAAATAATAATAAATTATTTATTTATTGATTTATTTATTTTGGGTGGGGGGTCTATGACCAGGCGTAATAGAATCTCCCATAAAATAGTGGAAAAAAAAGAAGCTTTAAAAAAAATATAATAAAAAGAAGAAAATAAAGTTGTAAATCCTTTCTTTCCCTAGAATACAAATAAAAGTAGAAAATGACTGTGAAACATACACATTAGGTCTCCCTGTGTCTGACAGTGCCCGGTCTACTGATTATAGGGGATCTGCAGGGCTCCTGCTCCGTCGGGAAGGGGTTAATAGGAGCACTGCAGATCCCCTATAGTCAGCCAGGCTGAATCCAAGTGAGGGGAAAAAAAAAACAGTCCTCAAGCTCAGGGAAGGGGCAGACAGACAACCAAAACACCCCCTCCCCTTCCCCAGCACCCAAAAACTCCCACCATTTTAATTTTTGAAAAATTACCAGTAGCTGCTGCATTTCCCCCCTCGGCTTATACTCGAGTCAACAAGTTTTAACAGTTTTTTGTGGTAAAATTAGGGGAGTTGGCTTATACTTGAGTATATACGGTAAGTCAGGGCACATGAGAAGAAAAGTTGCTGGCCAAATGAGCCTAAGATTGACAGCTTGTAAGGTATAGACAGTATATAGCGTTTATTAAAGGGGGCTTCTGGCCCCCAGTCATCAGTATCTGATCAGTGAGGGTCCAAACAGCTCTTATGGCTGCCTCCAGGTGCTGGAAACGACTGCAAAGGATGGAGTTGGAGTCGGAAGCACCAAGTTATATAGTACCAACCTATTCTGCAGAACTTTACATACATTGCCAGTCACACAGAGCTGTATCCTCATCCCTGTGCGGATGACGTCACGCTCAGTCACATAGTAAAGCAGCAGCTCAGTCCCATACAAGTGATGTTGCATTGATTCCCTGAACACTGTGGTCTCTTCAATCAACTGATCAGTGGGGGTCCCAGATGTCGGCCCCCCACAATTGCATATTTATGATCTATCCTAAGGATAGGCAATCAATGCATAAATCCTGAAAACCACCCAGTGAAAAGACGTGGGGCAATAATCCTCCTATTCAAGTAATAGGCACAGAATTAGAGCCCTGTCCACGGTATAGCGGTGAGTCTAGGGCAGGGGTAGGGAACCTGCGGCTCTCCAGCTGCTGTGAAACTACAACTCCCATCATGCTCCATTCACTTCCATGGGAGTTCCAAGAACAGTAGAGCAAGTATGCATGCTGGGAGTTGTAGTTTTACAACAGCTAGAGAGCTGTACGTTCCCTACACCTGGTCTAGGGTATAGCGGTGAGACTGGGGTGTAGAGGCGAATCTGGGGTATAGAGGTGAGTCTGGGGCATAGCGGTGAGTCTAGGGCATAGCGATGAGTCTGGGGTGTAGCGGTAAGTCTGGACTATAGAGGTGAGTCTGGGGTGTAGAGGTGAGTCTGGGGTGTAGCAGTAAGTCTGGGGTATAGCGGTGAGTCTGGGGTGTAGAGGTGAGTCTGGGGTATAGCGATGAGTCTGGGGTATAGCGATGAGTCTAGGGTGTAGAGGTGAGTCTGGGGTATAGCGATGAGTCTGGGGTATAGAGGTGAGTCTAGGGTATAGCGGTAAGTCTGGGGTATAGCGATGAGTCTGGGGTATAGAGGTAAGTCTAGGGTATAGCGGTAAGTCTGGGGCGTAGCAGTGAGTCTGGGGTGTAGCGGTGGGTCTGGGGTATAGAGGTGATTCTGGGGTATAGCGGTGAGTCTGGGGCATAGCGGTGAGTCTGGGGCATAGCGGTGAGTCTAGGGTGTAGAGGTGAGTCTAGGGTATAGAGGTGAGTCTGGGGTGTAGAGGTGAGTCTGGGGTGTAGAGGTGAGTCTAGGGTATAGAGGTGAGTCTGGGGTGTAGAGGTGAGTCTGGGGTGTAGCAGTGAGTCTAGGGTGTAGAGGTGAGTCTGGGGTGTAGCGGTGAATCTGGGGTGTAGCGGTGAATCTGGGGTGTAGCGGTGGGTCTGGGGTGTAGAGGTGAATCTGGCGGCTTATAACATGAATAGGAGTAGAGCTGTTTCTGGCCCCTTCCTGCGCAGTAGGTTTTGGAGGCAGATGGATCAGTCAATCGGTGCAGGGTGTTGGACCCCCACAGATCAGATACTGATGACCTATTGGCTGGATAGGTCATCACCACAAAATAACAACACCTGGGAACTTGAAAACCCCTTTAGGCTGAGGCCCCACGTTGCGAAAAAAGTTGCTTTTTTGTTGCAGATTGTGCTGTATTTTTGGAGCCAGAGCCAGGACTAGATTTAGCAGAGGGGAAATATCTAAGAACAAACTTTCTACTTTCCATTCCTTTTGTAACCAGTTTCGACTTTGGGTCATAAAAACTGCAGCAAAAAAATCTGTGTTTCCTCAATGTGGGGCCTCAGCCTAAAAGTTATGACATCCAGGATACAGATGGACACGAAAGACTATTCATGAGACATCAGTCTGTCCTCGAAACCTCAGGACTAAATGCAGCTGCCTGTAGGGCCCAGTCTGTGGCCATTAGGAACAGAGGATTTTTAGGGTTCGGTCTCCTATGTCCACCCATAAGAAGATACCCCTGGTAAACCCCGATTTGGCCATCCAGGATTACTACTCCACGGCTAGGATCGGCTATACACGACTTGTGGCCAGAGAAGGTAAGATCTATATGATGACCAGTCCTCTGATGGGCTGACAACCCAACACCGCTAGGCTCACTCTATATATCCTGGTGGTCAGAGGAGCCCATTGTCTCTGAACCAAAATGGTATCTTCCACCACAATGCAAGAAGTGAAGCCGATCACAAGAAGCCCTCACAGCCTCTCCAACGCCCAGGCCTCGGCCTCCGACAATACACTCAGCTTTCTGACTGCAAAAGGCGGACTGGGATTTCTGAAAGGCTCTGTTTGTGCCAACAGGTAACCTGGCTGGGAGGTGAACCGTTAAGGGGCTGGCCCTTTTCTTTTTTAAAGGCACAGCTCTTACCTCCCGCATCTTCAAACCTCCCCCCCCCCAGGCCTGTTTCTTTAATCCTTCTTGATTCCCAGCAGGCCAGCAGAGGGAATCAAAGGGTTAATTACCACATTAACAAGAGGATTATCTGGTTAGGAACCACCAGCGCCTCTTGTATCCTTTAATGAGCTCATTAGCTTATCAAACCAGAGGGGCAGTTCTGAAGTAGCGCCTTTCATCTCCAGCCCCCTCCCTGGCTCCTCCAAGTGGTATGTGCCAACCGAGCTCATCCAAAGGCTGATGGGATTCTCCATATGGGAGGAGGTGGGGGGGGGGTGGAGTGGGTTTTTTTTTTTTTTTTTTTTGGACTGTACAATTAACCTTTTCCTGCCTGCAGGCACGCACAGCACGCCCTGGTGTCTCCTCATCTTTACATGCACAGCTCATTACTGCACCTCGCATCCATCCGTGTAAAATAGACAGAAAACTACATGCACTGTTTAGCAGTTGACCTAAATATCCAATGGACCTTAATGTGTTTACGTACAACCCTTGCAGTATACACTGAGCTAGTGAGGCTTTAGCAGGTGCTATACTATAGGCTGACCTACAGAGCTCACAATCTAGCGGATAGGAGCACAATGTGTATTTTATTGTGCAGCCGTGATGTCATGGCAATGCCCGACCATGGGCAGGTAAAGGTCACTAAACCGGCAGAATCTTGCTGAAGGCCCTGGTATCGAACTCAATGCATATCCATCTAAGCACAGACACAGTAGACTAATTCTGCGCTAGAGTGATGGCTCCCCTCCCCCTGCTCGACTACTGGGGGGTGTTATAGGAGCACCCCGACCAAAGAAATAAAGCTTTACATTGTGTGACTTACCTTTTCTAGCTCTAACAGGTGAAATCTTAAAACCTGGATTGCTTGGATCATCTAGAAAAAAAAAATTAGATCAGAATCACTATCCAATTTTAATTCAAGGTGCATGCTGGGAATTGTAGTTCTGCAACAAGCATGGGCTATACCAATAAGCACTTGCAATACAAAGAGCCTCCAAGGCCCTTCATAAAAAATAGGAGCCTATGGTGGAGATCTACTGTGATAGTAAAATATATATCTAAAAATTCAGTGGTCCCAAGAGCTTGCACTTTGTGTTAGTAAAATGGTTGCACAGTATTTAAAGGGACTCTGTGAACATTTACTTTCACTGGGGTTTTTAGACGCCATATGTAGGGTCCAGGGCTGGTTCTGACTATACCCAACACCCAACCCTTGAGTTGCTTGTATGCTATAGTAAGGTGAGCCCCCATAGAGCGGGTAACTCCCTGTGTACATGGGACAGGAAGCAAAGCCACATCGTTTCCATCAGGTTACAACCAGCCCACAACCCCAGAGAGACCAAGTGGCCACAGATTCCCTGGACAAGTTGTGGAAAAGAATCTATTATCTTTTATCGGCCATCTGAGGTTGGGAAGATTTAGGCTAAGGCCCCACTGGGCGCAAACGCAGCGCTAAAGTGCTGCGGGGAGAACCGCGGCGTGATCGCATTGTGGTTATTCCCGCAGCGCTTTCAACAGAAAGTTCACTAAGTTTTCCTCTGCGGACTTTCTGTTACAATTATATCTATGGGAAAGCCGCCGGCGTTTCCGTAGGTATAATTGACATGCTGCGATTTCCAAAACCGCAACGGTTTTGGAGATCATAGCGTGTCCGTGCTGCGACTTTTTCCCGCAAAGTGGGCATGAGAGTCGCATGAATTCCATCCACTTTGCAAGTACTGTAAAATGCCGCGATTTTTACCACAGTATTTCCACCATGGCCAAATCGCGGCGTTTCCGGCCAGTGGGGCCCTGGCCTTAGGGTTCATTCACACGGAGTAAACGCGTGCTCAATTTAGCAAAGTATACGTGTAAAAATAAGACTCCCATTGACTTCAATGACATTTTTTTTTACACGTGTAATAAACACGTCAAAATACACGCGGAAAATGTCATTTAAGTCAATGGGAGTCTTATTTTTACACGTGTATTTTGCTAAATTGAGCGCGCGTTTACTCCGTGTGAATGGATCCTTAGACTGTGACGCTTTTCAGTAAAGACGCTTGTAATAAGGGCTCATTCACACTTGTGTATTATGGATTATGTTGTATTAATTCCACGTTGTTTTTTTTTTCAAATAAATGCAAAAATTGGCAATATGTAAAAATAGTTTTAGAATGAGGTCACATCGCGGAAATGCAGCGAAAAATACACTGCGGAAAAAACACAACAGAAAGTAAATGCAGCAAAAAGTTTTGTGTTTTTAAACTGCATTTTTCATTGTTACCTTCCCCATCTCATAGAAGTGCACTGGGGAAAAAACACAGCTTTTCAGCAAGTAAAATAAACATGCTGCTGCGCTTTTCGGACATGTGAGTATTTCCCTGCCTGTGCTGAACAGAAGCCAAGTGAGGATAAGGCCCCGCGTACCGAGCCGCAGCCGATAAACTGCAACCGAAATGCATCACATTTTTTTTCTTCCACTTTTCACAGAAAGTCCGCAGAGTTTTCCTCCACGGGCCGTAATCGCAGCGCAGAAAGAACCGCGGCGTGATCGCATTGTGGTTCTTTCCGCAGCGCTTTGAAGAGAAAGTTCAGAGTTTTCCTCCGCGGACTTTCTTTTAACATTATATCTAAAGGAAAGTCGCCGGCGTTTCCGTAGATATAATTGACATGCTGCAATTTGCAAAGCTGCAATGGCTTTACAAATCGCAGCGTGTCCGCACTGCGTTTTTTTCCGCAAAGTGGGCATGGGATTCGCATGAATCCCATCCCCTTTGCTTGCACTGTACAATGCCGCGATTTTTCCCGCAGCAGAGAAATCGCCCCGGCCTAAAGCACAAAACAATCCCCACAGAACCAGTCTCTTGTCGGACTGGTAACTACTTGCGGACTGTGAAAAGTGGGAATCCCAGCGGCCGCACAGACCCCACCAATCTCAGACTCCTACAGGCGAAGATTAATGTGTGACACAATCCCTTTAACAAAAAATGCAAAAATATAGATTAAAAAATCTGCAAGAAGACATCATGAAAATAAAAAAAACTTCATATTTGTCACTTTTCATACACAAATGTGAATGAGCCCCGAGTCTCTGCACAGGTCATATACACAGTGTGAATGAGCCCCAAGTCTCTGCACAGGTCATATACACAGTGTGAATGAGCCCCGAGTCTCTGCACAGGTTATATACACAGTGTGAATGAGCCCCGAGTCTCTGCACAGGTTATATACACAGTGTGAATGAGCCGCGAGTCTCTGCACAGGTCATATACACAGTGTGAATGAGCCCCGAGTCTCTGCACGGGTTATATACACAGTGTGAATGAGCCCCGAGTCTCTGCACAGGTTATATACACAGTGTGAATGAGCCCCGAGTCTCTGCACAGGTTATATACACAGTGTGAATGAGCCGCGAGTCTCTGCACAGGTCATATACACAGTGTGAATGAGCCCCGAGTCTCTGCACAGGTCATATACACAGTGTGAATGAGCCCCGAGTCTCTGCACAGGTCATATACACAGTGTGAATGAGCCCCGAGTCTCTGCACAGGTTATATACACAGTGTGAATGAGCCCCGAGTCTCTGCACAGTTTATATACACAGTGTGAATGAGCCCCGAGTCTCTGCACGGGTTATATACACAGTGTGAATGAGCCCCGAGTCTCTGCACAGGTCATATACACAGTGTGAATGAGCCCCGAGTCTCTGCACAGTTTATATACACAGTGTGAATGAGCCCCGAGTCTCTGCACAGGTCATATACACAGTGTGAATGAGCCCCGAGTCTCTGCACAGGTTATATACACAGTGTGAATGAGCCCCGAGTCTCTGCACAGGTCATATACACAGTGTGAATGAGCCCCGAGTCTCTGCACAGGTCATATACACAGTGTGAATGAGCCGCGAGTCTCTGCACAGGTTATATACACAGTGTGAATGAGCCCCGAGTCTCTGCACAGGTTATATACACAGTGTGAATGAGCCCCGAGTCTCTGCACAGGTCATATACACAGTGTGAATGAGCCCCGAGTCTCTGCACAGGTTATATACACAGTGTGAATGAGCCGCGAGTCTCTGCACAGGTTATATACACAGTGTGAATGAGCCCCGAGTCTCTGCACAGGTCATATACACAGTGTGAATGAGCCCCGAGTCTCTGCACAGGTCATATACACAGTGTGAATGAGCCCCGAGTCTCTGCACAGGTTATATACACAGTGTGAATGAGCCGCGAGTCTCTGCACAGGTTATATACACAGTGTGAATGAGCCCCGAGTCTCTGCACAGGTTATATACACAGTGTGAATGAGCCCCGAGTCTCTGCACGGGTCATATACACAGTGTGAATGAGCCCCGAGTCTCTGCACAGGTTATATACACAGTGTGAATGAGCCCCGAGTCTCTGCACAGGTTATATACACAGTGTGAATGAGCCGCGAGTCTCTGCACAGGTTATATACACAGTGTGAATGAGCCCCGAGTCTCTGCACAGGTCATATACACAGTGTGAATGAGCCCCGAGTCTCTGCACAGGTCATATACACAGTGTGAATGAGCCCCGAGTCTCTGCACAGGTCATATACACAGTGTGAATGAGCCCTGAGTCTCTGCATGGGTTATATACACAGTGTGAATGAGCCCCGAGTCTCTGCACAGGTCATATACACAGTGTGAATAAGCCCCGAGTCTCTGCACAGGTTATATACACAGTGTGAATGAGCCCCGAGTCTCTGCACAGGTTATATACACAGTGTGAATGAGCCCCGAGTCTCTGCACAGGTTATATACACAGTGTGAATGAGCCCCGAGTCTCTGCACAGGTCATATACACAGTGTGAATGAGCCCCGAGTCTCTGCACAGGTTATATACACAGTGTGAATGAGCCGCGAGTCTCTGCACAGGTTATATACACAGTGTGAATGAGCCCCGAGTCTCTGCACAGGTTATATACACAGTGTGAATGAGCCCCGAGTCTCTGCACAGGTCATATACGCAGTGTGAATGAGCCCCGAGTCTCTGCACGGGTCATATACACAGTGTGAATGAGCCCCGAGTCTCTGCACAGGTTATATACACAGTGTGAATGAGCCCCGAGTCTCTGCACAGGTCATATACACAGTGTGAATGAGCCCCGAGTCTCTGCACGGGTTATATACACAGTGTGAATGAGCCCCGAGTCTCTGCACAGGTTATATACACAGTGTGAATGAGCTCCAAGTCTCTGCACAGGTTATATACACAGTGTGAATGAGCTCTAAGTCTCTGCACAGGTTATATACACAGTGTGAATGAGCCCCGAGTCTCTGCACAGGTTATATACACAGTATGAATGAGCCCCGAGTCTCTGCACGGGTTATATACACAGTATGAATGAGCCGCGAGTCTCTGCACAGGTCATATACACAGTGTGAATGAGCCCCGAGTCTCTGCACAGGTCATATACACAGTGTGAATGAGCCCCGAGTCTCTGCACGGGTCATATACACAGTGTGAATGAGCCCCGAGTCTCTGCACAGGTTATATACACAGTGTGAATGAGCCCCGAGTCTCTGCACGGGTTATATACACAGTGTGAATAAGCCCCGAGTCTCTGCACAGGTTATATACACAGTGTGAATGAGCCCCGAGTCTCTGCACAGGTTATATACACAGTGTGAATGAGCCCCGAGTCTCTGCACAGGTTATATACACAGTGTGAATGAGCCCCGAGTCTCTGCACAGGTTATATACACAGTGTGAATGAGCCCCGAGTCTCTGCACAGGTTATATACACAGTGTGAATGAGCCCCGAGTCTCTGCACAGGTTATATACACAGTGTGAATGAGCCCCGAGTCTCTGCACAGGTTATATACACAGGCCGCTCGCTCCCTTACAATCCATATTGCGACAGATCAATACGATTTGTTTCCACACAACCTACCAGATTGTCCAGCTCCGGGTTGGATGAGAATAGAGGTTTTTCTGTTCTGACCTGGAGACATAAAGCAGAGGTTATTATCAGACGGGGGGTCCGCGCTGACTTCTCCCCCTTCCCCCCTCTAGTCTTATTCCAGATAAACTTTGCGTTTTAATCTCCAATAATCTATTAAACTGTTGATCTTGCTCCCTGGAGAAGCCTCCGCCGCCGCCTGCTCACTTTTATGTCCTAAACCTTTTCCCTTTCACCATCCATAAAACATCAGCGCTCTGATATCGAGATTTTATTCTGACGCCCAACTTCAAAAACACCAACATTTGTAGCGGGGAACAACCTGTGATTGGGGCTTTTTAAGTGTTTTCCATTGATTTTTTTTTTTTCTCCGCCGCATAATTTTTTACTGCGTAGAAATGAGATTTCAGAAATTAACCCTTCCTATCCCGATGCCAAGCAGAGCGCTCCCACGTGCCGCCGGCGTCTCGTTCACAGCCTCGCTCATTATTAGTCATTATAGTCACACTTCTAATTACGGTGCTGCCGCACATATGCCAGCAGCCGCGACTGGGCCAGGAACGTCTCACCAGATTCATCGACATGGGCACCTCCACTCTCTGTATCTAATTTTAGGGTCTAATCGAGGACAATATCCAAGAAGTGTGTTACTGTTGTATCTGTTACTGACGTTACAGCACCCAGCTTTCCTAGACCCCTGAATGGCAAAGTACATTTCCCAATCAGTTGATATGTAGGCAGACATCTTGTACAAGGCTCTAACAAAGCAGTGTGACAGCCCCTGTCCGTAATAGTTGTCACTCAGCTTTCCCAGAACCAGATACAACTAAGAAGCGACTGGTAATTTCTTGGAAAACAAAGGAGCGGCGTCACTATTGTCAGGTGGATGAAACTGGTGTTAGAGCTCGTCCCCATTTAGGTGAACTGCAATACCAGACACAGCCTATGGACAAAAGTGGCGCTGTTTATGTAAAAAAGTAAACCCTAATGACTAGTGTTGAGCGAGTAGTATCCGATCGAATAACTCGCTCCCATAGGAATGCGTGTAAGCGGCCGAACACCAAGGGGTTAAACGCATTGAATATTCGGTGCGCTTAACCCCTTGGTGATCGGCCGCTTACACGCATTCCTATGGCGGCGAGGTATTCGCTCGAATACGACTCGCTCAACACTACTAATGGCCAATGACTATTATGTGGACTTTCTTAGTAGTTTACTGGCACCATGTGTGAACATATCCAAAGCTTTCCAGCTCTTCTGGGCTACAATGCACGGCATTCTGGGACTTGTAGTTCCTTACTGGAGTGCTACTGCTTACCGTCATGAGTTTTGTTCGAGTTTTCAGCAGTGTGGCCATATGTTAGGGAAACCAATACTGGGGTCCATTGTAGCGACCAATCAGAGAGAAGCTTTCATTTTCTATTCGGCTCCTGAACAATGAAAGCCGCGCTGTTATTGGTCGCAATGTGATGTGATTGGTCGCTATGTGATGTGATTGGTCGCTTTCTGATGTGATTGGTCGCTATGTGATGTGATTGGTCGCTTTCTGATGTGATTGGTCGCGATGTACTGAAACAAGAACGCAGCGGACCTCACAACTTTTTTAAGACTATGTTATTGAAAAACGCAAGATATTCATTTTAGTTCAGTTATGTGGGGAGGCAAAAATGAAAAACAGTGAAAAAAAAAATCCTCAAATTTTTGGGTTTATGTTTTTCACACCGCACTTTTTACGCTGCAAATCACTACGTACGGCCTCAGTCTTCGCCCACACGTCGCTGAAACGCAGAGGAATAAATAAGAAGAATACTGCGTTTACAATCACCAAAACGGCTGCGTTAATCCAGGATATTTGTGGCATTATATTCGCTGCGTTTTTCCTGTGGTGTGTGGCCTTAGGCAGTTTTATATACCCCTTAGCCTTCCTACATTGATCGGGTCCCCTCAGAATTCGGGGGCTCCCCTAGACGTGGGACTGCTATGAGAAGGGCCGGCCGTTGCAGACACACGGCTCCCCGGCCGCCTGCTCTTCGTACGTTGTCATGTTCTGCGTTGTGATAATTAAATCCACCTTCCCCGCAGATCGAGCCCCCTGATAAAAGCCGCCACATCTGAGAAACCGTCAGCGGCCCCTCTCTGCAAATCACACTGACCTGTTTGGCAAATACAGCAATGTCTTCGTTGAATGAATCCGAGGAGCAAACGTCCCCCCCTGGGAAGGAGCCGGAATTATCCCGCGGTGAACAAGTAGCCAACTCGCACTTCTCAAACACCAGCGCCAGCAGGGGGAACAGGGGGTGTCTGTGAGGAGGGGGAGATGAGACAGTTACGCGTCAAGTCGTCACGTGGGGCACAGTAACATGACATGATATACAGCCAACCAGCTACTGCCTCAAGAGCTTACAATCTACGCAAAACGAAAATGTAACATGGAAGCCGGCGTGAGATATCACCACAGCGGGTATACAAGTCGCGCCTCTGCCCATGATAGGCGATGCTGGGGTGACACATATACGCTTGTTTGTATATACACTGTATACTGGGCCACGTATGTATTTATAGCCGCACACACGTGTCTGTATATTTATAGACGGGCTGTGGGTGGGATTGTGTTACATACTGACTCGCTCTCACTACTTTAACAAGAGAAATTCCCGTCTGAAAATCAGGTCTTTATTAAATTAGGGATAAGTCAGAGTCCTACATAGAGTGCAAGCTCTTGGGATCAGGATCTATATAGCAGTTCTTATATCATATACAGGGGCTCTGTGACATCACAGGGACATGAGATTAGGGAGAGCTGACCCCCTGTATGCCCTCCAGGTCTAATCATACAGAATACAGGGACAAGCTGCCAACCTGAGGGGCTCGGGGTGGGCCTGGACGTCTGGAAAATCACTAATATATGACCTTCAGAATCAGAAACCGGCACAAAGTAACATATATATATATATATATATATATATATATATATATATATATATATATATATATATGTCACCTCCTAT